>NC_080571.1:147256554-147570721 GCF_030247185.1 Malaya genurostris
AATGTGGGAAATGAAACGTACTTTTTCTAAAGTTTTCAAATTGTTTACATAACCTCGATTGAAGTGTATTAGGTAAAGTTCATGGAAAATTCCAGAGCGTGGTTTAGAAGTACCATTCGCTCTGTTTTTCATAAGTATTACTTGGGAAGGGGCAAAACCAAGCAATTCTTTTAGTTCATTTTTAATTTCATCAATACTTTGATCATTTGATAAACCTTTCAAGACAGCCTTGAAGGGTCTGTCTGATTTTATATCATATGAATAAAATTTATGAAGTTTCTCGGACAAATATCGAATAAGACGTTCGTAATCTTCCAATCCATCAACCAAGACTCGACATTCTCCTCTTCGTCCGATTTGAAATGAGATTTTCACTTCCGGGAGAAAAGTAGAAAGCTCAGTACGGAATGCTTTGAAGTCGGAAATCATCACCGTCACTGGTGGCATAGATTGATGTTTCTTCCCAGAATGACAAGCGTCCATTTTGGGAATTTTTGAAGAATTTTCTTCTATGTCGCTACAATCGGATTCAGGAAGAATCTCGTAAATATTGTTAGACGGCATAGGATCAACGGAAGGAAATCCGTCCGTTATCTTTTTTTTTACATTCAGATTCTATAAGATCGTGAATGTTATTAGAAAAATGTTGAATAACGGATTGTGATTTATTCCGTATTGAATTATTTTTAGCCTTAGGCTTGTTGTCTTTCCGGTTGGACGCAGGCATTTTTGAAATGAATGAAATTTTAAATTAAATTAACTAGGCTAAATTAGTCTTCGATTAGACTCCTTGCTAGCCTTAAAAAAAGGCTGATTAATTTCTTAGTCACTCTAATATCACTCTTTGTATCACTTAGTCACTCTAATATCACTCTTTGTATCACTTAGTCACTCAAATATCACTCTTTGAATAGCTTTGAGAAAGGCTGACTAATTGTTAGTCTTTAGAAAGACTGTTAGTGATTCAGGTAGCCTTGAAAAAGACTGAAGCCTTGAATCAATGAAACTCTAGGTAGCCAGAAAAAATTTCCAGGAGCCAAGAGCTTAATGCGTGCGGTGCGAACGACTGTTCAACACCGACTGAGTGACATTAATTTCCCATTTTTTGTGCATTTCACCCTGTAATACCGGAACTGGAAGTCGTATCTAAATGAAATTCAGAAACTTTGTATGAGGCCAAACCTGTCATTTGAATCTATGTTTGTGGAAATCGGGCCGAATGACATGTTCCGTTCTATTCTGACCCCCGAGCTGAGAACATGGTTGGATGTGTATATGTGACAAGTACTGTCACTCACTTTTCACTCTGAGATGTCTTCGCAGATTTTTACAAACTCATTTTCAAGCTAAATGTCTGAATTTCATTTGGATTCGACTTCAGGCTCCAGAATTACAGGGTGATATGCATCAAATATGTTAAAATAATGTCACTCGTCCCCTTGGAGATGGCAAAATAGAATTTAATAAACTTAGATTTATATGAAAGGTCTTATGGTCCCATACAAATTTTATGAATTTCATTCGGATTCGACTTCAGGTTAATGTATACGGAATGATTTATACCATAAAGGTGAAAATTTTACAACTCTCTTTTCTCAAAGCTGGCTGAACCGATGTTTACAAACTTAGATTTAAATGAAAGGTCTTATGATCTATCACAAAGCTCCTAAATTTTATTTGGATCCGACTCACGGTGCCGAAATAATGGGGTGATATGCTACAGCGGAAGTATAAGGTTATATGTAACCACACAGCTTAGATTCAAATGATAGGGCATACAGTCCCGTAAAAAGTTTCTGAATTTTGTGTGGATCAGTCTTTCGGCTTCCGAATTACAGTGATAATAATGGCAATCACTTTTCTTGGATATGGCTGAACCGAATTTCATAAGCTTCGATTCAAATGGAAGATCTTATGATCATTTACAAAGCTCTTAAATTTCATTGGGGTCTGACTTCAGGTTCTAATTTTATAGGGTGATGTGCACCAAATGTTTGAAAATAATTTCACTCACTTTCCTCGGAGATGACTGAACCGATTTTCACCATCGTAGATTCAACGGAAGGGTCACAGGATGCCATATGAGTATTCCAATTTCCTTTCAGATCTAGAACTCAAACCGTCATAGATAATCATGAAAAATATATTAGATCATATTAGTTTTTGGTTGAATGAATCGAATGTCACTATGTCGATATGAAGTTTTCGGTTTAAGAAGTACCGACAATAGTAATCAAATGTCATAAGTGGAACTCACTTTACTTTCTCGCAAATAATTGAATAGATTTTCACTACCTTAAATTGAAGTGTAGTACATCAATGTACTAGTATTATGCAACAGATATCTTTGAAACTCTTTTCTTGCATAAACCATGCAATTCAGTGCGACCAACTGAGCAAATTGCTTTGTGTGTGTATGCGTGTGCCTGTATGTGTGTTGTTAGCAAACAAGTTGAAATATCAAAGATGGATGATTCTGATGAAACAGAACATGAAAAGTCTTCTCGTCAGTCTTTAATCGGTCAGTAATTAAGACTTTAGTTACTCGGTCCGCACCATTCTTCGCAAATAATTACTGTAAATAGATAAAAAATTTCCATAAATCAATGCATTTATGTGGTATTTGGATGTAATTTAGAAACATGTTGCACGACAAGGAAATAATTGCTTGAAGAAATAACTCGATTCATGCATTCCGAATCTTCTTTGGTAGTTTATAATGAAATATTTTATTGTTTATAAAAATCATGAAGAACTGACGGGGGAGTACTAGCATTAAAACCTATTTTAATCCACCTAGTTGTGTAATGATGCTATTCTCATATATAATACTGTGGTAATCTATTCAAAATGTCTCCAAGTGATTGATTGTACATTAACTAGTATTACATACAAAATGAAACAGTGCTTTGCTCGCATAGGTCATCCTTAAGAAAACGAAGTGGGTTCACTATTATATGTACTCCCAGTACCGGAACCCGAGAACTGGTATAATCGAAGTCGGTTCGTACGGCCATCAACTAACATTGAACTCAAAAAGAAGATTAAAATTTTTGTTCTATCCGAAAATAAGCAGTAATTTTCGGTAGGACCACAAGACCTTTCTTTTGACCCTAAGCTTGGGAGTATAGAATTTTTTTTACGGTTTTTGCTTCGAAAGTTTAAGTGACGATGTACAATATATAACACACTTTACCCTATAGCTCCGGAACCGGAAGCCTTATTAAAATGAAATTCAGGAATTTCGCATGGGACCGTGAGACTTTCATTTGAATCTACATTTGTGGAAACCGGTCAAACCATCGCTGAGAAAAGTGAGTGAGATCCGGTGCTTACGGAACCGGAGACCGGGAACCTGGATAGCCTGAGTCCATTGGTTTAGTTGCCTACTGATAATGGCTATCGACTTGTGACGATCGATTTTGAGACCAGTTTAGAAAAAAAATTGCGTTTTGTGTTTCGCCGGTTAGAGTGACGGTGTAAAATACTTCACCGTATAACTCCGGAACCAGAAGTTGGATCCAGATGAAATTCAGGAATTCCGTAGAACTCTGTGATACCTTTTATTTAAATCTAAGCTTGTGGAAATCGGTCAAACCATCGCTGATAAAAATGAGTGAGATCCATTTTATAATATATGACCACTATTTCCGGTACTTCCAGAACCGGAGACCGGGAGCCAGGATAGCTGGTATCGATTTGTTTAGTTGCCTACTTTTAATGGCTATCGATTTAAGTAGTTTTGAGACCAGTTTAGAAAAAATTTTGCGTTGTTTTATCGCCGGTTTAAGTGACGGAGAACAATATTAACCACACTTTACCCTATAACTCCGGAACCGGAAGGTCGGATCCGGATGAAATTCAGAAATTCCGTATGGGATCATGAGACCTTCGTTTGCATCAAAGTTTGTCAAAATCGGTTTAGCCATCTCCGAGAATATATAGTGAGATTATTTGACACATACACACATACATACACAGACATTGCTCAGCTCGATGAACTGAGTCGAATGGTATATGACACTCGGCCTTCCGGGCCAATTTTTACTAGTTGGTTTATCAAGTGATTGCATAGCCTTCTATATGAGAAAGGCAAACCAAGCTTTAATCAACCTAGTGGTGTAATGATGCCTTTTCTTTATAATATATTGCCTTTATATTACAACAGAAATTCCCTGAAATACTACAATTTAAAAAAGTTTAGAAAATAGTTATGAAGAAGTTCTGTTGCATGAAACTGCTATTTGATATACTACATTTGTATTTAAGTTAGTCACATTTCGGACGAGTTTTCCGAGTGTACACGTCAAGGGCCATCTCAGTTCTGTCTAAATGCAGATCCAGTTGGTCGTGACAATTCAAGGCACTTTTCAGTCCCACAAATCATCATTAAGAATTAATTGAGTTTTCTACATTCCCTATCAAAAGCACCAGATTCATCGAAATTGAAGATTGCGCCGTCACTAACACATTCCATTACGATGGCAAGGCATCTTTATACTAGTATGGGTGTCGTTTCGAAATATGCCGTGCGAAGCAGCGTTGCCAATTATACAGATTAATGTGTATTATGTGTATTATTTCTCCTGAAAAATACAGATTTAAATGTTGAAAATAGAAAGAGTTTCTAAACACCGCTTAGAATCCACATATGTTTAACCTGCATCCGTCACTCAAAAATTTTAACACAAAGGATCCAAGGAACCTGTACTGGTCAAGAAGTTCGATTCTCGTAAAAGTCGATCAGTTCCCCCTAAAATCATCCTGCTAAAGACACTTGCTTCTACTTTCCAAGTGCAATAATTATATGTACCAAGTTTGGTTGATATCTGCGGAATTATTCCGGAGTTATGCTTGATCATATGATCGTTTATTTATGTTGACTAGTAGGGAGAAAGTATATGAAGTTCGATATGAAATCTGCTTTTTCACAAGGCGCTACGTTTAAAGGCACATGTATTTATATCGTATTTGCTAGAAATTCAATCAAGAAAGTCGTAGATATATGTCATACTTTTCATATCGTAGGCCTATTGTATGATTGATAAAGCCAACGAATCAATGTTTTTTTCAATGAAAGATTATAATCGGTTGTAAACACTATATCTACGTCAACCATATCAGTATCTCATCCACAGACAACAGATCAGCCTGGAAATAAATGCGGAAATCAGTGGCAAAGCAAAGTCTTACATTCCTGTAGTGGAATGACCTTCTGTTTCAACAGACTTCGCAGCCGATTCAGAGTGTACAGAACCATTGCATGGCTGATGCTACGATTCTACTGACACTACGAATCCTTCCAGGTCGGGGCTCGAACATACGACAACTGGTAGAAATCAGTGGCATCCATCGGAATTCTAATTCAACTCGTCACTCTACACGAACGCTTTCATAAAAGGTTCTTTATAGAACCACCTTTATTTTATCATAAAGAACTATAAAAATTACTTCGTAATATTTAGTTTTGTGTCAGATTGTTCGGTGTAACTTATCCATATTCCAGTGTAGGTTTCGTTTCAAATTCTAGTATTGAAAGAGGGAATGCTTGCACAATTCACACAATCGATCAACTAACTGATATTCGGAAGTGTGAAGGAAGCGTGCCAATTTTATTCGTATTTGCGATATTCAGTTATGCCTTTGACATTACCCACCCGCCTTTTTCTTGTCCGAGAGGCGAATGACCACGATGTTCAAACCCTCAGAATCAAAAACTAAATAAACATCTGCTTTAATCCACCTAGTGGTGTAATGATGCCTTTCTCATATCAATCATACTAGCATATATAATACTGTGGTATTCTTCAAAATAATTTTTTTCGATTCTTGAAATAATAATTAAAATCGGTTTGTTTGACCGTCTACTAATAAAAGCAATCACATGAATCAGTTTTTAAGTCGATTTAGACATTTTTGCCATTCTCCTATAGAAAGATTATGCAATCACTGTAAAAACACACTTTTTAACCGATGTCCAAAAGGCCGAGTGTCACACACCATTCGACTCAGTTCGTCGAGCACGCAAAATGTCTTTATGTGTGTGTATGGATGTATGCAACATTTTTTTGCACTTATTTTTCTTGGAAATGATTTAACCGATTTTAACAAACATAGATTCAAATGTAAGGTCTTGTAGCCGCAAACAAAGTTGCTAAATTTCATTCGAATCCGTCTCCCGGTTCCGGAATTACAGGAGGATATGTAAAAAAATGGAAATGGGCGCTCCAACTTTTCTCAGAGAGGACTGAACCGATTCTCACAAACTTAGATTGAAATGAAAGGTATAAATGACTTATACAAACTTCCTGAATTAAATTGTGATTAGCGTGAAAATTACAATTTCAAATTATTCCCTCAGATTGTTCAGAGATGGCGTGACCGACTTTACCAAAACTGGGTTCAAATGAAAGGTCTCATAGTTATATATAAAATATAAAAATTTCATCCGGACGCGACTTTCAGTTTTGGAGTTATGGTTTAAAGTGTGTTGAAAATTTGATAAACTCACTGGTGGTATAACGTAAAAAAATAACAATAACGTAAAAAAATAAATAACGTAAAAAAATCTAAACTGACTTCGCAACTTTTCCAATCGGTATAATTATAAGTAGATAAATAAAACAAACCAACTCGGGCTATCCTGATTCCCGGTTTCCGATTTCGAAAACATCGTGGTAATATATTCCAAGCAGGATCTCACTCACTTTTCTCAGCGATGGAATGAGCGATTTTCACAACATTAGATTGAAATAAACGGTCTTGTGGTCACATATTGAATTACAAAATTTCGTCTGGAGTCCGGTTGCAGAGTTACAGGGTGAAAATTATTAAAATATTTCTACCGTCACTAAAAGCGTTGACACACGTGAACTAATTTCTAAGCTTGCCTCAAAACTATTCCAATCGATATTCATTGTCAGTAGACGGTCAAACAAATTGATGTCGGCTTTTCTTATTCCGGGTTTTCAACTAACGACCGGATATTGTGACTATAGACTCAAAAATTTATCCCAGTCATTTGTCTCGAATCGACTTCGATTATACCTGTTACCGCATTTCAGTTTCGGATGTACCTGCAATGATGGAACTCACTAAGTTTTCTCAGAGATGGTCTTACCGATTTAAGAGCTGTTTCACTCTGTGGGTTATACTAAAGACTGTCCCAGAAAGTATGGACGCACTTTGATTTCGCTGTAAATAATTCACAAGTGTTAGATATTCAAATTTCATTCGATATACTAATAATATTAGACTACAACAACAAAATATTATTCTCATTATTTCCAGCGATTTTTGGGATAAATTATTGATCGAGTTGGCGGGGAAAAACATTTGTTCGAGTTGGTACGAAATTCGTCTTGTACCCAATTCTGTTTTTACACGCGATTTTTCAGAATGTTTCTATTGACTTCCGTTTTCGTGTATTTCCACGATGAAGATTTATAAGTGACCTCAGCAGCTAAGCATAATTGTTGATCCGCACAAAACCGAAAACAAAAACCATGTAAAAAATTCGTGTATTTAGCAAAAACCAATTGAAGTGTTAAAAATTAAATTGAAATGAATTATTAAACAATGTATCGTCTCACTGCTAGGTGGATTGGATACATTTTCAATTACCTGTTTATATGACTATTTGTTGAGTGACAAATTGGTTAAGCACGTGAACGGTATGTTAGGATGCCCAGTAAAGGTGCTGCTTCAAATTATGTTCAAAGAATAGCTCCCAGATAAAGTGCGGTCTAAGAACTTATTCATTCTTGATATTTATTCTGTTCTACTCTTCCTTTACGTGTATTTCAAGCTCATAAATACAAACTCTGAGTCGGCTTGCCTTGATTATGTTCTTTTCCTCCATTCTCCGTTTGGAATGGCCAACTATCAATGAGATTAAAATACCAAAATATAATGTTTAAATCAAATCACTACAACAGGCGTCCAGTGATTATCATATATCATTATTTAAAACGAAAGGAATGAAAAAAAGAAACGATACAAATCATTATGATATAATGTCTAGAAAGTCATGGTTAATTATCAAGCATTTTCAACAAACCGAGAGTGAGAGTGCGTTGGATTTTCGTGCCTTGAAACTTTTGCGGAAGAGTGCGTTGGATTCTCGCGTATTGAAAAAAATGCGTTGGATTTTCGTATATTGAAACTTTTGCTTTACAATAAAAATTTACAGGGTTGTGTACGACACACGATCGATCATAATAACATTAAAAGCGCAAGATTTAAATTCGAAAAATATGAAAGTGATTATGAAACACTATCTATAACTAGCTCACCCGCCGAACTTCATCTCGTCAGAAGAATTGTGAAAAATACTAAGTGGTCAAAGTTTCTCTCCATTATTTTTCTGATTACTTAACCTACAATCAACGGAATTCGACACACACTCGCTTTAGCTCCGAAAGAATAAACATCACCAAAGATTAATGTGAAAATATGAAATACTTCTGTTAGGCGAAAATTGAACAAATGCACAGATTTTTATTCTGAACAATCCGTTTTATGGAATTGCTCATACGTGAATGTTCACCCGACAGAAAAAACTTTGCAGCAGTTTCTTATACACAAAAAATTTCTATTTTTGTGTTCGGTAATAATTTTTGCGGCAACGATCTGTAAAATATTATTTTTACTGAAAGATACGTAAAATTTATCCAACTCCTATGTAAAATTTACGGTTATTTATTATTTACTGACACAGTCTGTGAACTCTGAAATGTCATTTCTCTTGACGAACTCAGTGAAAGTTCTTCCAATATTCGGAAAATTAATCAAAAATAATAAAAAATTTCAGTAACCATCACTTTCAGCAGAAATACAGATAATTTTCGGACGTAAAAATATGAAAATTTCTAGATTTGTAGAGAAAAAATAGTGATGCGAATTGATTGTTTGCCAAAAATCCTAGCGGTAATTTTTCATTTAGTGAATATATTCAAAAACCCTTTTACAACTTTTTATTTCAGCACTCTAAAAATATGATGGGTGATCCCATATTCTGATGAATTGCATCCGAAAGATATTTGATCATTTTATTTCAATAAATTATTTCTTGAGAGCAAATGTAATTCAATTCATTCATCACACGCAAATAAATTAATTAATCGGATGGAAATATATTTTGAAAACTAAATTGCTCCTTCCTTTCCCAGATCTCTAAGACAATTTACCAAAAAACGTCGGTATTGAATGATGAAGAAGTCATTAGAATTATGACAAATCGAAGTTCAGTGGAACTATATCGATCATTCAGCAAATAAAACTTTTACTGAACGGATTACCGAACATTCAGCTGTTTGAAAGTCAGTAAAACTGTACCGACATCCGTAAAAATAATTCGGTGTGTACAGCTTTTAAGCAGTGAGAAATTTGTCTCAGAATCTGTTCTGTACGATCAAGTTATCAAAAAGTACCATGCGTACTTAAGAGCTCTAATAAAGTGGATATTTTCAGGTACTGTGGAACTTTTGATTGCTTGGAGACGACGCATAAATTGTAATTTGATATTGATCTTACCATTTTGAACATTCTTCACAGAATATGCAACATGAAATAACAGTCTCAATTCATTATGGTAATCATCTAATAACCACTTACTGTGTGCACTTAGTCTAATCTAAATCATTAGAAAGAAAAATGCAAGGAAAATCTATTAGTTTGACCTTAGCGCTTCTACAGCACAATCTTTTCATGATTCATTAAACAAAATTTCTTTTTTGTTAATCTTGCCCCCGCAAAGACCAAAACTGTTTATCTGACTCCATTGAACACAATTCATCAACTGGTAAATAATATCAAAACTTCTTCTCCTGCCTACAACGATTTTCTAGAACAGTCATTGAGTCATTTATGTTGTTTTCGCTTGATGCCAAACCTAACCCAGTTTCCACTCTAACTGCTGTCAAACCGTTTGTTCGAAGTCAGTTTCGAACCTAGTTTCAACGTTGTTGAACTGAAAATCGAGTCAGTTTCGAACCTGGTTTTTAAATCAGTTTTACTCAAACCCCCGTTGCTAAGTGCGAAATCAACACAGTTTAGTGAAAAATGTTTGCTTGATGAAACTACCTTGTGTCAGTTTCAGTTTTCTCAAGCGAAAACGACATTAGTAAGCAATAATTTTGATACCCATTTATGTACGTGGTTCGAAATGACGAATCACATCCATCAAGTATGCATGTGAAATCTTCGCACAAAATATCTCGTTGCGCGCCAAACAATTTTTTCGACGATCTACAGGGTGATTTTTTAAGAGCTTGAGAACTTTTTTAAACAATAAAACGCATAAAATTTGCAAAATCTCATCGGTTCTTTATTTTAAACGTTAGATTGGTACATGACATTTACTTTTTGAAGATAATTTCATTTAAATGTTGACCGCGGCTGCGTCTTAGGTGGTCCATTCGGAAAGTCCAATTTTGGGCAACTTTTTCGAGCATTTCGGCCGGAATAGCCCGAATTTCTTCGGAAATGTTGTCTTCCAAAGCTGGAATAGTTACTGGCTTATTTCTGTAGACTTTAGACTTGACGTAGCCCCACAAAAAATAGTCTAAAGGCGTCAAATCGCATGATCTTGGTGGCCAACTTACCGGTCCATTTCTTGAGATGAATTGTTCTCCGAAGTTTTCCCTCAAAATGGCCATAGAATCGCGAGCTGTGTGGCATGTAGCGCCATCTTGTTGAAACCACATGTCAACCAAGTTCAGTTCTTCCATTTTTGGCAACAAAAAGTTTGTTAGCATCGAACGATAGCGATCGCCATTCACTGTAACGTTGCGTCCAACAGCATCTTTGAAAAAATACGGTCCAATGATTCCACCAGCGTACAAACCACACCAAACAGTGCATTTTTCGGGATGCATGGGCAGTTCTTGAACGGCTTCTGGTTGCTCTTCACTCCAAATGCGGCAATTTTGCTTATTTACGTAGCCATTCAACCAGAAATGAGCCTCATCGCTGAACAAAATTTGTCGATAAAAAAGCGGACTTTCCGAATGGACCACCTAAGACGCAGCCGCGGTCAACATTTAAATGAAATTATCTTCAAAAAGTAAATGTCATGTACCAATCTAACGTTTAAAATAAAGAACCGATGAGATTTTGCAAATTTTATGCGTTTTATTGTTTAAAAAAGTTCTCAAGCTCTTAAAAAATCACCCGTTAGTATTCTTTCCTTCGACGACCAAACACTTGTGCAACTCGGTGCGCGCCAAACATCAATCGTAGATCTAGCAAGCATAGGCGACTTTTTCAACGGAAAATTCCATTGTCCATATAAAATAATTTTATTGATTTTTCACACTTTTCCGGCATATTTTCCAATTTTTTTTTATGTATGAACCCGGTGGAGGTGGTAACCAATCAAACAAAAAAAGAATCATGTAAATCCGTCCATCCGTTCTTAAGTGTTGCGATTACAAAGAATGATCTCTGCATATATATATATATATATATATATATATATATATATATATATATATATATATATATATATATATATATATATATATATATATATATATATATATATATATATATATATATATATATATATATATATATATATATAGATTCTAAAGTTAATTCATAATTCATCGTCAAGTGCGTTCAAGAATTACACTTCAATTCGTAAATTGAGATTTCTGTTCACAAGCGCCACCGGTAATTTATTTGCTATTTTTTGATGCATGTTATTATGTAACGTTGAATAATGGTTGTACGTGGAGTCCACAAAAGATTATTGTTTTCGACAAGCCGCATGAGAAAATTTCCAAAGCAGATGTATATCTACAGATTTCTGCTTTCTCTTTGGATCTATTTCTCAGAACTTATGTATTTAGGTTGTTTTATTTAGAAAACTGCAGAAAATTGAAATTGAATTTTATTCAATAATAATCATATAATTTTTGAATGCCAAATAAAAACTTGTTTTAATCCACCAAGTGGTTTAATGATGCCTTTCTCATATATAATACTATGGTATTCTATTCAAAATGTTTCTCTTCGATTTTTGAAAGAAACCAAAGGATTGTTTGTTCATTAACTAGTATAACATAGAAAATGAAATGGTTGGGCCATCCATTAGAAAACGAAGTGGGTTCACTATTATATGTACTTCCAGCATCGGAACCCGAGAACCGGTATAATCGAGTTTAGTGTCAGTTTAGAATTTTTTTACGGTTTTTGTTTCGCCGGCTTAGGTGACAGTGTGCAATATTTAACATACTTTAACCTATAACTCCGGAACCGGAAGTCGGATCCAGATGGAATTCAGCAATTTCGTATGAATCTATGAGACTTTACATTTGAATCTAAGTTTATGGAAATCGGTCAAACCATCGCTGAGAAAAGTGAGTGATATCCATTTTGGAATATATGACCACTATTTCCGGTGCTTCCGGAGACCGGGAACCATGATAGCCGAAATCGGTTTGTTTAGTTGACTACTAATGATGGCTATCGATTTTTGTGGTTTTAAAACCAGTTTAAAACATTTTTACGGTTTTTGTTTCGCCAGTTTAAGTGACGGTGACGGTGACTTCGGAACCGGAAGTCGTATCTGGATGAAATTCAGGAATTTCGTATGAGACCGTAAGATCTTTCATTTGAATCTAAGTTTGTCAAAATCGCTACAGCCATCTCCAAGAATACCTAGTGAGATTATTTGACACAGAGACATTGTTCAGCTCGATGAACTAGTCGAATGGTATATGACGCTTGGTCCTCCAGGCCCATTTTTACTTGTCGGGTTTTCAAGTGATTGCATAACCTTTCCATATGAGAATGGTAAAAATGATATTTTGCATTGGTTTTTCTTATCATAAATCTTCAATCTAATTTACACCAATATCTACTCTTTGATAAACTGCGGTAATCCCTTAGAAATAGGTAGTACACGACGATCCATTTTGTTGAATTTTCCGGGTATATTTCCATTCAATACAAATTGACATAAAAATCTGGAATCACTGGTGCTGTACGATACTCTAAGTACAAAGCGATATTTTAACTACTCTGATTGGTTTGTAAGAACGATATAAAGAGTTGTTTCATTCTGACTTCAAATGTCAAAACTAATGTCGTTTTCGCTTGATGCCGAACCTAATCCAGTTTTCACCCTAACTGCTGTCAAACCGTTCGTTTGAAGCTAGTTTCAACATTGTTGAAAAAAAACTGAGTCAGTTTCGACCCTGGTTTTTATAGTAGGTTTGCTCAGATCGCTGTTGCTAAGTGTGAAACCAAAACAGTTTTATTAAAAGTGTTCGTTTGGTGAATTACATAGCGATGATTAATGACAGAAACAATAGTTCAGGGTCGACGTGGATAAATAATGGTTTGTATTTAGCATTGACCTACTTGACTACGTGTCGAGTGGATGGCGAGTCGAACTTCAACCATTTTTAATACCACTATTAAGCGACAAATCAATCCATTTTTAAGCGTACAATATGGAAGTAATACTTTCGAATCATGTTAAATGTGCCAAATTCATCAACAAATGATCGTGATACAAGCGCTTTGAATATGGTCCGAACAAACTGTCATCGATAGTTTTAAATTGGTCTGCTGCATTGCCGTAGAATCAAAATCAACAGCTAATTAATATTCAATATACTCAAGTGAACACGGCACCGCACACATACAAAATCGACTATCCAGTGAGTAAATGAATGTAACTTTGAGTTTCGTCAGCCACTCACTTGACAAACTAGCTGCTTCGTTGGCGACTGTCGACTAGGGTTAATTGTAAAATGGCACATATTTATAGATTCTCTTTTGTGAGAAGTTTCATTCGATGAAGAAGGAAGCAATACTATTTCTTGCAAGACGTAAATCTCACTTTTCAGAACGAAGCAGAATTGCAACTACGTTTAAATAAGATTTGATAGCATGATATCATGCTGTGATTGTTTTGTGAAAACTTAGATCGATTCAAACCAAATTTTCAATAGTATGCTATTGATATACTGAAACGACGTTGCATACATGTTTAAGTTGAATGTTTTCGAATCGTATCCGGTTGTTATTTCTGATACATTTCATTGACACCGGCTATTTTTGAAACATTTACTTGACACGGGTACAAGCAAGCAAGCACCGACAAGCTGCGTGAACGTAATTGAATATATTTTCGTATAGAGATATATAACATGATAAAATGTATATCTCTTACTATGAGGATTCTTCTTCGTATGTCACAATCACAATTAGCAAGAACCAAGTTGAATTCATCAATTGAAATTTGTTCACCATGAATCGATTGTTTCACCTAAGGGTGATGTCAGAGTGAGCGCGCAACGCGAAGCGTCATGACGCTCATGCAAACAAGTTCCATTTAATGAAATCAAAAATGTCAGAGTAAATGTGATGCGAAAACAGTACATTGCATTGAATCGCTTCGGTCCGTGTTACGCGCTCACTCTGACATCAACCTAGAACTATTCTTCAAACTCCGGCGCGATTACGATCTAACAGCTATAGGCCTGGGGTCCTTTGCTGTATCAAGCATTCGTCTCCACATAACTCGGTCCATGGCTGCTCGTCGTCAGCCACTCAAGGCACGGAAGCTTCTGAGATCACCCTCTACTTGATCGATTCACCTTGCTCGCTGCGCTCCTCTTCTTCTTGTAAAAGTCGGATTAGATTTAAGAACCATTTTCACTGGGCTGCCGTCCGACATCCTTACCACATGCCTAGCCCATCGTAGACGTCCGATTTCAGGTGTCCGTACGATGGGTGGTTCTCCTAGCAGCAGTTGCAATTCGTGATTCATACGCCGTCTCCACGTTCCATCTTCCATCTGCACTCCGCCATAGATGGTCCTCAGTACCTTTCTTTCGAAAGCACTGAGGGCGCGTTGGTTCTCTGCTAACATAGTCCAGGTCTCGTGGCTATAGAGAACAACCGGTCTAATGAGCGTTTTGTAGATGGTTAATTTTGTGCGTTGGCGTACTATTCTCGATCGAAGGGTTTTTCTGAGTCCAAAGTAAGCACGATTCTCTGACAAAATACGTCTTTGAATTTCTCTGCTGGTGTCATTATCAGCGGTCAAAAGAGAGAACAAATACACGAACTCGTCAACCACCTCGATATCGTCACCGTCTATCAATTTTCGTGGTGGGAGGCATAGTGTTTCTTCTCTAGCGCCTGTTCCTCTCATGTATTTTGTTTTTTACGCATTTATGGCCAGTCCGATGCGCCTAGCTTCAGCTTTCAGTCCGATGTAGGTTTCCGTCATCTTCTCAAGGTTACGTGTCACAATATCACGGCCCTACGCATTCCTTAGCTATTGGTGATAAACGACGGCAAGGGATTTGGGAGAGTACCTTGTAGGCGGCGTTCAGCAATGTGATTGCGCGCTAATTGCAACAGTCTAGCTTATCGCCCTTTTTGTAGACGTCATCCATCCATCCATTCCGGCTTTAGAATCTCCTCCTCCCAAATCCTAGAAATCATCCAGTGCAGCGCTCTAGCCAGTGCGTTTCCTTCATGTTTGAACAGCTCGCCTGGTTTTATTGTTCCTCAGCTTGCGGTCTCCTTATTTATCTCCTACATATCAAGGGCTGGGAATCTGTCTTCGGCTGAGCGTGCACCCAGATTGATTCCTGTACCGTTCTCTGTATCTTGTGCTTCGCCATTCAGATGCTCGTCATAGCACTGCTTCCACCTGTCGATCACCTCACGTTCGTTCGTGAGAAGGTGACCACTGGTGTCTCTGCACATTTCGGCCTGTGGTGTGTAGCCTCTACGTGAGCGGTTCACCTTCTCATAGAACTTCCGAGTGTCATTTGCGCGGTACAGCTGTTCCATTGCTTTGCGATCTTAATCTTCCTGGTTGCGCTTTTTCTTCCGGAAAACCGTGTTCTGTCTGTTTCGCCCCTGTCTGTATCGTTCCTCGTTCGCTCTAGTGCGGTATTGCAGCATCATCGCCCTTGCTGCATTCTTCTCTTCGACCAACTGCTGACACTCGCCGTCAAACCAGTCATTTCCTCGATTCGAGAACCTCGTACCTAGAACGTTTGCAGCAGTGCTACTCACGACGGACCTTATGTTCCTCCTGCCGTCTTCAAGAGTCGCCGCGCCAAGCAGCTCTTCCGTTGGTAGCACCGCGACAAGGTAGTGATCAGAATCAATATTGGCACTGCGCCAAGTGCGTAGATTGATGACGTCGGAGAAGAATCGCCCGTCGATGAGAACGTGGTCGATTTGATTTTCCGTTTGTTGATCAGGTGATCTCCAGGTGGATTTGTGGATATCTTTGAGGGGAAAGAAGGTGCTTCGAACTACCATTCCTCGGGAGGTTGCAAAGTTTACGCATCGTTGACCGTTGTCGTTTGTTACCACGTGCAGGGTCTCCAGCCCGATCACGGGCCTGTACATTGCGTCTCGGCCTACCTGATCATTCATGTCGCCGATGACGAGTTTTACATCCCGCCGTGGACAGCTGTCGTAGGTTTGTTCCAGCTGCGCGTAGAATGCTTCCTTCTCGTCATCGGGTTTCGTCTCATGTGGGCAGTGCACATTGATGATGTTGTATTTGAAGAAACGGCCCGTGATCTTCGATACGCACATTCTATCACTGATTGGCTGCCACTCAATCACGCGCTGGCGCATCTTGCCCAACACTACAAAACCCGTTCATAGAACGTTGTTTGTGCCACAGCTCTGGTATCGAGGTAGCCGCTCGATGCCCACTTTTCCACACCTGCTATCCCGTCCAACAAAGTTCCTCCAGTGCTACGACATCGAAGTCGCGGATTTGAAGTTCATCATGCAGCATTTGGTCATATCCTGAGAAGCCAAGCGATGTGCAGTTCCATGTGCCAAGCTTCCAATCGTAGTACGTAGTGCGTAGGTCTTTGCGGATTATTCCGAGTCCTATTCCTTTCTTGATCGTACGTAACATTGACACAACTGATAAATTTGAAAAAAAAATGACAAATTTGAAAATTTTTGAAGAAATTCTAATATGATATACTGGATTTTCTTGTAACTTTCAGAAAAATAAAAGTTTTAAATTCGTTGCGAATCTGCAGATTTCTTTTGAAATTCTACTGACATTTTTTGTTGCAGACTTTTGAAAATCGAGTTTTTCGCAGACTTTTGTCAGAGTTTAAAGTTTATTGGCCTGTATAAATTAGCTAAAGTCCTCATCATTGGCTGTACAGATGGCATACCTTCTGTTTTATTAAAAACGTTCTTAATCCACCTATCAGTGATATGATACCTTTTTTTATCAATCCGCATGTGATTTTTGCATGAATATTCTTCGATGTTTCAGTTCTCATGACATTATTTAATTCACCGTCGTTTTAAGCGCAATTTGAGATTTTAATCACCCTGTAATGTCGAAACTGCAAATCGGATCGAATTTGAATCTAAAAGTGTGACAATCGATTGAACATTCCATGATAACACATGGATCAATAAGTCCCGAGACTAACAATGGAAACAACTTTTTTGTTGCAAATTTTTTTTTAATTTATAAACATTATTACCTTTTAAGGTGATACAATGGTTCCAACGTTTTTCCAATTTTTCAATACCATGTTTATAAAAAACATTTATCTTTCGCTTCAAAATAAGCTTCAGTTTCAGCGATGGCCTCCTCATTTGAGCCAAATCTTTTTCCCTGGAGCATTTTTTTAAGATCAGCAAAGAGCCAGTAGTCACTGGGGGCTAAATCTGGCGAGTATGGGGTGTGGGGAAGCAGATTAAAGCCCAATTCGTTCATTTTAAACTGCTTTCTGAATCATCGACTCGTTGCTGTTTTTGTTCCATCGAAAGCAATCGCGGCACCCACTTGGAAAAAACCTTTTTCATGCTCAATTTTTCATGAAGGATAGTAAATACACTTCCATATCATATCTGTGTCATCTCAGCAATCTCACGGAGCTTCACTTTACGATCTTTCATTATATTTTTTGCCACTTCACTCACATTTTCCGGTGTAACGGCTTCCACAGGTCTACCCGAGCGTTCCGCGTCATTTGTGTCGGTACGACCACGTTTAAACTCGGCGAACCACCGACAAATCGTTGCTTTTGATGGACAAGAGTCCGGATGACATTTTTCAATCCATTGTTTCGCTTGCACGGTGTTTTTACCCATTAAAAAACAATGTTTTATCAAAACACGAAACTCGGTTTTTTCCATTTTTCAAACAAACTACAAATCGACTTTACTCCAACCGCGATAACTCAGCTGTTTCTGGTCGGATCGACTTAAAATTTTGACCCGTTTCAAGCAAAGGTTAGTACTTTAGAAAGACGTGGTTACTGGTTTACTACGAGCGCCATCTCTGCTTTAGTCTCGGGACTTATTGATCCATGTGTTATATCGAAGTAAGTTCCTCTTTAGAGTTTACGGGTAATTTAAGGTACTTCCAGAGTATAACCCAAACAGATTCGTATGGCCATATGACGAATAAATTGCAATAGTTTTAAGTTCAACTTTAAAGCTTTTCGGGATTGTCATCTTCTATATCGGTTTGAATTTTTAAAATTCATCATTCTGTAATTCCAGAATTGGAAGTCAGAATAGTATTATTAATGAAATCAGAATATGTATTATAAATAAAATTAATTAATTTTGCCTTTGTCGATATGGCTTTTTTAGAAAACGATTGAGCTTTGAGAAACGATTCGATACTGGAACCGGAATTCGAAAATCGGTGTAGCCGAAATCAGATAAATTCACCCGAGTAACTGTATAGTTTACATTTGCTTCAAAATGTTCCAGTTTCTGAACCAGAGGTGGGAATCAAACATAATTCAGGAACCTTGTTTCTGAGCATACGATATTTCATATGAATATGAGTTTGTAGAAAACGTTGGTCATCTCCGAAAAAATTGAGTGAAATTATTTGTCACACACGCATTTGCTGATATCGACGATCTGATTCGAATGGTATACGGGTGTTATGTTCTTCCAGCATTTATTGTTTAAGAAGTTTAAATAAATATAATTATGAAATTACTTTCAACTTGAAAATGCTGCTATCATCTGGTTTACATATGTCATATTCGAACGATTACGTTGCCAAAAACAAAACGTGCTAACATTGGTCCGAAATGTCATGAAAAAAGATGCTGTACACTGTCTTTTTGATACTTAGAAACAATTGTATGTAACAGTACAAAAAATTGTGTTTTACGTTGCTCCCAAGCATTTCTTTGTCATACAGCGCTCACAACTTCTACTGCTGGAATGAGGCGAAAAGTCGCTTACACAAAAATGTCGATATCTCCGTTAAAAACGGACTGATTTTAACAATCTATGGCTTGATGGATAGATATTACCGTGCGGGAAAAACATATTCTGTTTTTAAGGTCAATTGTGACAGATACTGTCAAAAAACTTGACATAAAACTTCGTATAACTCAAAAAGTAAACATCTGATCTCAAAACCATTCAATAGTGTTCAGGGTGCGGTGACCTTTCATTTGCGACTAATTTGATAAAAATCGGTCCAGCCATCTCTGAGATCTCGACCACTTTGTTGACAACACACATACAGACCCACACACACATACACACACACACACACCCACATACACACCCACACACACACACCCACACACATACACAGGGACATTTGTTCAGTTCGTCGAGCTGAATCGAATTTTATATGACATTCGACCCTCCGGACCTCGGAAAAATTTTCTAAAGTTTCTATACCTATTAATATATATATATATATATATATATATATATATATATATATATATATATATATATATATATATATATATATATATATATATATATATATATATATATATATATATATATATATATATATATATATATATATATATATATATATATATATATATATATATATATATATATATATATATATTTATATATACATATATATTATGAATATCCTTCAAACAAATTTTCAGCCAAGCGTTGTTACTATCGGTATTTCCTACAATCTGAAAACAATTAATATTTCCGGTCTACAAAAAGGGAGATATGCGAAATGTTACCAACTATCGTGGTATAACCTATCTTTGTTTAAGATCGAAGTTGTTAGATATTTTAGCAGGTGACGTTTATTAAGTGAAACAAAAGCTTACATATCAAAAGATTAACATGAATTCTTGGTCATGGAAGATGGTTTGGACATGGAAGATGGGTCGAAGGAAGACAAGCCTTATGACAAAAACAGCAAATAACCAAGATATCCTTACTATTACTCTTACTCTTCGAGTCGTAGACCACGCGGGACTCTGCTGTATATAGGAGGCGTCTCCATTCAACTCGGTTCATGGCTGTTCGCCGCCAGCTTCGGTAGCTGCGAAGGGTCCGCAGGTCGTCCTCAATTTGAATCGAAGCCCTCTGCGTGCCTCTTCTTCTTATACCGGTCGAAACATTATCGAGAATCATTTTAACCGGGTTGTTCTCCGACATTCTAACATCATACCCGGCCCACCGTTACCGCCCGTCCTTGGCCGTTTGGACGAGGGTTGGTCCTCCAAGCAACTGGTGCAGTTCATGGTTCATTCGCCTTCTCCACGTACCGTCTTCCATCCGCACTCCGCCAAAGATGGTTCGCAACACCTTCCGTTCAAAAACACCTAGTGCGCGTTGATCCTCCTCAAGCATTGTCCAGGACTCGTGCCCGCAGAGGATAACCGGTCTAATCAGCGTTTTGTAGATAGTTAACTTCGTACGACGGCGAATTTTGCTCGATCGAAGCGTCCTGCGCAGTCCAAAGTAAGCACGATTTGCTGACAATATGCGTCTCTGAATTTCTCTGCTGGTGTCATTATCGACAGTCACCAGTGAGCCCAAGTACACGAACTCGTCGACCATTTCGATTTCATCACCACCAATCAGAACTCGTAATGGGTTACTGATATTATCTTCTCTCGAGCCCCTGCCTTTCATGTACTTTGTCTTTGACACATTGATGTCTAGTCCGATCCGCTTGGCCTCAGCTTTTTGTCCAATATACGTATCTTCCATCTTCTCAAAGTTGCGTGCTATAATATCAATATTATCAGCGAAACCAAGTAGCTGGACGGACTTTCTGAAAATCGTACCACTCGTGTCTATCCTTGCTCTTCTTATCACACCCTCCAAAGCAATGTTGAATAGCAGACACGAATAACGATCACCTTTCAGTAGCCCTCTGCGAGTTTCGAAGGGACTCGAGTTTATCCCCGATACTCGAACAACGCACATCACTCGATCCATCGTAGCCTTGACCAATCGTATCAGTTTGTCCGGGAATCCGTAGTCGTGCATGATTTTCCATAGCTGATCTCGATCGATTGTGTCGTAGTTCCATCGCTTCGTGATCTCGGTCTTCCTGTTGGCGCTGTTTTCTACGTGATACCGAGTTTAGTCTGTTCTGCGCCTGTCTGTATCGAACCTCGTTTGCTCTCGTCCGGTGTTGCAGCTTGTTCGCCCAAGCTGCATTCTTCTCGGCCACTAACTGTTCACATTCGGTGTCGAACCAGTCGTTCCTTACGTTCGGTGCCGCCGTACCTAGCGTTGCTGATGCAGTGCTACCTATGGCAGAACCGATGTCTCTCCAGCCATCTTCAAGAGTAGCTGCACCAAGCTGCTCTTCCGTAGGTAGTGCTGCGCGTAATCTTGGGGTACTCCAGCATCCCGGAACCGCGCGATGTTAAACCGCGACATTTGGTTTCGACGTTGGGTAGCCACCGTCGAAAGTTTTGAGCGCATGCATACAGCAACCAAGTAGTGGTCCGAATCTATATTCTCACTGCGGCAGGTGCGAACATTGTTGATGTCCGAGAAAAATTTTCCGTCGATCAAAACGTGGTCGATTTGGTTTTCGGTCTGTTGGTCAGGTGATCTCCAGGTAGCTTTGTGGATATCCTTGCGGGGAAATAAGGTGCTTCTGACTACCATTCCTCGGGAGGCTGCTCTCACATTTCCCCAACAAATGATTGGCAACATCCTTTGGACAGAACTTAATCGTGAATATCTCGACTTGTATTAACGGCAGCAACATAATTCTTTCACTATTTCATCAAAAATATGATCAGAAATTTAGGGTAATATTTTGAACAGTGTGAGATAACCACTAACAACTCAAAAATTAGGTTTTCTCCAAATTCGAAAACAACGCGGAAAACTCTTTACTTTCGCTTGGGTTTTGCGCGCAAGTAATCAGGCACATATCTTCAAGTTATAAAAATGGAACCGTAATCGTGAATTCAACTGAACGTTATAAAAATGGAACCGTAATCGAAAATCGATTATTTCTTCTTGAGCGTTGGATGGAAGCAGATGTCAATGCTAGGAGACACATTCAAGCAGCGGCATCGAAGAGCGCACCTTCTACATGGTTGAAAAAAGAATCGCACAGGTCATAGTTCTCATTTGCGTTCCGGTCGTTCTTCACTTCGTTTTGTGCGTTGGATGGAAGAAGATGTCAGGGCGAGAAGACGCATTAAACCAGTTTGGCATCATTTGGCACTGCGAGCAGATGTGTTGCGGTTTTTCGAACATTGTTGTGCTAAATTTTCGAAATGTGCTAAATATCGCAGAGAATTCCACAATTTGGTCCTTCTAAAAGGCATAAATGAATTTTGTACAGCATCTTGATAGTTTCTTTCAATGAAATATGCAAAACCGAAACGAGATAATGGACGTCAAAATTCTACAACTGCCTATATGTGTGGCCGTTGGAACTGCCCACTTGTGAAAAAGCTACAAACGTACGTAAAATGCCTCTTAAGAAAAAATGATTCAGTTTGGCATCATTTTTCACTGCGACCAGATGTGTTGCGGTTTGTTTGCAAAGCTATTTTCAATTCCAGCGAGAGCGATTGCGTCAGGCAGCAGAGCTGCTAATCGTTTGCATTGGAGAGAAAGAAAACGAAAAGTGGATATATTCTATAAGTGGCTCTATGTGTGCCCGTAGGAACCGCCCATTTGGTAAAAAGATAGATGCGAGCGGATGTGTTGCGATTTGTTCGCAAAGCTAGTTTCAATTCAAACAAAAGCGATTGCGTCACACTGAGGTGCTGGTCGTTCAGCACTTCTAATGGCTCTAAATGTTACCTAAAGAACTATAAAGATTGCTTCTCTTTTAAAAATCAAAAATTCAAATTAGCAGTGTAGTGCATATCTAAGATAATTTGATTGCCATTTTTTTTTTGCAATTTTCAAATTGCTAAATTCGCAACAGAGTTTAAAATCATTTGTATCCAATCAGTGTTTAATATCTTAGAGAATCATGCAATTTGTCCCTTCTGAAATGCCAGAAAAAAAATTATGCGAAATTCTACTTCACTATACTGTATACGGTCCATTTTTCAACAAGTTGTAGTTTGTAGTTGAGCTTTCTGCTGATTTACTATATAAAATGCATAGCACCGACTCAGAAGCCATTCATTTCTAATTTGGCTGTCGTTGTCAACGTGTTGATTATGGCTCGATGTAGGCATCTCCAGGCGAAACAAAAAGCTTGTTACCGCAAGTGGAAGAAGCAGGAGACTCCAACAGAACACATATCAGTATCGCACCCACGGACAACAGGTCAGCCTGAAAATCAAAGACATCATATTAACAAGATATCCAGCTCTAACATTTCCCGAACAAATCATTGGCAACATCCTTTTTTGCGAGCATGTCGCCCTCAGGTGAGTCCGCATCGAATCTCATACATAGAAGTAGGGTAGAGAAATGTCAAATTCGTGCGCGCCAAAATAGCAGGGCTGCGCACCCATACAATTGACATGATATGTTGAATGAGATGCCGTGCGATGGCGTTGCTGAACTGAAGATTGATTTCGCTCCAAGCTGACAGAGTCTGCTGAAAATAGATGACGGAAGTCAGCGGTATCCATCCGAACTCGAACTCAACTCGTCACTATCCATCACGAACGCCTTCATAAAAGGTTCTTTTCAGAACCACTATTATTTTATCATGAGGAACTGTACTGGTTATTTCAAAATATTTGTGTGTCAGAATGTTTAATGTAACTAATCTGTAATGTAGTTTAGGTGTATCGTTTCAATTTCTAGTAGTGTAAAAGAGCAAAACATTCACAATTCACACAATCGATCATTTAATGCATATTCGGAAGTATAAAGAAAGAATGTAAGTTTTATTCGCATTCACGACATTTAGTTATGTCTCTGACATTACACACCTGTACTTTTGTGCGAGCATGGCGCCCTCAGGTGAGTCCGCATCGAGTCTTCTACATAGAAGTATGTGGGAGAAATGTCAAATTCGTGCGCATCAAAATAGCAGCCCTGCACACCCATACAATTGACATGATATGTTGAATGTGATGCCGTGCGATGGCGTTGCTGAACTGAAGATTGATTTCACTCCAAGCTTAAGGTCTGCTTAAGGTGAAATGTAGTCTTAAAAAAAAGGCGCGCAAAATTTGACCCGCTTGAGTTAACCGAATCGTCGAACATAGCATAACAAAAAAAACCGACACATAGAAACCTTCGATTGTTTGCAGACATTCGTAAGAAATTACAGACTTTTCGTTTTTGCAAGGTCCACTTATTGTATTACCTGACATCTCGGGTGACGGCTTCAATACATTCGTCATATAAGTAAAAACATTGGTTCTCTGGTTCTGCTAGTCATGACGACTTCAAACAAATCGTCCAAGTCAAGGAAAATTAACTTTGGTCCACTGATTATTGCCATTAAACGTTGCTTAGTGGATCAGAAGCCAATAAATTCGACTGCAGCAACGTATTCAATCCCGCGAAGCCGGTGGAAGACCGGCCTAATCAACACCAATGGCGCCACCATACAACTCATTGGCCAAGAGGGCCAAGGCGAAGTCACCATCAGACAATGAATACTTTTGTCCAAAATGCCTCCGAAAAGAATAAATTTCGGTTTTTCTTTAAATAAATGCAATTTTTACTTATATTTTTCCATTTTTAGCGAAATATCTGGGGGTGCCGGTAACCGAACACCTTTTTTGAAATGGCCAAAATTTATCACTTTACTAAATTGATACAAAAGTTTTTTTCAATCGATTGAATCAACTTATTTTCGTATTCAGTTGTTTGCTAGGCACTTTAGCTTTTCATTGATGTATAGATGTCTGCATAATGTGCACTTAGTCAGCTTAAAAGGAAAGGGTGCCGGTAACCGATTACTCTCCCTTATAATGAATAGAATTTCTAGTTTTGCTATAATGAATTGCTACTATCTGAAGTAATACCTATTGGATGATATTACACAGCCATGCATTATTGCTTCAGTAACATCCATGCGTTGAACTCAACAGACTTGGACATAACTAGCATTATAAAAGACAGTTATTTAGAAAATAAACCATTTTTTACAATAACCATTGTGTTGCACTCAACTCGTTTTTATTCCAACACAAAGCCTGCTGCACAAATTTTCGACCGTCATTATATGATATGTAATTTTTGATCCCGATAAAATGCCACCGTGTCCATCGTGCTATTCTCTCACCATCTCAATACGAAACAGCAGTGCGCAAGCAGTGAAAAACATGAAAAAGCTTATGTAAACATTTTCAAATTGCTGTAGTTTTGGCTAAAGTTTTATATTTTTGAGTTGCATTTTCAGATTCTTTGTGAAATTCTGCTACACACACTACTTTTCAGTTCTAAAACCATTCCGAAAACTTTTTTTGGTTTTTCAGAATCGGTCTAGCTTTTGAATAATTGATAAAAAATGCGACGCGCGCATTTCATTGCATTTCACCTTAAAGTTGCATTGATGAACTTGTGCATCGATTGATTTCATTAACTAGTTGAAATCGGTTCGTCGCTCTCTATCAGTAAATCTGGGGATCGCTGCTTAACCGATTTCCACAAACTTAGATTCAAAAGGAAGGTCTCATGGTCCTATACGGAATTTCTTAATTTCATCTGAATTCGACTTCCGGTTACGGAGTTATAGGGTAAAATGTGTTAAACATTGAACACCGTCACTTAAATTGGCGGAACAAAACACACACAAATATTTCTAAAATGGTTCCAAAACTACACAAATTGATAGCCATTATCAGTTGGCAACTAAACAAATCGATTTCGGCTATCTTGGTTCCCGGCCTACGGTTCCGGAAGCACCGGTGGTAGTGGTCATATTTTTGAAAATGGATCTCACTTTCTTTTTGTTCTGATTCTTGGCTATTCTAGTTCTCGGTCTTCGGTTCCGGAAGGACCGGAAATAGTTAACATATATTCCAAAATCCTCTCACTCTTTTTTCTCTGCGATGGTTTGGCCGATCCCCACAAACCGAGTATCAAATGAAAGGTGTCACGGTCTCATGCAGAAATCCTCAATTACATCCGGAGCCGACTTCCGGTTCTGGAGTTATAGGGTTAAGTGTGTTAAATATTGTACTCGCAAAATTTTTCCTAAACTGGTCTAACAACTACACAAACCGATAGCCATTATCAGTAGGCAACCAAACAAACCGATTCTAGCTATCTTGGTTTGACCGATTTCCACAAACTTAGATTAAAATGAAAGATCTGACGGTCCCATATGAAATACCTGAATTTCATCCGGATCCTACTTCCGGTTCCGGAGTTTTTAGGGTAAAGTGTGTTCAATATTGTACACCATCATTTAAACCGACAAAGCAAAAACAGTAAGAAAATGTCTAAACTGGTATCAAAACTAGACAAATCGATGGCCATTATCAGTAGGCAAATAAACAAACCAATTTCGGCTATCCTGGTTCTTGGTTTCCGGTTACGGAAGCACCGGAAAAAGTGGTGATATATTTCAAAATCGATCTCACTCACTTTTCTCAGCGATTTCGACCGATTTCCACAAACTCCACATTTCGACCGATTTCCACAAACTTAGATTCAAATGAAATTCCTGAATTTTACCCGGATCCTAATTCCGTTTCCGGAGTTATAGAGTAAAGTGTGTTAAATATTGTACACCGTCACTTACCGTTAAATATTGTACACCGTCACAAACCGTAAAAAAATTACTAAACTGTACTCAAAACCGTTTTCCCAATCACAGGGTCAATTGGAAGGTCTTATGGTCCTACCAAAAATTACTGTATATTTTCGGATACAACAAAACTTTGATTCGTCGTTTAGAGTACGGTGGTAAAATCGCATAAAATCTTTGAAATTTGAATAAAAACTAATAGAGTTTGTACGTCATGTTGTTGAGATTGGATTATACAGGTTCTTGGGTTCCGGTGCTGGAAGTAGACTAGTTATAATAATAATAATATTAATAATAATATTAATTATAATAATAATAATAAATATTATTATTATTATTATTATTATTATTATTATTATTATTATTATTATTATTATTGTTGTTATTATTATTATTATTATTATTATTATTATTATTATTATTATTATTATTATAATTGTTAATTTCAGTTTTAAAAGTTGCTACTGCGACTTTTCATAAGTATCGATAATGTGATGCGTTTTGTAGCACGATGTAATTGTAAAAAACCTTTTAAATAATAGATTTCAAAATATAAAGTGATTGTCCAAGTTAATTCAATTGAATAATTAATTACAATCGATTCAAACTCAATTAACTACAAATAACTCAAACACCCTGGCCCCGTTGAAGCGCAGCATTTAACACGATATCGAGAATTATGGCTTTTACGGCGAAACGAACATATACTACGATCCAGACCTTTACTGACGCTCCCCTTCCCGATTGGTTAAACGAGGAACGGCCCTTAATAATCAAGCCTCGTGTGTTCAAAGATTTTTGATGGCACCAAGCGATTTTTCGGTAAAGGTGCCATGAATAGTTTGCTGGTCTGTTGATGACATCGAAAACACCTCACGCAACGATGTACTGTGCTCCGTGCTCACGAATTGGTCTGAAGCGCATTCTCAGGGCAGCTAATAACTGTGGCGGGCCGGCATGTAGCGTTTGGTGCTGAACCGATCTGGCTATAAGCTCCTATAGATGATGGTTTGGAGGCAATATAATTGGAAATCGTCTGTCTAATGCGCCTGGTAGATTTTCAAGCCGTCCTTCGAGTCGTAGCAATCCGATTGGGTCTAGCATAATACTCATGTTCTTGGAATAATACATAATACTTAAGTTCTTAAGTGGAAAATTTAACATCATGAACAGAACGTCGATAATTCTTGGATTCCAAATGTTCTATCTCGCGGGAGTGCGCCTGCAACTGAGCAACGAGAACATATTCTTTTGGAGATAAATTTCTAGTGAATCGATGTGGACTGCTGGTTCGACAATTTCTTATAAACCGTTGACATAAAGCAATGACCCTCAGAAGATGTGCTTGCTCCGAGATGTTTTGTATGATTGAATCAGCGTATGTTAATGTAGTCAATGCGACTGTGTCTCTATTATCTGGAGTTAGCAAAACCAAAATATTCGGCCACGACAGTGTACCCGAAGATAGATGAGCTGGACCACACCACCAAAGTTGTTCATACTGCAGCTGTGTAGTTTCTATCCTTCTAGAGATCAGATCTGCCAGATTCAACACGGTTTTAACGTGTCGCCACTGGCAGCCGGCTGTCAGGCGTTGAACTTCTGCGACGTGATTCGAAACAAAAACTTTCCGAGATGCTGGGAACGATCTTATCCAGCTCAAAACGATTATGGAATCCGAACATTAGAAAGCATCTCCAGTAAAGCTTGTTTCTTGCAATACGTAGGACATTTATTTAAAAATATTTTTATTCAGGCCTATTTGCGTACAAGCTTTACGTGGCCGAATTTGCCGATTTTTTAAGTAAAGGATTTTTTGAGGTGGATCTCGTCACTCTTTTTCTAGGAGGAGAAGAGCTTTTATTTCACTCCTGTGAGGGTTAAGGGGCACTTTGTTCGTGGCTCGTCTCGTCCTCCATTGCCGCATACGTGGTTGTGTTGTTGATTTCCGTCTTCTTTTCGTTTTCCTTGTTGTTCGCCGTCTTGAGCTCGTTGCTAGTTGCTGAAGAAGCGCCTTGTTGTACATTGGTTGCTGTTGTTGGTTGGTTTGATGGTAAAACAGGAGTACTACCCTCACTAGTTTTTGTTGTTGAACGGTTGACTTTGGACTGATCGCTGGACTGCGGGGGAAGGTCATGCACGCGTACTTGTATGGCATTGTTCACCATGTGCACAGGAATTTTGTATTTAATGTTGTCACACTCAACGCTGTGCACCTCGTTGTTAACCGAAGCGAATGCAATTGCATCGCTTTCACGTTTAAACATAATGTGCACACAGTTAGACGACTTGTTGAATTGAATCTCAGTTACAATATTAGCGTCTAGATGCATTCGTTCTTTAACCCTCAGGGTACGGACTATAGAAAAGTTACGTTCAGTACGGACAGGGTTAGCCTAACCCGGCGACTTTGATTGGGTGTATATCGAGCTGTACTTTGTCAATTTGAATATTTTTTTTTATTTTGTGTGAAATTGTCTCAAAAATATAATAGAGTTGTCAGATTAATCATTTAACTGATTGAAAAAAAATTATAATGAAAAATGTGAACGGGTCATGATTTTTTTTTGTAAAAAACGTTTTTTTTTTCAAAATGCTGTAACTTTTTGAAAAAAAAAAATATTAACATTGTATAACTCGCAATTGAAAGGTAAAAAGTAGTTCTTACACCTGTCCATAACGGTTTTTTGATTTATTCCAAAAACCATATTTTTTTTGAAAAATGAAAATACGCGTTTTTTCGAGTTAGCGAAAAAACGTTGTTTCGTTGATTTATGATGATAAAGGTTAAAATTAATTACTTTGAGCGTAAAAAAATTGTTTCTCAGATATTGTTGAGTAGTATCATTACAAGTAGTATCATTACAAGAAACAAAATTTAATGAGTTTTAATTCACTACGAGCAGCAAAGATTTCGATATAAGACGTACGTTCAAGTGATTGAGATCTACTACAATACTTCGCTTACACCATATACAACGCGTTATTTTGAGGTTAGAATCTACAAAATTAAGTAAAGAGTACGTATTCTTACTTACCTTTTTATTCCTCAGCGGCAAACAGACGAAAATTAAAACTTAATTTTTTTGAAAATTTTGGATTTTGTAACGTTCGATACGGACTGGGTGTACCACACCCGAGCATAATGTTTATATGTGTCTAGCTCGGACACAAAGCGGAAACTGACTCTGCCGCTTAGGCCTCTAATAGTGTGTACCTATAAGTTTTTTCCCCCCCTGGTCCGGACCCCCCTCGCCGACTTCTCTTCGTATGGCGCTTCTTTCAAATTTCGCTCGGGTTACGGTAACCCAGTCCGTACCCTGAGGGTTAAGTAAGATTTCAATTTCATTTTCTGCTGGTCTAACTTTGCAACGCTTGAAATCTATATACATTCAATTTTGTGTTGTTGGCCAAGTTTCAGGTTTTGTTAAATCCGATTTGACCATTCCGTACACTCTATTGTTCACTGCACTGTATTGTCTTTGTTTCTTTTGTTTCGACCGCAAACGATTTTCGACTGTGTTGGGTGAGATGCGATCACGAAGTGATGATTTGTAGGACATCAATTGTGCTTCAAGAAGGACGGAGTAAAGTTTAAGGCGCGTGTTTACGTATAGTATAAAGAGAGAAGCGAAACTGTTATACAAGTATCAATCCTCTTCGAGAAGTTAGGTTGGATGATTTCTAAATGAGCCGCTTTGCGCATAAAGTCAAGAACTGTACACGGCAAGGTAGAATACTCGACCGACTCATTGTATGTATTGGTGATCACATAATCGGTTAGGTTTTAGTAGATCAGTTCAGTTCAGCCTTCATTGCGACAGGTCGGCCACCAAGGCCCAAGTGAAAATTATAGTAAATTGTAGTAAATTGTAGTAGTGTAGTGAAATTAGTAAAAATATAGTTTGATTAAGTAAAAAGCTGAAAGCATTTTTACTTACCTGGTGCTGATCCTCGTCTTTGGTTGGCTATCTGCGTGGGAATTACTTACCTGTAGATGCACTTGCCGGTTGATACACTGCTGCAGTTGAGACCTGAAAAGAAAGGTAGGAGAACTGTCCGCATATTTGGCCTCGGACGTTTTTTTTTGAACCGGAACACGCCAAGGTAAGGCCAAAACATTGGTGCCGTGACCAGGATCTTTTGTGTTCCGGAGAAGCGACGCGGCGTCGGTAGCACCATTTTTATTCGGAGAATAAAGGCGAAGCTCCGCCATCACGAAAGTTATTTGGATCTTCGAACGCCATCATCCGACGGAGAAGCAGCCATCACACTTGGGGAAATAACGCCATTGGTAGATTTGGATTCGCTAGGAAATTTTTGATTCAATGCCTGGTTGACAGGCTCACAAGGTGAGTACCTGTCCAATAAATCTACTTTCGCTTGCGTATCTACGTGGTCGTTATTTTGTTTTTTCTCGGTGGCTAATATTTCGACACTACACTACTGGATCGCTGACCGATGGATGAATGGAGGCTGAACTAATTCGGATGGTGATCTTGGAACGTTTATCTTTTTTTGGATGGAACAAGTGCACATACAAATAAATATTAATTTCAATATACTACGTATTTTGCTACATCAAGTACTGAGCCCTGGATGCCCGCGGGCAATTTTATCGACATTTGGTATGTGGATTGAATGAAATAGAAGTTTGATTGTTTGTGTGCGATGCAGTGAAGATGAATGTATAATTATCTGTACAAGGCATTTGATACAGGTACAAAAGGTGAGTACCTGTCCACCTATTCACCCAACAGTGCGGAAGGTGTTTCGCTTTGTGTAGTGTTTGCAGATTTGAATGTTAATTTTGAGAGCTTCTGACTGAATGCGAGTGTGATTTTGACGAATCTGCAACTGTGGCGTTCGAGTGTTGTTTTGGCATTCCGTAACGAGTTTGAGTGACGCTTTTCGTATATACTGTGCTGGAGGAAATATTTATTCTTGATTCTCGCGAAGATTTTCTATTTTGACATACAAGGCCTGGTAGACAGGCTCACAAGGTGAGTACCTGTCCAACACACTAAATATCTCTCGCGAGGTGCTTTTCTGGTGTTTATTTTCCAGAATTATCTGGTTTGCTGCATAATTTTTTTGTAATTTTGGTCTTGGACGTCTACTATGGGCAAAAAGATGAAATCAAAGATTCATATAAGAGACAGTATAGTGGATTTTTTGTTTCGGATGGAGAGGTTCATGATGAGCACGGAGTCACCGGACGAAAATCAAATTAGATTTCGACTGGAGAAGCTAGAGACGAAATGGGATGAATTCGAGGAAATTCAGTGCGAAATCCAGAGTGCTGAAGATCACGAGGAGAACATCGCAGGCCACCGACTTGTTCGAGAGGAGTTCGAGGAGAAATACTTCGAGGTAAGGGCGGGGCTGGTAGGCAAATTACCACAAACGGTAACGCATACTACGACACATAATACAGCTGTAGCTTCATCGGCGAGCGTGCATACATACGTACGTTTACCACAAATAAACTTGCCTGAATTTGATGGGTGTTTTGAAAAATGGCTTGCATTTCACGACACATTTAGAGCCCTGATAGATTCGTCTTCCGAGTTGAGTGGTATCCAAAAGTTTCATTACCTGCGGGCTTCTCTTAAGGGCGATGCTCTAAAACTAATCGATTCATATCCGATGAGTGATGCGAATTACAGGGTGGCTTGGGATGCATTGGTCGCTAGGTTTTCCAACAAGTATTTACTAAAAAAGAGACACTTGAACGCTTTATTCGAGTATCCGAGGATAAAAAAGGAATCCGCTGTTGCTATTCACGACATCATAGACTGTTTTGAGCGTAATACAAAAATTCTAGATCAGTTGGGCGAAAAAACGAATGGCTGGGGTGCGATGTTGGTTCATCTCATGGTTTCAAAATTGGATGACGTTACTCAAAAACGCTGGGAGGAGCATGCTTCAGGTGACGATGAACCATCGTTTGCCGTATTAGTAAACTTTCTGAAGAAACAGACACGTGTGCTTGATGCAGTTTCTGTGGATCAACACTCTTCAAGTTCAGCTTATTTGTCTTCTCCGAACGGTGCTAAATACAGACCAGCGAAGGTATCGGTCAACGCGGCGACTGAAAGTTCGGGTCCAAACTGCATTGTATGTTCCGAGCAACATTCTATTGCAAGATGTCCGACCTTTTTTAAGTATCCAGTTGATAAAAGACTGCAGATCACCAACTCTAAGAGATTGTGCAGTAACTGTATGGGACGTAATCATTTGGCACGAGATTGTCCATCGAAATATCGGTGCAGAACCTGTTCTAAGAAGCATCATTCTTTACTTCATCCCGGATTTCCTGGTTCTGGTTCATCTTCTGCGGCAGGTACAACTGAGACTGGTGGGTCTCCATCGACTTCTGGGGCTGCGTCGAACTCTGGTGGTTTGGTTTCTAGTTCGGTCGCATCTATATCATCTAACATGGCGATGGGGGTCACAGGATCGCATATTTTCCTGCTGACGGCGATACTGAAAGTGAAGGATAGATGGGGACGGACACATCTCGCTAGGGCGTTGCTGGATTCAGGTTCACAGGCAAACCTCATGTCAGAAAGACTATGTCAACTTCTCAAACTTCAGCGTAGCGACAAGAAAGTGGAAATTAGCGGAATCGGACAAACAAGAAGACATATTTCTTGGGAAGTATCTACGGTTGTTAGCTCGCGTACGCTAGATTTTTCGTTGCCAATGGAATTCTTGGTTTTGGGGCAGGTAACAGACAATCAGCCATCTACGTCTATACCATTGGCGCAGTGGAATCCACCGTCCGATATGGATTTAGCTGATCCTGAATTCTACATTTCGCGCCCGATTGACTTGGTACTTGGTTCACAGTTTTATTACGATTTTCATCTTATGGATGGTGGTCGGTTACAAATTCGTAGGATCGACAATACTCTTCCAGTTTTCGTCAACACGGTTTTCGGATGGGTTGCAGCAGGTGAATCCGATTGGAATGGTGGAATATCAACAGTGAGCTGCAACTTAGCTGTAACAAAATCGCTGAATAAATCCATCGAAAGGTTTTGGACAATCGAAGAACTATCGGACACGCTGCCTCGGACCCAAGAAGAGGAAGATTGTGAACTACATTTCCGGAATACGGTCAGTCGTGATACAAACGGGCGATATGTAGTGCGCTATCCAAAGCATATGAACTTCCACGAAATGATTGGAGAATCGAAGGATGCAGCAATACGAAGATTTCAACATTTGGAAAGGCGGTTGACGAAGGACTCCGAACTGAAGAAGCAGTACTGTGAATTCATGCAAGAGTATCTAGATCTGGAACATATGAAGCTCATCGGCTCAGTGGACGGTTTGCGGGAAGATCAAAAACCAGTTTGTTACCTTCCTCATCATCCAGTTTTCAAGGAATCAAGCTCAACAACAAAGGTGCGAGTCGTGTTCGATGGTTCAGCAAAAACTTCTACGATTTTTTCTCTCAATGATGCGCTTCTTACTAGACCGGTAATACAGGATGATTTGCTAGATCTAATGATACGCTTCCGCAAACACGCTGTCGCTTTGGTTGCCGACATAGAAAAGATGTATCGGCAAATACGCGTACATTCAGAAGATACACCATTGCAGAGAATTGTCTGGCGTTTCAACCCATAAGAGCCGATTCAGGTTTATGAGCTTCTCACTGTCACCTACGGTCTTTCTCCATCGTCGTTCCTGGCAACACGAGTGCTTAAGCAGTTGGCTTTGAACAGTGCGAGAAACCAAAAATCAGTATCTGTTGCAGTAGCGGAAGATTTTTATATGGACGATTTTCTATCGGGAGCGGAATCTATTGAAGATGCTAAGCGATTGCGATTCGGTGTACAAACACTTATGGCGGAAGCAGGACTACAGCTTCGAAAATGGAATTCAAATATCTCAGAAGCTTTGGAAATTGCCCCGGAAGGACCCACCATTCTACATTTTGAAAAGGAACAGAAGGTGGAAACACTAGGAGTTGCCTGGGAGACTGGACCAGATCAGTTTTGCTTCGACGTTCGCGATATCAAACATGGCGAGCAATGGACAAAGCGAAAGATATTTTCGGCGATAGCTCAGTTATACGATCCTCTTGGACTTGTGTCACCTGTCATAGCTTGGGCTAAGATTCACATGCAGCAGCTTTGGTTATCCTCCGTTGGTTGGGATGACCCAGTTACCGTTACTGTAAACGCTAGATGGGAAGAGTTCTACGTTCAGTTACCTGAGTTGAGATCGTTTAAGATACCAAGATGTTTGTTCCTAGCCAAACCAACGGATACTCAGTTTCACGTTTTCTGCGATGCCTCGGAACTGGCATACGGAGCTTGTATTTATGCGCGTTCGACCAACAAGGATGGCGAAATCAAGGTTACGCTCATATCATCAAAATCTCGTGTAGCTCCACTCAAACGGCTTTCTCTACCTCGCTTGGAGTTGTGTGCTGCTCTTTTGGGGGCCAAACTATACGCCCGGGTCTCAGCAGCATTACGGATGGAAGGAACTTCTTGCTGGTTTTGATCAGATTCCACCGTCACTCTACACTGGATACAAGCACCATCCAACACTTGGCAGACTTTCGTCGGAAATCGCACTTCTGAAATACAAAATCTTACTCGAGGACATAACTGGAACCACGTCAAAGGAGTCGAAAACCCGGCCGACTATGTATCTCGTGGAATGCTACCAAGGAACTTCATCGCAAATATGATTTGGCTCGAAGGCCCAGCTTGGCTCCAAAAATCGCAGGAAAATTGGCCTGAACACCATAATCCAGAACCTCCGCCAGAAGATATTCTAGAGAGAAGAAAAACCGTACTAGTAATTCAACAAAACTCGACCGTAGAATTTATTTATTTGTTGTCAATCAAAAGTAGACCATAAGGATAATTACAATAATCGTCTTAAATTAGTAAACTATTCTAAATAGATCACTAAATAATGTATAATTTATTATGAGTTAAATAATTATAATTGGCTTACCGAATAGAACTGAAATATTGCTTTAGTTTGTTTTTTGACATAGTGAAATCGACTGCTTCTGAATGCTTGTTGTATACAGCCATCAATTGATTTATTGGCCCATTTTTTGCATAGTTTGTTCGCTGGTGGTTTGTAATAAAAATATTTCGATTTCTTAAAGGCCGAGATGGTATGTAAAAATTTAGTTTGGACAGGAGTTGACTGGAATCTACGCGATTCGAGACAATGTCATTTACAAATGAGACCATTGAAAATTCTCTGCGTTCTTTTAATGTTTGAATACTGATCAGCATACAGCGAGCTTTATAGGATGGAAGAGGAAGTCTTGTCCAACCTAATTTACGAAGTGCAAATAACAAAAATTGTTTTTGAACTGATTCAATTCGATCTTCCCATGTGATTAAGCAAGGTGACCAAACTAAGCTACAGTATTCTAGTACTGACCGAACATAGGCAATGTATAATGTTTTAATTGTATACGGATCGTGAAAACAGTAACAAAATCGTTTTATGAATCCTAGCATGTTATTGGCTCTGTTTATGATTGTATTATAATGGTCAACAAAAGTCATTTTAGAATCTAGTATTATTCCTAAGTCCCTAATTCTTTCGCATTTTTGAGCTGTTTGACTTCCAAGAATAAGTATCAAGTCAGGTGTATTTCGTTTTTTACTGAATGTTATTCTACTGCATTTTTTCACATTTAGTTGAAGAAGACTTTTGTTACACCATGTATAAAAAGAAAGAATTTCTTCTTGATAAACCTTGGCATCCTCACTTTTCTCTATTTCTAAAAATAGTTTTATATCGTCTGCGTATATTAGAATTTTTATTTTTTTTAAAAGAAAGGAAATGTCGTTAACAAACAAGATAAATAAAAGAGGACCTAAATGAGATCCCTGGGGGACCCCGGAACTGACGTGAATGGGGCTCGACTTTTTACCCTTGAATTTTACAATTTGTTGACGATTTGTTAGATAAGATTCCAACCAATTAGAAAGACCTGGTAAGATTCCCAATTTCTGTAATTTGAACATAAGCATGGGTATGTCAACACGATCGAATGCTTTGCTGAAATCTGTATAAAGAGCTTCAATGTAATTTCCCTTGTCCATAGCGGTCAGGGTATAGTGGACGAATTCAAGCAAATTAGTAGTAGTGGAACGTCCTTTGAAAAATCCATGTTGCATGTGAGTAATTCTATTTTTTATTTGACTAAAGAGTTTGTCATTAACGATCGCTTCAAAGAGCTTCGGAATGCAAGAAAGAATAGCAATCCCGCGATAGTTGCATATGTCTGCTTTTTTCCCATTTTTGAAAATTGGTATAAGGAAAGAGTTTTTCCACGTATCTGGAAAAACTCCAGACTGAAGCGAATTATTAAAAAGCCAGCACAAAGGGGTTGCAAGATCTAATGCTAATTTTTTCATAAATATGGGTGGAATCCCATCAGGTCCGGCACTTTTAGAGACATCCAATTTGTTTAGGGCATCTATTATGTCTAGCACTTCGATTTGATTTACATTAATATCTTCAGTAAACTCTGGAAAGAAATTAAAATATTCACGATCGCGGTCATTTTCAGAAAACTTCGTATAGATTTGTTGAAAAAATTTAGCGAAAAGATTACAAATTTCTTGTGAGTTATTACCAATGTTTTCCTGTAAATACATTCTTGACGGAAAGTTTTCTGATTTCAATTTGTTTCTAACATAACTAAAGAATTTTTTTGGGCAAGACTTTATTTCCTGTTCAGTTCTTGAGTTATACTCTTTGAATGCAGTATCAATTGCTAAACTTAGTTGGTCACAGATGTGTATGTAATTCGATAAATTGTCACTATTATTTTCTCTTTTGTACTTTTTATGAGCTTTTTGTTTTCGATTTCTTAAATTTCTAATATGCTCGTTATACCAAACAGGATACTTTGAATTATTTTGTCGCCTAATTTTCTTTAATGGGACATGTTCATTTATTATGTCGTACAGCCGTGCGTAGAAAATATCGACTGAAATTTCGACATTTCCTTCGTTTCTAAGGAGTTCTTGCCAATCTATTTCTCGTAGCTTACGACTAATACTATCATAATTTGTTGAGTGGTAATCGAAAATCTCCTCATACTCGTAGTCGTCGGGTCTATTAATCTGATGTATAAATATTGAGAATTCGATTGCTGTATGAAAAACTTCATTTTTCCACAATGGAGTTGGTGATTCTATTACACAAAAATCATCGTGAATATTAGTAAATAAAAAATCTAAATAACAGTTTTGCTGATTTTTTACATGATTAATTTGATTAAGACCTAAACCAGATATTTTGTCGAATAAGTAATGAAGTGTTTCATTCTCCCCAACGAGAGGTAGTAAAATGCTATCATTTTCAGCGTCTTGAATAAAGTCGATATTGCGCTGATTAAAGTCTCCATATATATGAACTTTAACTTCCGATGGAAGCTTAGTAATTATTTCATCAGCAACATGCAAAAACTTTTCATATGTGGCTTTTTGGGCATTGTTAGGAGGAAAATATACTGAAACAAAAATATGTGTTTCACCTGCTAAATGAATTCTTACCCATACGTGTTCAAATTCTTTAAATTTCGTAGTGGTTATCATTTCGGCGTCAAATTCTGCTAAAACAGCAATGAGAACACCTCCCCCCGATTTTTTATCAGATGTATGGAGCTCACGATCGTTTCTAAAAACGTTGTAAATGTTTCCGAAGACTTCCGTGCTGTTAACGCTATCATCCCAACTAGTTTCGGTTGCTAGAATAATTCCATACGAACACCCTAAAATATTTTTATGGATTTCATTAATCTTATGTGCGCTCTTCATACGGTTAAAATTTTGACAATATGCTATGATTTCTGTCGACGACGCTAGATGAGGAGATCTTATTGAACATGATTGTTGACTTGTGATAATATGGTCATTATTCTCTTCTTCTGGGTAATGCGTCAAAATTGTCGAAAACACGAATGTTGAGCAAGACACGCCACGCACGTATCAGTTGACGAACATTCAGCAGTCATTTGATTCGGCATCGTTAGTTGCAGGTTGTGCTCTCGATAAGGATTAATCGTCGGTCCTCTTTGAAAATTAATTGTAGGTCTGTAATTTGTTGGTGGTCCCGAAAATCGATCCTTAGCTGCAGCAAGAAGTATTCTATCAGGTGGAAGATTATTTCGGCTGTTGTTGTAGTTGTTGTTATTATAGTTGTTGTTATTATTGTTATTGCTATTATTATTCATGTTGTGACTAATAATGTTATTACAATATCGTTTTGTAGATGAATGATGCGTTGAAAGAATATTGGATCTGTTATTGTAATTTTTTCTTGAATTTCGCTTTTTGCGCCTTCTTGACTTGTCAGCCTCATTTTGCTGACGTCGGAACCTAGATTGGCGTGCGTCGTACTCACTCCAATCTGCTTTCCATACTTTTTTGCTGCCTAATAAACGCCATCCAGAATAGTCGGGTTTTTTACAATTCAATTCGTCATCCAAACTGGGGCATGAGTCAGGTGTCGATGATGATGATACAGCAATTTGGATTCCAGCAATATTTGTTGATAAAGACTTCAACTCCTCTAGAATGTCCAACTCGACCATTGAATTCGGATTGTTAGGTAAACAGGTTGCTGTGTCAAGTGATAGCTGACTGAGTTGACTTATTTCGTTACTCAGGTCTCGCAAATTTGTAGAAAATTCTGACGTCACGGTTTGCAGTGTCGAGAACACACTTTCCTTTGTCGACTTTAAAGCTGTATCTAGCAGTGCAGTCATGTGATTTTTAATACTTGTCACACTTCCCGGCAAACTGCTATTTTTATTTAGTGCGATCAACTCATTTTTTATGGTAGTGAGTAAGACTTCTAGTCCGTCAATCGCCTCATGTATTACAGTTGGCTTCTCCTGTTGGAAAGCAAACTTATGCAGCACTTCCGTGTTGGCCTGAAGTTGCTTCTCCAGCAGTTTTTGTTGTTCAACAAGGCTGCTATAATGCATCTTTACTTGTAGTAATTCTTGACATACCTCGCAACATGGCAGCACATAAGAATTAATATCTGCTTTTTTGTCTCTCTTCCTGAGAGAACCGCGCTGAATGGTAACACCGATGCAAGCCGCGTGAAATTTTCGAGGGCAGCCAACGCATGTCCACATGATTGTGTCGACGGAGGTATCCAGTGCACAAATTTCACAACTCATGTTGATTACACAACTAACAGTTAAAATAAACAATAAATAATATTTCGCGCGCGGCACTGGGAGCGAATGAAAAACACGTCCGAACTTGACGACGACTAAAATGAGTGAGTGACTGTCTATATGAGAGATATTCGTCATTTCTAAAGCTAGTACGTGTTACAGCCTATATACTACGCTTCGTAAACGCTTGTAAGAGTAAATTTAAACATCCAACTGATATATTTGTCACAACACAAGAAATGCAAGCAGCCAAAGAAGCATTGGTCAAAGGTGTGCAGCAGCAAACGTTCCACGAAGAGTTGAAGGCGTTAAAAAACAAGCGACCACTTCCATCACATTCAGCATTGAAATATCTTCGTCCAATAATTGATACTAATGGAATCCTTCGTGTCGGTGGCCGGCTTCAACACTCCGAAGAAGTATACCAAGCCAAGCACCCTATGATTCTCCCAAGTAAGCATCCACTATCTCGCCTCATCGCACAGCATTATCACACCCTCACATTGCATTCAGGCCCTCGTATGACATTGGCATCGATTCGGCAAGAGTTCTGGCCGTTACGTGGTAAAGACTTGGTTAATTTTGTGTGTCGTAAGTGTCTCATATGTTTTCGCCACCGCCCTGTCCCTGCTACTCAGCCCGTAGGTCAACTTCCCAAGACTCGTACTGTACCCAGTAGACCATTCACGATCACTGGAGTGGATTATTGCGGCCCATTTTATATGAAACCAGTACATCGCCGAGCATCCCCGCAAAAAGCATTCATAGCTGTTTTTATTTGCTTTGCTACTAAAGCCGTGCATTCATTCCGATTCATTCCGATAATGGAACTAATTTCAAGGGAGCAAAAAATACTCTACTGGCACTGTATCATATGCTCAACGATAAACCTAGTCATGAAAAAATTGTTAATGAATGTGTCAATAGAGGCATTCAATGGAAATTCATACCCCCTCGAGCACCCAATTTCGGAGGGCTATGGGAAACAGCAGTAAAAACAGCAAAAACTTCGTTGATCAAAACGATCGGTCAATGTAAACTATCGTACGAAGATTTCGTCACTCTATTAACGCAGATCGAGGCCAACATGAACACTCGTCCACTTACTCCACTTTCGGAAGATCCCTCTGAGCTCGACGTGTTAACTCCAGGACATTTCCTTACGGGATCATCATTGGGAACATTACCAGATCCAGATTACACTAAAATACAACCCAATCGATTAAAACACTATCAGCAATTACAGCAGCTGATTCAACAACATTGGGTTCGATGGAAAAAGGAGTATTTGACCGAAATAAACAGCCAACATCAAAAATCTTCAAAATCGGTCCAATTAGAAGTAGGCCAACTAGTTTTAGTGCGAGATGATAATATGTCATCAATCTCTTGGCCTCTTGCTCAAATCATCACCACTTATCCTGGTCAAGACGGTCACTCCAGAGTGGTAACAGTGAAAACTGCAGCTGGTGTTTACACACGTCCAGTATCCAAAATTTATCCACTTCCGATGAACACCGACATGCAGCCGCAACAAGAAGATACTCAAGGGGTAGCAGCATCCACTACAGAAGACACAAATTGTTCCACTTAACGGAATTTAAAGGATTTAGCTCTGAAAAAAAAACATTAACATTATGTGTGAATATAAATTTGTAAACAAATTTAGGTGGCCGGCTAATGTTTACGTATAGTATAAAGAGAGAAGCGAAACTGTTATACAAGTATCAATCCTCTTCGAGAAGTTAGGTTGGATGATTTCTAAATGAGCCGCTTTGCGCATAAAGTCAAGAACTGTACACGGCAAGGTAGAATACTCGACCGACTCATTGTATGTATTGGTGATCACATAATCGGTTAGGTTTTAGTAGATCAGTTCAGTTCAGCCTTCATTGCGACAGGTCGGCCACCAAGGCCCAAGTGAAAATTATAGTAAATTGTAGTAAATTGTAGTAGTGTAGTGAAATTAGTAAAAATATAGTTTGATTAAGTAAAAAGCTGAAAGCATTTTTACTTACCTGGTGCTGATCCTCGTCTTTGGTTGGCTATCTGCGTGGGAATTACTTACCTGTAGATGCACTTGCCGGTTGATATACTGCTGCAGTTGAGACCTGAAAGGAAAGGTAGGAGAACTGTCCGCATATTTGGCCTCGGACGTTTTTTTTTTGAACCGGAACACGCCAAGGTAAGGCCAAAACAGCGCGGTATTGATATTCCGCAAGATTTAGCGATAAGCAAATGACTTGCCTTTGGTTGGCCATTTTTTAACGATACAATGTAAACGGCACTTCCATATCCTTTTCTAGAAGCATCGACAAAGCAGTGGAGTTGATAGTTCGTAGCTTCTGGCATTATAACACATCTGAACACCCGAACCTTTTTTATGCACTCTAAAGTTTACCGAAATGACAACTACAAACATTTTAGCTCGTTCGGGAGCTTGGGCTAAACCGAAAGCTACTATGCGTTATGTAACACTCTCTAAAGCTGGGAGCTTGGAGATCTTGAATTTAAATTTGTCCTCCATTGAAAACCACAACAGACCTAGAGGTTTTATTGCGGGAGCCAGGTCCAGCTCTAATGTGTCCCTATAATCATCTGGTATATAAGCTAAGGCCACTGAACTATTAGAGCTCCATTAACGTAAGGACATTCCAGATCGTTCAGAGCAGATCGTCGACATAAAAACATCTTTTTATCACTGGAGCTGCCAGTGCAGAGTGGTTCAAAAGCCCAATTTTACGTTCTTAATTGTTAACTCTTTAAAAACGTGGTTTTCGAGGTACAGTATTTTCAGCAAAGTTGCTCAGAACGATAGGCGCCATCTTTTGTAAAATTTTATTTATGTGATTGATCCCATGGTTGAATCATTCGTCCGCGATCGTGTGCAGGTGAGATATGTTCTTTTCAAATATCATTGTAATTGACATTTGCAATGATAAGGTTCATTGTATGTCAGATCAGATCAGTATATATTCAGTACCATGGTACTTGTCACAGAATATGATTATTTTTGTCGTGGATACGACTTACTTTACTATGGGGCGCCTTTTCAAAATTTACCCTGTACAATAATGGGCAGAACTTTATCGCGAATATCTCTTGGTGTACCTAACCCAGCAATAGAATTTTTGCTGCAAGCTATCGGTAATATGATCAGGAATATGTTATTTAATTTTCAACAGCGTGAGAAAACCATAAATAATTGAAAAAACAAGGAATTCCGAGCTTGCATGACACAAGATTAGAGCATACCAATTATAGGGCTGAGGCCAGTGTGTTTTAGGGCGTTTCAAAGGGCTATTTTCACGCTTCAAATCTGATTTTCTTCAGAAACGGTGACGAATATCAAAAAATCCAACTAATAATCTCTTTTAGAAAATTAGTTTAGATTATTCTGTGAAAATTTCAGAATGATTCATTGACATTAGTGGCCGGGAAAGTCTTTTTTCTGAAGGAAGAATTGCATAGCTGAAAACGGCAACATTCAACTTGTTCATTGAATATCTCGCCTTCAAAAGCATGGATCAAAAATCTATCCTGACAATGTCTAGATAATTTAGTTTAGATGCGATTAGTAGCATTAGCATTAGCATTAGAGACCGCCCGTGTGTTGCTACTCCGTTATTGATCGGGACCAATTGAGATTGCAAAATGATTTTTTGAAGTAACATGTTTGGGAATAACACATTGTTTCACACTGTGCAAACTGTATTGAACCATGCATGCTGATCAATACCGACGCCGGCCACGTCCGAATGCAGATCTACTTGGGAGGGAAAGGATTGTTAGTTCGATGTATGTTGCTACTAAGAACCGAGGAATCCTCTGCATTCTCACATGCATCACAGGAGAGGATACTTTGTTAGTAAATGTTTTAATAATGTTATCATGTGTTTATTGCTCTGGGTAGCCGGCTACCAAGAATGTTTTAAAGTATTATCGTTTTATGTGTTACTTTGTGCTGGCAATATAATGCACGAAACAGTCAATCTCCGAAATTGACAAAACTCCGGACAGCCGGCTGTCGAGTATGCAGTCACTCGTTTATGCATCTACCTTTCGCGTTTTTTTTTTAGTCATGCAAAAAAACACATTCGGATTGATAAAAAAAGGTATCATCTCACTGCTAGGTGGATTAAGCACGTTTTTATAAATGAAACTACGTGATACAAAATAAACGAGCGAATAGGATTTAGACAAAAAAGTTGATTCATTGCATTGAAATATTCTAAACAGTTATTATAAAATCATTTTAAATCACCAAACAAAGGTCAACAGATTTCACACGCGTCTTGATTCTTTATTATTTCCGCTTTATTATTTTAATTATTTATCAAAATTATTAATTGGTTATATTAGTTGATCTGGGCAGCCGGCTACCGAGAAAAATATTAATTTACTGTTTGAAATATTAATATCAAGTGTTTTTTACTATGTATTCAATATACCGATACATGTCATCTCTGTTATTAACTTTGTAATATAAACGGATTTGCGCAATGGATGATTTTTATCATTCATTTTATAATCCTGAAAGACAATCAATAACATGGAAGAAGAAATCATTCCTAATAAAACTTTTCTACCAAGCTAGACGAAAATTGATAGGTTGAATAAAGAGATGATTTAGTAAAATAGAGTAATCAGAAGTAAAACATTGAAAATATCTGATAACTGAAAGGAAAAAAAAACTCCTTCAATTGTCGCTTTTTACGATAGGAACCCAGTGGATCTATTCTTGGTTCATTTTTTTCCGCCGGATTCCACACGGCATCTAGGCTGGTACAGTCCGGAGAGAGCTAATAGGTACTATCAATCTCCTAGTGGACCCCAGCCCCTAATTTAGTTTAGATGCGATTAGTGCATAAAAACATATATGTTGTCGCGATAAAAATTAGGTGAATGTTATTTTTGCAATGGTAAGTCCATTTCTATGGCGGCACCATTTTTTCTGCTCTTGTATACTGGTAATGTAACGAAACATGAGAGAAAAATAAAATCGGCTCAGCAAAGCTGCCAAACAAGCGGTAGCTTTATTGGATTTTATGTGATGTAGTCAAACTTGTAACCGAAAATATCAAAACTTTTTACACATTTACGAGAGAGCATGGAGAGAAATGTAATACGCACAGCGAGCCACACGGTTTTACGCTAACAACTGGCCTCAGTCCTTAAGGTGAAATGTAGCGTAATAAAATGCGCGCAAAATTTGATCCGCTTCAGTTAAACGAACCGTCACACAAAGCATACGAAGAAAAACGGACACATAGAAACAAGAACTTTTTGCAATGATTGAGCGCAGTGGGTTTACCTCTCGTTATATTGGCTTGTAAAAAAGACTGGACGTAATGGATTTTTAATCCTTCACACTTTGAATATATGCTAATTCAATCGTTATTGTTAGTGATTACTCTTACACTAGAGCTATAAATCATGAGTAATTATGAATGACTAACATGAGGTTATAAGTATATGTATTGAATAACTTGCTAACCATGTATATGCCTGAGCTTAGTAGCAGGCATGGATTCTTCTTCAAAAGAACGATTGAAAACAAGAGAACATCCAAGTATTTTTGATATCTTTGCAGTAGTTCACCAGGCCCTTCCCGCCGATGAGATATAATATACGTAAAAGTTTTTACTTGACTCGCATGAGTTCATCTTACCATGCAGTTAAAATTATTTAGTGAATCTTTTCTCAAGCACATATTTGGGGCACGAAATTAAATATAAAGTTATTTCGCAGTTCATTATTATTCATTGTATTCATAAGCTGACTCGAAGCTGACTCTACATTTTTATCACATTGTTTGTATCACAGGTTAATGAACGATAATACTTGGCTTGTATTCATTTCATACAGTAGCTTGTCAATGATGAAGTAATAGTTTTGCTATAAAAATTACTACAATCTAAAATAATACCTGTTATACGATATTACACAGCCAAGCTTTATTGCTTCAGCTACATCAATGCATTGAACTCAACCGAATTGAACATTATTAGCATTATAAATGACAGTTACTTAGAAAATAAACAATTTCTTACAATACCCATTTTGTTGTATTCAACTCGTTTTTATTTCAACACAAAACCCAATGATGCATAAATTCGCGTCATAATTTTATATGTAATTTTTGCTCACGATATAATGCCACCGTGCCCACCGTGCATTTCTCACACCACCTCAATACGAAACAGCAGCGCGCAAGCAATAAAAAAAATGCGGAAAGGTTTATGTAAACTTTTTCAAATTTCGGTTGTTTTAGCTAATATTTTATAATTTTGAGTTGCGTTTTCAGATTCTTCGTGAAATTCTGCTACAAACACTACTTTTCAGTTCCAAAATCATCCCCGTGAAACGGAACAGTTACCGTTTATACATTTCAAAAACCTCTATTTATAGCTCTAGTGTAACAATAATACTAATAATAATAATAATAATAATAATAATAATAATAATAATAATAATAATAATAATAATAATAATAATAATAATAATAATAATAATAATAATAATAATAATAATAATAATAATAATAATAATAATAATAATAATAATAATAATAATAATAATAATAATAATAATAATAATAATAATAATAATAATAATAATAATAATAATAATAATAATAATAATTATAATAATAATAATAATTATAATAATTATAATAGTAATAATAATAATAATAATAAAAATAATAATAATAATCAAAGTGATAGTAAAAATCGTAGTGCATTTTACTTACCAAAAGTTAGGCCATTACAAAAAATACCTATTTTTCTTCATTTTCCTGGGACGCTCTAAGGGTTTTCCTCCTTACATTTCTTTGATCTTGAATCTTCGATGATAATTTCTATTTCAACAGTCTCGTTACTCGTCATGAAAATAAAATAAAATCAGGTGTCAATGAGCTTGTTAAATTATATAATGTAAATATGCGCATTTAACACTAGATTGTCCAGGAAAGTCACAATATGTACACAATAGAAGGGTTGCTTGAAATTCTGTGATCTTTTTTTATTCTTTATTTAACAGTGCAGTGTGCCTTAGTGCATAAATCGTTAAATGAAGCATAAGAAAAGATCACAGAATTTCAGGCTTTTATTTATTCTGTCACAGTTTTTTTATTGACTTTCCCTCTTCCAATCATTTTGACTGCTTTTGAACAATTTAGGTCTATACTAAGTTCTAGGCCTTCTAGTGTTGAGCACGCATCCAGGAAACAAGAACTACATGTATTTCGTGAAGAAATACTAGGTGTGATTGTATGAATTGGTCCATGTAAACCGTTCTCTTTCAGAAACACACATCTCACACTTTCAGTTAGAAGGTGACATCTGTGTCAAAGTTGGAGAAATCTAAGTACATTCAAACCATTCCACCATTGAGAGTGTATTTACACCCGATCAATCAGTTTCGCCGTCATTGCAATATGTAAACATTACCGATACCGAACCGGATCGGATAGGTTTGAAAGTTCCTAAACGGTTAATAAAATATCAATTTACTTCTATTCCTGATCAGTGCGGTAAAATTTCATTTTCAATCGAATAATATAAGATATAAATGAAATTTCTGATCGCTGACCGTCAGCATATCCCTACTAATTCATTTGACTTTTGCTGCCATTTTCAAGTGAAGCTCCCGGAATTCATCGTCAGTTGAATAATCGTACCTAGTCATTTCAAGTTTTGCTTGCTCAATTTCGAGTGCCAAGTAGTGTAGCTCCTTCATTGCCTTCGCTCTTGGTAGTAAGCAAGTTCGAACGAATAGAATTATAAATGGAGTAAAGTATTAAAAATGAAAATTGAAGGAGGAAACAATTAATTTATGCGTATTCTGTGATTGATATTTTAGCTATCTGGTTTGTCTTTCATCTATTATCTTGAACCAATTCGAATGTTTACATGAACCTCATTTGAAGGCTGCTCTCGCACTATTGAAAGAGATATTTTGTTACTTCAAGAGATCAACTGATGGTGGTTAAACTGAGCCTCGATTGAAGAGAAACGAGTGATGAACTGAATGCTGCCCGTTCGGGCCGTCAGCAAACATTGTGTGTGTCATTCCAGGCATAAGAATGCTCGAAACCACATAATGACCTATTTTCAATTTCAAGCAGTATCAGTCCTGTTCCTGTGTCAGTGAAATTATTTTTTTTCAGTGTATATTTTTTCAGGGTGTCCAGAGTCCCAACAACTTCTTCCTGAACGCCATTTTTGTACAATTAACGGTTTCCGAGTTACAACGATTAGAAAAAGGCAATTTTTGTGAAATGCAAAAATACATACGCCCTTTTTAAAAATCAGTCGTGAGTCGTATTGACCTCTCCATTGGTTCAAAACTTATGGTATGCCATACTGAAGCCATGTGCAAAGTTTCATCCAAATCGGAGAAGGTCGATTCTGATTTTGTCACTTATTCGTCTACTCATTCCTGGAATTGCTCAGTGGAAAAACATCCTATTACATTTAAATTACTACGCTATGTTGGAAAGAATGTACAAATCTATTAGGATATTAGTTATTAATATGAAATACTGTTGACAATAAATACATTATAAAAGAAAAAATTACATTAGCTAGAAATTAGTCTATTTCGTGTTTTCCGCTCACGTTTCGTACATGCATTAGATTAGTTTTAAATATTGTTTTCAACATTTGCAGGGTTAATATGTTATAATTTTTGTTTGAACCAGTCTCTATTAATAATTTTAGTTTGCTTAACTATTCAATCAATTTGAATGCATGGGATCTTCTATTTGTTTGGCGGTGGTTCGAAATCCGCCGGAAAATTTAAGTTGTCTTCAGTACTAGCATCTACATTTTCAATTGCTAACTGTTGACTTTCTAGTTTAATATATTAGTTTTGATCGTATGCCTTTTGGTTCATGATATTAATTTCATTAATTTCGGGAATGCTAAATGTGTTTGAATAGTCTTCTACCAATTTCAATACGGTTTTAGACAAGGTTCTGGCACACAAACTGCTATTATAGAACTAGTTGACAAGATAATGAGTGAAATAGATCGTAAGAATATTGTCGGTGCCTTATTTGTTGACCTTGAAAAAGCTTTTGACGCGTTAAACCACATGATTTTACTCTAAAAGCTCGAATGTTATGGTATCAGAGGCATTGCCAACAGCGTTATTCGTAGTTACTTGACAAATAGGCAACAATTTGTATCCATTGATGGGGAACGTAGCAACCTCGCTCCTACGAAAATTGGTGTACCACAAGGTAGTAATATGAGACCTTTATTATTTCTCTTATACATAAATGATTTAGGAAACTTGAATCTTAACGGTACTCCAAGACTCTTTGCCGATGATACAGCCTTATTTTATCCCCATCATAATATCAGTACCATTATAAGCTCGATGAACAGTGACCTAGATGTCCTTGACAAATATTTCAACGCTAATTTATTATCATTGAATTTACTCAAAACGAAATATATGATTTTTCGTTCCATTCCAACCCGAAGCTAACAGATTACGTGATTGAAAATGTAAAATGCTTTAAATACCTGGGCATACATCTTGACCCTACGTTATCTTGGACTCATCATATAAGTTTTGTTGAAAAGCGTGTCGCATCTTCCTGTGGTATCATGTGGAGAGTGCGATCATATGTTCCTCGGCGTGCACTTTTGAGCTACTACTATGCTTATATACACTCACAACTTAATTATCTTGTACCGGTCTGGGGCCGTGCAGCTAGCTCTCATCTGAAAAAATAACAAACTCCTCAGAATAGGTGTCTTAAAACTATTTTTAATAGACCTCTACTGTTCTCTACGTTTTCATTGTACTCCGACCAAGCTCATAATGCTCTACCAATAGCTTACTTATGTGACATGCAAACCTTGTTGTTCGTTCATGACACCTTGCATGCCACGACACATCGTAACATACAGTTTTCAACTCCAAACCATTTGTACACGACGCGCCGTAATGGCAACTTGCAACGCATTCGAACAACCACAACTCTGGACCAAAGGCGTATTCTGTTTGTTGGTCCTACAAAGTTTAATGCACTTCCTCTTGACATGCAACAAATCAACATCCGTACCATATTTAGATCTAGATTGAAGCACTACTTTAGACAAAGACTGAATGAAATTTTTATACAATAAGCGTAAAGTTTAAACAATCGTAATCTATCTGTATATCAATGTTAGTTAAACGTCAACAGTATTATATTATTCAATGTTAGATATTAAACGTGGATCCCTTAAAAGGAAACTTATTTCCACTGGGATTCCACACCAATAAATTAGTTAATTGCACATCTTAGAATAAATTGTTTTAATCTCAGTTCTTCTTGTTTTTCTTTGTTAGTATTTAAATTTTGCCAGTGTTAATGAACTGAGATTAGTTGCGTCCATTACCAGGGGCTCCTTGTTGAGCTTTTTGGTGTGGGGGAGTGTGGTGGGCAATTAAAAAAAAAAGTGTTCATAAGGATTATGGTAAGGGGTTATATCTTAATAGTAAATAAAATCTTCATAGAATGGATCGAAGTACGGTGTTTGTTCAATATTATGTAATTCTTCTACGTGGAATCTAGGTTACCCTGTTCGGAAAAACAATTGTTGTGGATATGGTCTAAAACGTTGAGCTGAATGGGGTTGGAAAGGCATTGTATACCGATATTTCAATCCTGGGTAAATTTGTGGGCTTTGTGGGGTTTATTGAAGATTTTTGTTTATATATTTTTACTTGTTTTGACCTAATGCACTGATCAATGTCCATTGGCGTGGGTTTTTGAAATTTTGTGAACAGAGGATTGGGTCTGAAAACGTTCCTAGACATTGTCACAAATTTTGGCGAGCCCGTATTATAGTACGGTTTTTGAGGGAACCCGTCAATTTGTAATGGAGTCTTATAGGCTGAAAGAAATGGTTTTTTCGGTGGCCTGGGGGTGCATTGTTAATGATTGGTGTAATTTTTTTCTGAGAATTTCGTTCTTCTATACAAGCATCGAAGGCTTCTTTCAATGTATATGGCTTTTACGAACCTACGTTTCCGCCAATGGGCTCTTTTAATCCGCCCAGAAAAAAGTACGGGTGTGTAATGTCACAGGCATAACTGGATGTTGTGAATACAAATATAACTGAAACACTTTTTTCTTACTTTCGAATATCAATTAGTTGATCACTTGTATTAATTATGCCAGCTTTCCCCTTTTCACTAGAATTTGAAACGATGCTATGCATTTTAGATGCTATGCATTAGCAAATTAATAGAAACTACAACTAAAACTGGCTTCATTTAGAATTGGAACAAACTTTTGCTCATGTTGTGGCGCTCCTGGTGGACTGATTTGGAAGTTCTTGGTGCTCACGTGTCGGGAATTTTGTCAGCTTCACGTATGATTTTTTACATTCCTCAAATCGACTGTACTTTGTGAATAATCAACATGGAAGCCGAAAGAAGGGAAAAAATTGGGCACAGTTATTTGGAAAATGCATTGTGGTCTGCATCTAGGCTAGCTAAACATCTGAAATTGCCCAGAAATACCGCATGGCGCGTTATCAAACAGTATAAGGAAGCATTGACGACGATTCGGAAGCCTCAAGCCAATCGTCGGAGTGGAACTGTCGACCGGAAACTGCGTGATAAGATTTTGAACACGATTAAGAGGAATCCTAATCTGTCGGACCGTGATTTGGCCAGAAAACTCGGTGCTGCCCATAGTACCGTAAGAAGAACTCGACTCCGGGAAGGAATCAAGCCGTATCGAACTAGCAAACAGCCAAATCGGAGCATAAAACAGAATAGTGTGGTCAAAATTCGTGCTCGGAAACTATATGACCAGGTGCTGACCAAGTTCGACGGGTGTTTTTGATGGACGATGAAACCCATGTCAAGGCTGACTTCGGGCAAATCCCAGGTCAAAAATTTTACTTAGCAACGACTCCCAGGATCCCAGCCAAATTTAAATTTGGTTTTGCCGACAAGTTTCCAAGAAAATTTATGATTTGGCAGGACATTTGCAGCTGTGGCGAAAAAACGAATGTTTTCGTTACAAATAAGACAATGACATCGGAATTATACCAAAAAGAGTATCTCCAAAAACTAATTTTGCCGTTCATTCGATCCCACGACCATCCCGTAATGTTTAGGCCAGATTTGGCAAGTTGTCATTACAGCAAAGTCGTTCAAGAATGGTATGCAGAGAAAGGGTTCCAGTTTGTTACGAAAAACCTTAACACACCCAACTGCCCCCAGTTCCGCCCTATTGAGAAATACTGGGCAGTCATGAAGAGAAGACTCAAGGCAAAGGGAAAGGTTGTCAAAGACATCAATCAGATGACGACCTGGTAGAATAAGATAGCTAAAACGATGGACGAAGAAGGTCTGCGCCGCCTACTGAGCCGTGTTACAGGAAAAATTAGAGAATTCCTTCGAAACCGTGACGAATAATTTTATCCGTATTTTTTTTTTAAAGTATGAAGAAAGCGCTACATTTGTATAAAAAAAGATCTTGAATTCAATAATAAATAACTGAAATACAGGCAATTGTCTTTGTTCCAATTCTATCTGAAGCAAGCTTTACGAACTCCAACTGGTTGAAAAATGTACCGTGACAATAAAGCAAAATTTCGCATAGTTTTTTGGGAATATGTTGATGGTTCTAAAACGAACCGACTCGAAGAATTCAGGAATTAGAGACTGGACCTGAGTTCAAGAAGTACATTTAGAACTTAGAACAGGCTCAGAACTCAATCGCAATTTAGTTGATGAAGTAGTTTCGAAACTGAGTTCAGTTCCGGAATCCAGTTCCAACATGCAGGTTTTGAATGCTAAACCTGTATTCTGGAATGAAGTTCCTGAGACATAATTTTGAAAGTAAATTCTTCGCCGACGATTGAAGTCCAAATAAAAGCACGGCCTCAGTGTTTGAGGTTTTGTACCACGCAAACGGTCTGCACATTACAGGCAAGGGCTGTTCACGAAGATCGAAGTTAAAATAAAAGTATGACCTTAGCATTGCAGGCTTTATACCACGCAAAAGGGCTACTTTCATTACCGACTGTCCCACCTGACGACCGAAATTCAAATGAGAGCATGACCCTAGCGTTTGAGGTTTTGTACCACGCTAAAAGTTTGCTCTCATTACTGGTGTCTGCTGCTACCGACGACCGAACTCCAAATGAAAGTACGAACATACATTTTTTTTTTGCATAAATATCTGTTTATTAATCTTATTTTTGTGTATTACATCAATATTTTACAGTACAAGTGTTTTGACCCTTTGGCCTTTCATCTTTATTGTTCATACGATTTGTTATTAATATTAGGTGTTTTAGTTACTCTTGTTTTACATACTAATGTTTAATCATAATATTTATTTTAATTATTTTTTTTTCTTTTTTTTGCGATATTCTCCTAACCAGAGATTTTTCTTTTTTTTGTAGAAACAGGCAATGAAAATTATAGAATGATAGTACTCAAGGGTATGTCTCTGGTATGTCGGAAAGTAGTGATAAAGGTCTTTTACCATTTACTATCCGAACCGGTTCGGATAGTAAATGGTAAAAGACCTTTATCACTACTTTCCGACATACCAGAGACTTGGGCGATTCGCATTGTTCAGATGCCTAAGCCCAACTCCTCTGGTAGAAGGTAAAAGTTAAGTTACTAGAAGATTTCTGCTTGCTTAAATGACCCTCTGTCACGTCTCACTTTTCCGTTCTATATTTTCACATCCTTGCTCTCCCTTGAGTACTATCATTCAATAATTTTCATTGCCTGTTTCTACAAAAAAAATGATCTCTGGTTAGGAGAATATCGCAAAAAGAAAAAAAAAAGAAATATTGACTACTAAACTTAGTCGTTAAAAAAGAAAAAGAGTAAATATTTTAATTATTTATAAAATGTCTACCTACTTATAACTATCCCTAACCTAATACGTACAAATTTTGAATTATTTGTATTTCAGAGATTGAGCACCGCTCTTCAAATTTCGTGCAGTATTGTTCGAATTTTTGTTCTAGTATATCCAGTGAGGCAATCTCATGTACTTCACTAGTCCTTGTCCAAGGGGGTATATTTAGAATCATCTTTAAGATCTTACTTTGAATGCGCTGAAGCTTAAGTTTGTGTGTTCGTGCACAGCCCCGCCAAACAGGGATTGCGTATTCAATTGCGGGGTAGATGATTTGTTTATAGACAGCCATCTGATTCTTCAGGCATAGTTTAGATGTTCTACAAATCAGCGGATACAGAGACCTAATGAGTATGCTGCATTTTTGAACGATTTTGTCAACATGTGACCTGAATATCAGATGTCTGTCAAAGGTGAGTCCTAGATAGATAACTTCATCGGACCATTGAATGACCTCATCACCGAATCGTATTCTGCATTCGTCTGATGGAACAAGTTTTGGAGATCTTGAATGTGGAAACAAGATGACCTGAGTTTTTGCTGCATTGATCACAATTTTCCAGCTTGTAAAATATTCCGTTAAAGCGTCCAGACCTGTCTGTAGTTTATTTTTCAGAGCATTAATGACACGAACTTTGTAAAGAATGGCAGTATCATCAGCAAATTGTGACAGAACACCACCACCTGGAAGAGGTGGGATGTCTGATGTGAAAATGTTGTATAGAATGGGACCTAGGATACTTCCCTGGGGTACACCAGCAGGAATAGTAAATCTTTCTGAAAGTGTATTATTCAGAGAAACCTGAAATGCTCTATCTGCAAGATAATTTTTGATAATTTTAAGAAGATACATGGGAAAATTATACCGATGCAGTTTGAACACCAGTCCATCGTGCCACACATTATCGAATGCCTTTTCAATATCCAATATTGCCATGGCAGTCGTTTTGGACACTGATTTGTTTTGCTGGATGACGTTGTTAACCATTGTGAACTGGTGGATGGTGGATCTTCCTTTCCGGAACCCAAACTGTTCTTCCAGAAATATATCCTGTTCATCTGCAAAAGCAAGAATTCACCTTTGTATTGACTTTTCAAACAGCTTGGATAGGGCAGAGAGTAAGCTGAAGGGCCGATAGGTCTTGGAAAAGGAAGGATCTTTCCCCGGTTTCAAAACTGGGATAACTTTAGCTAACTTCCACATTGAAGGGAAGTAACCAAGCTCCCAGCACCTGTTAAAAAGTTTAGCTAAGAAGACAAATGAGCGAATACTCAAATGTTTCAGCTCAATGTTCAATGTGTTGTCGAAACCGGGGGCCTTCATATTTTTGGATTTTTTCACAAAAGCCATCAGCTCATTCGCAGTGACTCTACTTTCCTCCGGAACCAAGCTGTCTGATTGGTCAACCTCAGCTACGCTATCAGCAACGGCTCTTTCATATGGACTAACAATGTTGAGTCCTAAATTGTGAGAACACACAAACTGCTGGCCTAGCGCATTTGCCTTCTCTACTGGTGTGATTACAGGTATTCCTTCAGCTGCGTCCGTGGGTGACATCAGAGGAGGAATAGGCTTCGGTTTTTTCTTAAGCACCTTCGTTAAGGACCAGAAGGGCTTTGAATGTGGGAGAATTTCTCGAAGCTTTTGCTGGAAGTTCCGGTTGCGAAGCTCAGATATCCTTTCCTGGATTATCCTAGTTAAGTTGTTATAAGTAGTCTTCCTATCTAAGATGCCAGTTCGTTGATACTGCCTCCGGTAGATATTCCGAAGTCGGATGAGTTTCTTGGTGACACTGTCGATTTGAAGAGAGGAACTCGGCATATGATGTACTGGAACCGTCCTATCACGAGCGACTGTGATTGAATGCTGGAAGGAAGATAGGGAGAGAGATTTCCATCGGGGAATCAAGTGGCAAATCGATATTAATAAGTTGGTCGGCGATTTGTTGAAATTGGACCCAATCGGTGCGATAATAGTTCCTCCGTGGTTGAATAGGCACTGTTTCTGGTGAAGATCCCAACGTCAATATTACTGGAAAGTGGTCAGAAGAGAGCTCGTAGAAGACAACCGGAGCGCTGTCTATGGCGATGTTGCTGATGAATATATCCAAAATGGAATGAACTCCCGATCTGGAAAGTCGCGTTGGTTGATCCGGAGCGAGGATGTTGTATTGTCCAGCTTCGTAATCTTCGGCAAGTACGAATCCGTTTCGATTCTGTCTTCTGGTTCCCCACAGCTCATGCCGTGCGTTCAGGTCCCCAGCAATGATGAATTTGTTCTGTCGTCGAGTGAGCATAGCCAGATCTCGCTTCAATGATGCACACGTACCATCTCGAAGATTGGTTTGTTTGGGGCAGTACGCTGCAATGATGATGATGGGTCTCATCGTCGTTGTAATCTCAATTCCGATGGCTTCTATAAGTTGCAATTTAAAGGCTGACAGAAGCCTGTGCTGAATGGATCGTTTAACGGCAATGGCAACTCCCCCTCCTCCGGTAGTTGTCCTGTCGAGCCTGTGAATCCTGTAATTGGAAATAAAAATAGAAATTTCAGGTTTAAGATGAGTTTCAGTTAAAATAGCAATATCGGCATTCTTCTCTTGAAGAAAGTCGGACAATTCAGCAGTTTTGCTCCTGAGTGAGCAAGCATTCCAATTTACTATAACCAACTCATTATATTGCATATTCGATGATGAATTTGCCTAAGGCGTTGATTTGATCTAACCGCGTTCTGCAGTTTCGTAGTTTTGTTGTCATTGTTTCGAAAATGACGATCAGTTGTTCAGCAGAAAATAAATCACCAGAGTCATCCTTTGCTTGTGGATGATTATTGCTCCATCCAGGAGGGATTTTTGAGGAAGATTCTTTTTGTGATCCAGCGGCTGAATTTTTTGGATTGCTGCGAGGAAGTGGCGGCAAATTCGGAATATCCCTCTTCGGTGGGAGGCGTAGGAAATTAACTTCATCCTTCTGTGGAACATTCTTGCGCGTTGATTGTTTGCGGGACGCCTGTTGTCGAATTTTTGTGAACTCAGCACGTTTGGGACACGATTTGCTAGTAGATGGATGGTCGCCATCACAGTTCACACATTTTACAGAGATTTCATCTAGTAGGCAATCGTTGGTATTGTGTGGTTCGGCACATTTTCCGCACCGACTTTTTATGTGGCAATTCCTCGCTCCATGGCCGTAGTTCAAACAGTTCGTGCACAGTGTGACATTCCGATGTACCGGTTTATACTTTTGCCAATCGATGATTATGTGAAATAACGATTTAATCGTTTTCAGTTGACTCATGGTGATGGAGCCCTTCTCCAGATGAATCAGGTACAGTTGATCTCTAAACTTTTTGTCCGTATTATGTCGCTTCATTTTAAATACCATCAAAGGCTTTAGTCCAGCCTCCGACAGTGCCTGCTTTAGTTCGGCTTCCATCATGTCGGGTAGTCCTCGAAGTACAACCTTCATAGGTTTGTTGGCGGCAATATCGTGTGTGAAGTATTCCGCTTTTGTCTGCTTCAGATAGCATTCCACTCCTTTGTAGTGGTTCAAAGCCGGAACAGTTATTTTGTAGCCTTCAGTACATAAACGGATTGTTGCCTGTAGTCCTTTGCTGATCAGTGTGTTGAAATCCGAGCGTAGAGTTGGTGGGAAGCCCTTCAGGTAGAAAGGCGGCATTTTTTCCTTCTTCTGCAGTTCCTCTTCGACATCAACTGGCAGATCAGCATATTGGTTTTTACTCAGCAAACGGTCGTTTACCTGTACATCACTTGGCTTCAGACGCTTAGCATCCTTTGGATCCTTCTCGGATCTATGGCGGTTTTTACCCATAGCTTGGGTAGGTAGACAACTGCGAATAAAAAATAAAATAAAATCGAAATTAGTCGTAGTAGGTTATTCGTCTATCCACATCGAGTGTTAGATGACGAATGATGAAAGTACGAACTAAGCGTTTGAGGCTTTATACCACGCAAACGGTTTGCTTTTATTGCCGACTGCTCCACCTGACGACCGAAGTTAAAATTACAACACGACCTGGGCCTTTGAGGTTTTGTACTCCACTCTTTTTTGCTCTCATTACTGGCGCCTACTGTTCTCGACGATCGAAGTCCAAATGAAAGCACGACTTAAGCGTTTGAGGCTTCATACAACGCAAAAGGTCTGCTTTCATTGCCGACATCTCCACCTGACGACCGAAATTTAAATGAGAATCCTACGATTGAAGTCCAAATGGAAGCACTACCTGAGCGTTTCACGCTATATACTTGGTTTGTTCTAACTGATGTTGAAGTGAGAACCTCACCTCGACATCCAGTTTCGTCTGAAGCACTATAAGAAATGAACGATTTTCAATCAAAGTTTACCTTTTTATACTCGTCCAGTAGATATTCGGAATTGTTATGTTCTTGACTACCTCAAAACCGCCGTCCGGATGCGAAAATGGCAAGCAAGCGTGATGAATTTTCCTCATTATTTCCAAAGTTAAAGAAAACTTTTTTTTATGTGAAACACATCTTTATTTTCTATATAGTGGTACAAATCAGAAACTCAAGAAAAACTACACGTAGAAATGTGGTCAGGTATTAAACACTTACAGCTCAGTCTATTTTGTATCAATTATTAATATTATTTCATCATTTGATAGGAAATATTTCTACGTTTCGATTTGAATGTATCAACTCAAGTATTTTCATTTATATATGATTTAAATTTTGATTAGTAGCGAGCAGTGTCCTATTTTGTCTGCTAAAAATCTCCGGCATACCGGATTTCCCTGCCATAGAAGACGGTTTTAAAGGAGTAAGCGATGAATCAAAGAGAGAGCATCACTTTGATTGGTCAATCGATGCAAAAGCGAAGCTGTTTGAAGCACGCGAATCTATAAATAGAAGCGAAATTAAAGCTAGCGTTTCAGTCCTACTCGTAGCATGCTAGAGGTAGGTTGCTGCTAGTGATTAGGCGATCATCCATAATCATTTTTTCCACTTTTCCCACATTTTCATCGATTATTGACGTGCTGGGTCGACCGGAGCGTTCGTCGTCTTCAACGTCTTCGCGGCCATCTTGGAAACGCTTATACCACTCGTAAACACTTGTTTTTTTTTACAGCAGACCACCGGACTCTCCAGACGCGCGCAATTAAAAAATTCCGGGAACTTTTTGAACAGACCTCGTATGCTAATTCAATTGTTATTGCTAGTGATTACTCTTACACTAGAGCTATGAATCATGAGTAATTATGAATAACTAACATGATGTTATATGTATATGTATTGACTAACTTGCTAACCATGTATACGCCTGAGTTTAGTAGCCAACATGGATTCTTCAAAAGAACGATTGAAGACAAGAGAACATTCAATTATTTTCGATATTTTTGCAGTAGTTCACCAGGCCACATTGTTTGTATCACAGGTTATATAAAAGTTAAATTTTCAAATATTCTACATGAACAACAATACTTGACTTGTATTCATTTCATTTGTCAAGGTTGAAGCTTTAATTTTGCTATAAAAATTGCTGCAATCTAAAATAATACCTATTATATGATATTACACAACCAAGCATTATTGCTTCAGCAGCATCAATGCATTGAGCTCAACAGAGTTGGACATTTTTAGCATTATAAATGACAGTTACTTAGAAAATAAACGACTTCTTACAATCTTTCAACACAAAACCAAATGCTGCATAAATTCGCGTCATTATTTGATGTGCAATTTTTGCTCACGATATATTGCCACCGAGTCCACCGTGCATTTCTCACACCACCTCAATACGAAACAGCAGCGCGCTAGCAATAAAAAAAATGCGGAAAAGTTCATGTAAACTTTTTCAAAATTCGGTTGTTTTGTCTAAAGTTTTGTAATTTTGAAGTGCACTTTCAGATTCTTTGTGAAATTCCGCCACAAACATTACTTTTCAGTTCTAGAACCATCCAAGTGGAACGGAACAGTAACCGTTTATACATTTCAAAAACCAATTACGGCTCGGCAAAGCAAAATTTTGAAATTCTAAGAACACTTAGTTATCATAAATTTGATTTCGAAAACTTAAGAGTTTTTGATTTTTTGGAAAATCGGTCTAGTTTTTGAACAATTGATCAAAAACGCGGTTTGCGCATTAGATTTCATCTTAAACTATTAATCAAACCTTGCGATCAAGAGCAAACTTTACGTACAGAATGCCTAGGCTCTTCGGCCAGTCCTGTTCGCTTTCTAAATAGTCACTACCTGCTTCGCACGCGAGGCTCAAACGTTTGTAGACTGCTCATTATTTTTATCTCTCAAAAAAACTAAAAATCCATCATCATCATACACAGTAACTTAATACGTCTCACAATAATATCTATTAAAACAAATAGAAAATACAATCTTCGTAATAAAAATATGAAATCTAAAATAATTGAACTAACTAACTAAATATTTACTTACAAAGTGGACTTTATGTGTGAAATACGTAACTTTTTGAACTAAACCAATGTCGTTGCGCATTTGATTTCTCTTGGCATCGAATTGAAAAAACTTATTCCCTTGTACAATAATGAGTTTTGCGATCTGGCAAATAAAAAGATGCGTTTCTAGTATTGTACCTATGCAAATCAGTTCCTCTTTCAATTCTATCACACAAATATCGATTCAGCATACCATTTAAGATATTGAAAATAAATACCATGGTTAATTAGTAAATTCTCTGTTTTAATGAAAGCCATTGTAATGCATTCAGTAGAATAAAAATAATTAATACAAAAGAATCTTTCTATCGATCGATAGGTCATTTCTCAAACGACACAATATACCGTACTTTTTGGCAATCTTCTTGATGACGTTATTAATATGAGAATTTAATGTTAACTTTTCATCAATTATGACCCCAAGATACTTCATTTCTCTAATGTGATCAATAGTTTCACCATAAATTTCCACATTGGCGTCATGACTGGTGCCAACAGTAAAAATAATCACATATATTCAATTTTCGCGACGTTTAGATTCAGTTGCTTAAATTTTAACCATCGAATCAGCGAACTTAGATCCTCGTTCAAATGTTCAACAGCTTCGTTGAAATCTTTAGCCGTAATGAACAGAACAGTATCATCAGCAAACAAATTTATATCACAGAAACGTAAGACTCGCTTCATATCATTAATATACATAATAAATAGAATAGATCTTCCACACACTTCCCTGAGGCACACCAAGTGAATTACCGAGGGAACTAGACACTGTATCGTTAAAAACAGTCTTTTGAGACAGTTGCACTATTTATGTACCATTTAATTCCACTATTTCACTGTCACGTTATTACACTTTCACAAAGTCACTATACTTTAATGAAGCATAACAAACGTTACAATACAGATACGCGTATTTCGGAATGTTATTTACATCCTTCTTCAGTGTATCGGTTTTATAAGTTTGTTATACACCGATACACTGAAGAAGGATGTAAATAACTTTCCGAAATACGCGTATCTGTATTGTAACGTTTGTTATGCTTCATTAAAGTATAGTGACTTTGTGAAAGTGTAATAACGTGACATTGAAATAGTGGAATTAAATGGTACATAAATAGTGCAACTGTTGAATATATTCCGCTAACAGCTCCAGGTAAAAAATAGTGAGTCTTTTGAGATCTACCACATGAATAGTTTTCAAACCATTCATGTGCCATTCCCCCGATGCCACAACGCCGTAATGTCTGCAACAATAAAGGTCTTGAAATTGCTTCAAAGGCTCTCGTCAGATCCAAGAACTCAGCAAAAATATTCTCTTTGGCTTCAATTTTCTCCTTCCATTTTTCCAATACTAGGTTCAAAGCGGTTTCACAAGAGTGACCCTTACGATATCCCGGTTGTTCCGGTATTAGCAAACTGTTAGAGTTCAAATAGTTAATCAGCTGATCTTTAACAACAAGTTCCAGAATATTTTCCAGCGTGTGAAACATGTTAATGGGACGGTACTCCTCGGTTTTATCCGTTCCAGTAGCCTTGGGGATAGGAACCACCAGAGATTCTTTCCACACTTCTGGCACGTGCCCCGTGTACAACGATTCATTTACCAAATCCAGTAGATCGTGTCCGATAACATGAAAGCAATCCTGTATCAGTTTACATTGTCAATACCAGCCGATTTTTTCAAATTGAAACAAATATTTTTCAATTGTTCAAAAGTGATTGGTTGAAATTCATCAAGTCTACAATAGTTATTCATCGGCTGTGTTATTTCAACAGGTTCACCTACCAATTCAATACTTTGATTGATCTGCTGAACACTATTTATGAAATAACTGTTGAACTTTTCAGATATAATTTGTTCTGTGTGCTCTTCTATACCGTTAAAAGTTGTGGTTTTCGATGCACTATGTGTAGGCTTGATCAACTGTTTAAGAATTTTCATAACTCTCTGCTGTTTTGTTGATTTTGATCGATCTTCCTCTGTATGTATTCATATCTAGTCTTCTTCAGGACTTTCGTGCTTGTGTATATCTACTCCAGTGACTATCATTGTTAGTTCTACAGAATCTCTTGTACTGTTTATTCCTCTCCCGTTTTAACCGTAAGAGGTCTATTGAGTACCAACTTGAGCTGTTCAAACCAACATACTTTTCAGTTACTAATTCATTAGTACACTTTTTCAATATGTCAGTAAGAATAGTTGCCCTGTAATCCAAATTTCCAGTCAACTGTGTACAACCCAAGCTTCATGATACAAGTCGAGATAGGGTTTGCTTTGAGTAGTTTTTCCAACACTTGATTTACACCGAATCTTCCTCATTTCTAGAGCTACTCGTTAGGGAAATTGCAATTGTCTCATGATCTAGAAACTTGCAATCGGATTCCACATAAGAATAAACACCGTCAAAATTGGAATACACGTGATCTATCAATGTTTTACTGAATCTTGAAATTCTTGTAAATTCATTCACAGTTGGATTCAAATTGAAGAATTCTGCTAACTGTTTCAATTGATTCGTACCTTGATCACTGAGCCAATCAATATTAAAATCTACTGTAATATTATTTAGTTTACCAAAATCGACGAAATTTTCCCACCAGTTTTCTAGAATCTCCAGAAACTGGACGTCGCATGAACTTGGAGAGTGGTAAACAACTCCATAATTTCCCATCTACATACCTCTTTCAACTGATATACCCAAGAACCAATTATGTCCAACTGCTTCGTTTGATTGAATGCTGAATTTAATTGATTCTCTGGCGTAAACTGCAACTCTACCCGTGTGTCTGGAATGGGACAAACAATAAGCAACAGTGTAACCCGGAACACCGAACTGATCGAAAGCGTCAGAATCAACTATACGTGTTTCTGAGAGCAAAACTAATTAACAATGTATATCCTCTATAAGATGACGCATTGCGACATAATTAGAAGAAGTTCAAATACAGAATATCTGAATGCCTCTCATCCACTAGTTGCTATTCCATTGACATAATGTTGTTCTTTTGTCGTGAATACGACTTACTTTACTATGGGGCGCCTTTTCAAAATTTACCCTCTGAGAGAGTGATAAGTTTTTGATCGTGAATATCTCCTGTTGTATATAATGAATCAACACAATTCTTGCAACATGCCATCGGAAATATGATCACAATTTTATGATAAAATTTTCAGTTTTGTGACATAATCTCAAATAGTTAAAAATTAAACTTTTCTTAAATGTTTGGTACAAACGAGTGTCAAAGAGGATAATTCATAAGGCGCGTTTGCCTTTCTCGTATTTTTAAGGCTCATAGCTCAGTGATCTGTAAACGGATTTATATAATCTAACTACCAATAGAATCGAAAATTTTCAAGTCGAACGTGTACTGCAATAAAACTGAAGTTCTTCAATAGTACACTATTGAAAAACCTGTTTGATTTAACCCATGACAGCACCAGCCAATCAGAACGTGAGATGTCTGCATCTATACAAGAGCATCCATATAAAAGTTGAGTGGTTCATTTTTCCTACCATTTGCTAAGCATCTGTTCCCGAAACAAGACACACGAGAGCAACATCGAGGACCTGTCGTCTCACTGTTTCCCGTTCTGCGTACAGGAGAGGCATTCTAGAAAAGGGGCTGTCCATACACCGCTGCCAGTAGCAGGTATAAAATGAAATGTAATGTGAGAAGTAGCGTCATTTGAGTTAAAGCAGCTACTCTGAACGTACGAGACACCGTCAGCACGATGGCACCTAAAACCGGTAGAAAGGCAGCCAAAAAGTCCATCAAGGCCCATTCGAAAGCACTTTTTAGTGCTAAAGATAATCATAAAGAACTAGTCGAATTTTGTCGCTTTCCTACCATTTTCCGAGCAACTGTTTCCGAAACAAGACACACACGAGAAGTTTAAATAATTTGCACCGTCACTAACACATTCAATTACGAACGGCAATGCGAAAGTGAAAGTGATGATGTTGAACACATCTTTTTACTAGTATACAAATATGCCGTGCGAAACAAAGTTGCCACGTATACTGATCAATATGTATTTTTGTCGTGAATTCTTTAGTATGAGGCGCCTTTCGATCGTGATATTTAACACATTCAATTACGAACGGCAATGCGAAACCGGAAGTGATGAAGTTGAACACACCTTTATACTAGTATAGGGTCTTGTGAAAATATGCCATGCGAAACAGGGTTGCCACATATACAGATTAATCTGTATTATCATTATTATTACCATTATTATTATTATTATTATTATTATTATTATTATTATTATTATTATTATTATTATTATTATTATTATTATTATTATTATTATCATTATTATTATTATTATTATTATTATTATTATTATTAAAATGACTCTTGCATACCGAAGATCGTCGATACATTTCAGACCAGGCCATTGCAATTGTCTCGTACTGAAATTTCAAGAAGAATATCCGATATCTTCGAACTTCATAGCATCAATATAAATTAACTATAAATTTGTCGTACCTAGCCTCCTATATTGGAAAATTAAAAAGGAATTGTTTCAAGTTTGGAATATATAGTTGTAGAATAGTAGCTGTTTACTGTAACTAACCTGTACTTTAATGTAGGTGCATCGCTTCAAACACTATTAGTGAAAAACGGGGAAGCTTGCATAATTCATACAATCAATCAACTAACTGATATTCGAAAAGTGATGGGAGCGTGCCAGTTTTTTCGTATTCACGACATCCTGTTATGTCTCTGACATTACCCACCCGTCGTTTTCGTTTCAAGCAATATTAGATATACAGGACACTGCTTACTAAATGCTGGATGGTGAATGTCTGAATTCAATTTTCTTTCTTAGTTCAATTTCAGACATCTAACGCATTTGAATTCAGTTGAAGAACACTCAGATGTTCTATGTGCCGAATTACATTTGGAACAATTTTCACTGTTTAAACATTCGGTGCTCTTGTAACCAATCTCACCACACTTGAAACAGCGCAATTATTTGAACGACTCGGGAACCGAACACCTATCCCAGCCGACGCAAACCTTGCCGGCTGCCATCAAGCTGGAATAAGTATTTTTATCAACCTCAATTATAACACTATATTTGTTATATTTGAAGCGTGGATTCTCAAAGTCAGCAACAACTTTTACATCTTCGATCGAAATATCCTGATTCTGACATTTCAAAAAGTCAATAAATACATCCGAGGAATATCGACCACTCATCCCCACTGTTGTCGTGAATACGACTTACTTTACTATGGGGTGCCTTTTCAAAATTAGCCATATGGAAGAATGGGCAGAACTTAATCGTGAATATCTCGACTTGTATTAACGGCAGCAACATAATTCTTTGACCATTTCATCAAAAATATGATCAGGAATTTAGGATAATATTTTGAACAGTGTGAGATAACCACAAACAACTCAAAAATTAAGTTTTCTAAAACTTTGAAAAACAACGCGGAAAACTCTACTTTTGATTGGCTTTTTCGCGCAAGGACGACGTATGTGAGGTGGTCAGGCACACATCTTCATCTGCATGCGTATAAAAGAGGAACCGTGGTCGAAAATCTTGTGTGTTGGATGGAAGCAGACGTCGTGAGAATGATTTATCATCTACTTTCGAGGGAGCGATATCATCAACCAACAGCGACGGAGAGTGCACCTTCTGCGTGGTTAAAACCTCAAACGCTCAACGTAGCAACTCTTATTCGAATTCTGAAACTGGATTCTGGAACTGATTTCAGTTTCGAAATTGTAGTTCTAGAATTGCGAATGAACTCTGAGTCTGCTCTTAGTTCTGAATTTAGTTCTTGAACTCAGGTCCAGTTCCTTATTCCAGAATCCTTCTGCTCGGTTCTTTTTAGAATCATAATAATACTCCCAAAGAATTATGCGATATTTTACTGTACTCTATGCAACCCATTTTGGCAGTCGTGGCGAGAAATCGTCTTCAAGCTTCAGAGCTCAGTTAAAGAATATGGGTTTAGAATGCAGAGCCTGCGTGCTGAACTGGATTCTGGAAAAAGATTCAGGAACTGATTTCAGTTTCGAAATTGTACTCTACTAAAATCCAACTGAATTCTGAGTCTGTTCTAAGTTCTGAATCTAGTTCTTGAGCTCAGGTCCAGTTCCTAATTCCAGAATTCTTCAAACCGGTTCTTTTGTCCTGAATACGACTAACTTTACTATGGAGCGCCTTTTCAAAATTCACCATGTACAAGAATTAGCAGAACTTTACCACGGATATCTTTTGATGTACTTAACCCAACAACATATTTTTTTCTACAAGCTATCGGTAATATGATCAGGAGTTCGTGAATAAATTTTCAACAGCGAGAAAAACCCCTAAACATAATTGAAAAGCAAACTTTTCTAAAACTTTTGGAAATTTGAGGAAAATTCATCACGCTTGCTTGCCTTTTTTGCATCCGGACGACGGTTTTGAGGTACTCAGGCACAATCCGAAACGAAATAATTTGACATCAAAATTCTGTATATTTCTATTTAGAACAATATTTGTATACCCAAAGAATTACGCGAAATTTTCTTCACTATACCTACTGTATACGCCTATTTTTCAACCACTTGTAGTTTGTAGTAGAACTTTCTGCTGATTTGCTATATAAAATGCATAGCACCGACTTACAAGCCATTATTGAAAGGTTCCTTTTCAGAACCACCATTATTTTATCATAAAGAACTATACTGATTATTTCGTAATATTTAATTGTGTGTCAGAATGTTTAAGGAAACTAATCTGTACTTCAGTTTAGGAGTATCGTTTCGAATTCTAGTAGTGAAAAAGAGGAAAGCTTGCACAATTCACACAATCGATCAACTAATTGTTATTCGAAAGTATAAAGAAAGAGTGTCAGTTTTATTCGTATTCACGACATCCAGTTACGTCTCTGACATTACACACCCGTACTTTTTTCAGTTTTGGTTTCCCGGGCTTGGGTATAACTGCATTATATTTAGTACCCAAATTGCTTTCAATGTTTTCTTCCACTGATTAAATATTCTCACCTGCTGCACACTTAACAATAATCGAGCCATCTTTACCATTTTTAAAATTACTAATTTTATGTGTTCTTGGATCTAACCTATCCTTCAAAATCTTTCTCGTGTCATCACTCGTTTGCGAAGACTCGACAGATTTGATCATAATAACCGAGCGAGTCTTACGATTTCTATTGCTTTTCGTTCTGTTTCTAGATAATTTTCCAGATCATATTTCGTCATTAACTTCATTAACAATATTCTAATCAAGCGGTTCATCATCAGTATTTGAAATAACTTTTCATTTTCGTCTGGGATTTCCATCCGACTCCAAATGAGTCTACCTATTTGCAACAATTTTCTTTCTATTCATTACAAACAAATCATTATTATTTTGCTGATTATTCAAAATCAACGAACTTTTCGAATCGTTCAACTTTTTGGCCACACTGTTTCCTAAGTAGGCCATTTTGCTCTCCAGAGCATCATTGGAAGATCTGATGAGTCTATCGATTCCTATTTCTATCGCGATAGTAATGTGTGCCTCGATGCTTTCCCGCACACCAGCAGACGAATCAGTGATGGAACTAAGTTCCTGAAACTAATTTCTCCTTCCGACGATTAAAGTACAAATGAAAGCACGACCTGAGCGTTTGAGGTTTTGTACCACGCAAAAATACTGCTCTCATTACTAGCGTCTCTTGCTCCCGACGATTGAAGTCCAAATGAAAGCACAATCTGAGCGTTTGAGGCTTTATACCTCGCAAAAGGTCTGCTTTCATTGCCGACTGCTTCTTCTGACGACCGAAGTCCAAATGAGAGCACGACCTGAGCGTTCGGGTTTTGTACTACGCAAAAACGCTGCTCTTATTACTGGTGTCTACTACTCCCGACGAACGAAGTGGAAATGATAGCACGACATGAGCGTTTCGCGTTCAATACTTGGTTTGTTGTTACTGATGGTGGTCACCTCGACATCCAGTTCCTTCTGATACATTATAAGAAATGAATGAATTTCAATTAAAGTTTACCATTCACACTCGTCCAGTCGATAATCGGAACTAATATGTGCTGGACTACCTCAAAACCGTCGTCCGGGTGCTAAAAAGGCAAGCAAGCGTAATGAATTTCTCTCATTATTTCCAAAAGTTTAAGAAAAATTTGTTTTTCAGTCATTAATTTGGTATCTCATGGCTGTTGAAAATTTAATCACAATTTTCTGATCATATTTCCGATAGCTTGTAAGAAAATTATGTTGTTGGTTTAAGTACATAAAAAGATATTCGCGATATTGGCCTATCCTGGTGCTGACTGACAAGCTTACAGTACAAAACGACGCTACGATTGCAATTAATTAGATGTTTAATATAGCTAATGATATTCTCTTCTGTTTTACTAGGTTAAACCTTAGTTAGATAGTACCAGATAGTTTCGATTGATTATGTTGCTTGGTGTCTTGTTTGGAACTACTATAAGAGTAGTATTTTGTGTATTAATTGAGGCCTGCTTGCTATTTTTTTTAATTAAAAGATATTTTATTCAGGCCTATTTGCGTACAAGCTTTACGTGGCCGATTTAGCTGAGTTTTTAGATAATTTTTTTTTTGTATTGGATCTCGTTGTCACCCTTTTTCTAGAGGGAGAGGAGCTTCCATTTTCTTCCTGCGAGGATTGAGGGGCAGTTTGTTCGTGGTTCGTCTCGTCATCCATTGCCGTGGTATTGTTGTTGATTTTGTTGCTAGTTACTGTAGATGCGCCTTGTTGTACATTATTTGCAGTTGCTGGTTGGTTGGATGGTAAGCTGTTAACTGCAGCTGGTGTGCTTTGTTCTATAGGGGTTACGTTGGATGGTTTCGTTGAAGCAGATACTTCCCTGTTGTTGGTGATTGTCACAGGTGTACTGGGGTTTCTTGGGGTTGATGTGAAGGAAGCACCGTTGTCTTTTGGTGTAGTTGTCTCCTTGTCCGGTTTATCACATGGCTTACCGTAGTGAACAGCGTTTTGGCAATATTGACATGTGGACATCTGATTGTCATAGGTAACAAGTGATTTGCACGGTATTCTTGTATCTTGACCGAATGTCACATAAGAAGGTATAGGCCTCCTCAAGCGCATGCGTAACAAACGTACGCCATTTAGAATACCGGGGAAAAATTCTTCCACTTTTCTTTTTCGATAGAGAGAATCTCTCCGTATTGGGACATGGTATGGCGAATATAAGGATCGATGACGCTTGAGGGAAGATCATGCACACGCACTTCTATAGCACTATCTTCCATATATACTGGAATGTTGTACTTGATATTTTCATGCTCCACATAGTGCACATTATCATTGTCTTTAGCGAATTGAATTGCATCCAACTCTTTATATAACTGGATATAAACAACATTATTGGTCTTATTGCATTGAAGTAAATGCACACATTTAATGTCAAGATGCATTTGCTCCTTAAGCAAACCCTCAAGTTCTCGTATCGAAGGTCGAATTTTGCACTGTCTGAAGTCAACAATAATTGTATTCTTCTGAAGTCAACAATAATTGTATTCTTTTCGGCGGTAGCTTTTGTTCGTTTGGTTCACTCATTTTCGAGGTCTATTGTTCACTACACAATACTGTACTTGGTTTCTCCTGAAAGCGGTTTTGTTTTATCGACTGACTTGGATGAGATGTAAACCCGAACTGCCTGCTTGCTATTGATCATAGGTGATGGGCTAAGCGTAATTTTGGAATTGATCTGTTCCTGACTTGTAAAAGCTATATGGAACATAATGGGGCCTACATATGGAATGTTCGAGATAACAGACATGGGTCTTTTTTTACAAGGTGAAATTCAATTTACGCACGGAGTGTGGGACTCTCTATAGGACTACCCAACAGTTAATTAGAACTACCCACAAAAACACCTTGGATCTCCAACCCTACGTCCCCGGCACCACCGCTAGGTATTGCTTCGGGTTGGAAGGCTATTGGTGCTCATAGAACCCTCCCCAGATTTATGCAGAATGGGGATCAGCATCCTGTTCTCGAGAGATCGACCAGTTGGATGACGAGGTCGGTCCAGTGATGCCGGCTGGAGGTTAACTTCCGGTTCACTGGCGCCTGGATGAATAAAACAGATGCTACGTCGCGGAACTACACTACTAGTCTCCGCCAAAAGATGTAATCTACACCGACGGAGGGTTCCCCTACGAGGGAAGTCCTCCCAAACCGACGCTTACGGTACACTTCTACGACCCGACCGAAAGGATTCCTAAGTCAATCCAATGATTCCGGTTGGAGCGTGACTTCCGGTTCATTGGCGCTCAGACAATAGTAACGGTACCACGCGACGATCTACCCATCTAGTCCTCGACAAAGGAACTAGACTACTCCGACGGAGAGTTCCCCGGCGAAGGAGATTCTTCGGACACCGAGTTCTCTTCTACAGTACGCGGGACACCCGAAGGAGTGCCGAAGTCGGTTCGGCGATCCGCTTGTAGTATGGCTTCTGGTTCGCTGGCGCCTCGACGACCCGAATCGGTGTTGTGGCGACTACTCGACTAGCCCACGCCGAAGGATCTAGCCTACACCAACGGAGAGTTCCCCGACGAAGGAGGCTCTCCCGAAACCGACGCTTTCGATACCCGTCAACGCCCGACCGAGAGGATGCCTGGGTCGATCCAGTGATTCAGGTTGGAGGATAGCTTTCGGTTCACTAGCGCCCCGACGATCCTAACAGTTTTACGTACTACTCGTCTAGTCCCCGACGAAGGATCTAGACTACTCCGACGAAGAGGTCCCCGGCGAAGAAGGTTCTCCCGTACCGACGTTTATTTGCTGATCCTTTTTCAGCTTACTTACTTACCAGCGGTCGCGGTTACCTGTTGTTGCTGTACGCAGTGGCACACTCACTGGATCAGGTTCTCCGGTGTGGTGTCAATGACGCATGCCTCCAGCAGCTCACTCCTTTGATCCACGAAACGGGAACATGCGAACAAGACGTGTTCTACCGTCTCGATCTCGTCTGGGCAGCCAGAAGATACAGGGGATGTCGCGTGGCCGAACCTATGGAGGTACCACCTGAAGCACCCGTGACCTGTGAGGAATTGCGTCAGGCCGAAGTTCACGAAGTATGAGCCGATGTGTCCACCTTCCCTTGGTTGAGCTGTCCCACTCTCGTTGCCATCTGCGTAGAGAAGCGGCTTTGGAGGCCCTATGGGCGTTCCTGTCTCCTCGCATGCTGTAGCACCCCGCGTCTTCATTCACTATCAGACCGATAGCCATCATACTTACAACTACGCAGGGCGCATCCCTCGATACAGTGCGGTATGCACTGATCACGCGGAGACACATCAGTCTATGCGTACTCTCCAGCCTTGGAGTGGATCACGCAAACTCCTGCATGTACCAACGCCTCCTGTTCCTATTTGTGGTTGCTTACCACCATCACCTCTGTTTTGTGATGCGCGAGTTGCAGTTTCTTGCTACGCAGCCAATCCTCCACTAAGCAGATTGAGTGTGATGCACTCAGTTCGACCTCTTCAATGAATTCGCCATAGACTGTCAGTGTAACGTCGTCCGCGAACCCGACTATCTTGACACCTTGACACTCCCATCGTACATTATATTCCATAGGATCAAGATAGATCCCTGTGGAACTCCAGCCGTGATTGGAGTGTTACGTGTGCCTTCCTCGGTCTCGTAGAGCAATACTCGGTTCAGGAAGTAGCTTTCCAGAATACAGCCCTTCCGGTCCTCCCAGTCGAAGTAGGGAATCAGCAATATCTGCCCAGCAAGCACTATTGAACACGTTCTTATCGTCGCACAGTAGCGGATTCCTCGTCGTTTGTGCTGGATAGCTACCTGCGCCGTGGTTACCACCGATGTTATGGCGTCCGCCGTCGGCTTGCCTATGCGAACCCCGGACTGCTGGCTGGACAGTCCTCCTGCCTCCCTATGAAGGGGGATAGCCTGTTGAGGATGATTGTATCAAGGAGCTTTCCCACAGTCGATCAGACAGATTGGTCTATACGCCGATGGGTCCCCTGGAGGTTTCCCAGGTTTCGGTAATAGTACCAACCTCTGCTTTTTTCAAATGTCTGGGAATAAATGCTCATCCAGACATCTCTGTATGACCTCCCTGAACATGTCCGGTTTTGTCATTATAGCCGCCTTTAGAGCCACGTTCGGGATAGGATCAGAATTCGTAAAATCGCCCAGAAAAAAATTATTATTTTTATTTCGTGTTCTAATACTGATAATTTAGATCTAGTTGATCATTAAAATGACTTGCCAAAAGAAACACTCAAAAAAGTTTTATTTGTACAAGTTATTGTAAATTGAATTTTTTTTTCACTTTTCCAACAAAACCGTGCCATTCTTCAACGAGTGAACATACTTGAATGAAACTGTCACATATCAAAGATAATACAATAAACTCAAACTTATTGTATAAAAATCATGAAAAATATATTATTTTTTTGTGCAATTTCTATAAAAAGATGATTTTTTCTCATGTCCTGCGCCTTTGAAAAATCGAGAAAAAATATCATAATATGTAATAATCTCCAAGATTCAAAATTCGTTGAAAATTTTGTGGAGCGGCGAATGTTTTAAAAACTATGACGAAAAGAATATCTCGCGGCATGATACTTTCGCACGCGTCTGATGTTTCGCAGCGCGCGTTTTTCATGAGCGTTGATATGAGAATCTTTTTTCTATTTACAGATGATGAAATAATGGAATCGAAAATTGTTTACATACAGTGAACGAAAGTTCAAATATATAGTCAATTATTAAAATTTATATTATCTACAGTAGTTCATGAACGAAAACGTTGTCCGAATTCGATTTCTCTTTACATGCGATTTCTACTGGTTGAAATGAATGATTGAAAGGTATACGAATGTACCTTTAATAGTTTTAGCTTTCGTAAAACGAGTTTTTAATACTGCTTGTTCATTTTTGTGATCGCCTCTAGAACAAAACTAAAAGAGAATATTCTCAAAAGCATTTTCTGCCCACTGAAATAACTGATAAGGTGTTGATATTTGATTCTCAATAGGACGTTGCAAACTTGCGCGAGGGGCTAATCTTTCCACGGTTCCCCCTACTCCGTCACTCGCACCCTTTCCGTGTGATGTCGCGAAAAATGCCACTCGGCTTCAATATCGAAATCTGTTTTATAATGCAGAAGATTTGTAAAATTACACTTGTTTTTGTATTGACCTGCACAGCCGTCGGAAAAGAAGAATATCTTTTTGACATTCTCGCTTCCAAAAATGAGTTTCAAGTAATCAATCATCTTTCTGTTAAACAAATGCACTGCGACTGTATTATGCTCATATTTTTCTGAGATAATTACGAAACATTCGTGAACAACTCTCGTCTCAACTTTATGATAAATAATGTACTGGTGTAATGTTGCTTAATCGTTCGACCAATGGTAAGATTGAACAGCGTCTTGAATCTTAAAACTATAGTTTTTTGCGAAATCTAGTGTTACCTCTAATATGTCCTTGAAAGTAGTCAATTGTTTCGTCTTGGTTTTGGAAACATAATCATGTTTCAGATACGTCTTCAAGTCTGTTGTAAATTCTCAAGAATCTCGGAACATTTTTCTACTTTTTCAACTAACAATAACAATAACACCTTGGGTTCTGAAGCGATCAGCAATATTTTTGAATAGCGATGTGAAATCTTAATCATAAATTTAATAAGCTGCAACACTCTTTTGGATCGAGACACATAATTTTACTTGTTAAGTTATCGATAGTATACGTTTGGCTAGTTGATTGGAACAAGAAATTTAATCCATGAATTTTAAGTTTCATGTTTTAGTGAACTTTGCAGACGCAAACATTGTTTCTTCCACTGCAACCAACAGGTACACATTTGGCTGGCATCAACTTTGTGAATTTAGAAACACTAATTTTTACGTCTTTCAGAGCAGTTTTAGTCATGTAATTCGTTACACCTAACACTCTTTGATTTTTTTTGTATTCCAATCGATTGGCACGGTGGTTATTAATGGTAGTTTTTTTGTGAGCACAAGATCTCTTTCAAGGTCGGATGATTTTTTGGTTGCGCTGTTTTACTTTCACTCAAAATAAATATTTCTAAAAATGATATTAAACTGCATGATTACATATACGGAAAGAGAGTAAAAATAAATCAAGTTCATTACCGTCAAAATCAGAGTCATCCGATTCACTACTGAACTGGTCTATTGACCATCTCGGTGGAGCGTAGCAGCTACAATAGTACACTCCGTTCACCTTCGTTATGGCTACTCCCTCCGCTTGCGTTTTCACCACCTCTTGCACTGAGTATCGAGCAGTCGTCAAGATCGGTACAGTCTTGGATTCGTCCTCCACACAGTTCCCGTTATCTACTGGTATGCGATAGGGATCCGAGAGAATCGCGACATCAATGTCCCATTCCGCCACTGATTGGTGCAGCAGTTGCTGGCCAGCTGCACAGTGATTTACATTCAGCTGTGCTACTTGCATGTTGTTTTACTCCTTCCACTTGTTGGACAAGTAGGTCCGCCCATGACGTGGTTTGTTGCCATACGCCTTGTGCCCCACTTGCAGAGGTTGCTCCGGTCTGGGCCTTGCAGTTCCACGACTTGTGGCCAGGTTCGAAACACATGAAGCACATGTCCACCACCGGCGGTTGGTAAGCGGTCACTGGGCATACCGACCATCCGACCTTTAGCCTGCCCACTTTGAGGACCTTATTAGCATCCGTGGCCGATAGCTTAAATGTAGCTTTCTGGGTGCTCTGTGGTTCTTTCTTCGTGCGGATGGATTCCCGTGGGACATCCACACCTCCTTGCTCCTTGATGGTCATGGCAAGTTCTTCTGCGGTGGCAATTTCATCCAACCGTTTGCACTGGAGTGCAACCTCACTACGCAGGGCGCTAACCTCGGCCGAGTCGCCCAAGACATGTTGAGCCAGCGCAACATGCTCCGTTCCGCCCACCTGTGCTCCCTTTTTTAGCTTGAGCAGCTTCTCTCCCTGTTTCGGCTAGCTTTGCCTCACTTCGCATGGCCTTGAGCACATCGGCGTACTTTTCTTTGTCGGCCTTAACCAACAAAGTCTTGCCTTTGTCCCTAGCCCTCCTCTCGGGAATCGGCCCAGCATCTTTTTCTACCCTTTTCTTCTTGGAGACCAGCCATGGTTGGTCGGAGAAGTGTTCTCAAACAGAGCCCTTCACCTTCGATAGCGATAAAATCCAGGATGCGATCGACTAAGCACTCCATAGTCGACCGCATCCTGGTTTTTATCGCTATCGAAGGTGAAGGGCTCTGTTTGAGAACACTTCTCCGACTTTCCGCCACCCTCTAGCCGCACTATCAGCGCCTCTTGTTCCCTTTTAGCTTCACGGCCTTACGTAGCTTCAGCAAGTTCACTCTCAGCTCCTTGCTGATGTTATCTGGCAACGATAAACAATTTTGCAACGCGTTCTACTACGAGTTTTTTTCAATCGGTGTTTTTTTCTGTATTTTTATACTTATTTCGTTGCTTTATACGTTTTAACTTTGCCACCTGTTTACATATCTCCTGGAATGCTTGGAGTACAACCGTTTTGAACCGCCAAATCAACGATTTCGACGAGTTTCCTAAACCTAACATCCCACTATAATCAAACAATGGATGCCATTTCTGTTTGCTGTGCCTGCGCCCGCGATCTGGAAAAAGCGGAAGAAATTGTTTGCAGTGGTTTTTGCAGATCATCTTTTCATCTCAAGTGCGCGAAAATATCCAGTGAAATCCGTGATTCTGTCACTAAGTGTTCAAATCTTTTCTGGATGTGTAACGCTTGCACTAAAATAATGGCAAATGCTACGTTCCGCCAGGCGATTTCTTCAACAAACAATGTCATAGTTGCCAGTAGTGTTGATCACAACAAGGCACTTTTAGAGCTAAGACGTGAGATGGAGCAAAATACCATGAAAATAAATAAAATTCTAGCGCAAATGCCAGCCGGCCTAAAGGAGTTCAATCGCAAGGAGAATATTTCAAATAACTCCCGTAAACGCCCCCGAACCGATGATGATTCTTCGAGCAAGTCTGAAGGCACAAAAGATGTCGAACCAAACGTGACGATCCCACTGGCTACACGTAAGTTAAGCGAAGACATGTTTTGGCTCTACCTTTCTGGCATTGATCCTAAAGCTACTGAGGATGATATCCGTGTACTAGTGCAGAGAAACCTGGATACCAAGGAGACTATTGAGGTGGGCAAATTAGTTCCCAAAGGTAATCATCTCGAAGAACTATCTTTTGTCTCCTTCAAAGTCGGTGTTGGTCTACAATATAGAACCATTTCTTTACTTACATCTACCTGGCAAAAAGGAATCATCTTCCGAGAATTTGATTTCCAACCGAGATCTACATTTCAATTTAAACATCCATAATAATGAACGTTCTGATTCAATAACAATAACGACCCCGTTTTCTGCTACTATCTCACAAAATGACACTACCCGGCACTCTCCATTGGCTCAGAATATTATCACTTCAAGCAACCCTAACAATCACTCGAACCGACCATTTACAGTATACTATCAGAACGTCCGTGGCCTATGCACTAAAACAATGGAACTTTTTTCGACCCTCTCTGCTTCCGACTATGACGTGATAGTATTTACTGAAACTTGGCTTAATAAGAATATACTCGATACAGAACTAACCGACCAGTATACCATCTATCGAACCGATCGTAATAATTTCACTAGCCGTTATCTTCGTGGTGGCGGTGTTCTGATAGGAATCAAAAAAGGCATCCAGAGCAGTTTGTGTGAATGAAATAATTAGAAAATTTGCTGGCCGTGATAGGGTTATAGTTTTGGGTGACTACAATCTTCCGCTGTTACACTGGAGCTTCGACGATGAAGTCGGTTGCCTACTACCTAGCAATGCAGCTTCAGAACATGAAATTTTATTCGTTGAAATGATGATCGCTTCTGGTTTGCAACAGATAAATTATTTGACAAATCAGAATGGTAAACTGCTTGACCTTGCATTCGTTAGCTGGGCCAGTGATTGTGAAGTTTTTGTACCCTCTTCGTGTCTGTTGAGATTGGATCGCCATCATCCTCCCTTCGTATTAAAAATAGAAGTCTCACTTTCTTCGCATGTGGATGTCGAGGAAGACACGCTTTACGATTTCAATCGGTGTGACTACCATGAATTAAATGCGGAAATTTCACGTATAAATTGGGTTGATATACTGACGCATGGAACATTAGATGAAGCAGTTGAAAACCGTAAGCTAGATTCTATTTTTCAACACCTCGTTCCTCGCACGGAAAGACCGAAATTAGCATTTTGGCGAAAAAATTAGTTGATTTTCTGATTTTAGTTAGTTATTTTTTGAGACAACTAAAAAAATCTTATTTTTGCTAATTTAGATTTTTTAATTCTAATTCTCTTAATAATAATAAAATATTTGTTGAAATGGCTATTTTTTTTAGTTGAATTCACCAATTAAACGTGCTGTCATTTCTTAGCTAAGGCGCGCTTCATATCCATTCAACTAATTTTTTAGTTGAATTAGATAAATAAAACGTTGTTTTCAACCAACATAAATGGTTGAATTGGTTTCTGCAATTAGCAGCTATATGGCGCTCATTAACACCGTAATGACTACTAGCCACTAGATGGCACACTACTACCGAAAAAAATTTCAGTCGCAATTATCCTTTTATATTTGCAGATATAAATACGATGTTGTATTGGAGAAAAAGGCATAAGCGAAACATAAACTTCTTTTTGAAAATTTTACTTCTAAATCGCTGTTTTCTTCATTCGACTTCGCGAAATCGACTCTCTCACTGAAAACTTTGAGCACTCGGAGAACAAAAACCGAATACAAGTAGTACACCGGACGGCGTAGCCCGGAATGAGAAGATACAAAAAAAACATCATTTGACGTGTACAATTAGAGTGCAACATTCGAAACTCACTTCACTGTTTCACGTGAAAACATTATTACCCACAATCGCTTTAACTGCGCACAAATTCTGAATAAATACACTTTCCACTAACAGTTCACGTCATTTTTACATATCGGTTTAGAAATTTATATAGGGATACATCGTAACACATGCGAAAAACATCTAAACAATTTGCGAGTAGTTTCAACAAGACTGTCCCTTTTAGCTTTTTAATGGATTGTTTTGCTCTGACACTGCTGTCCTTCAGTAATGACGGTGATAGATAAATAGAATCAAAGTTTCTGATTTTAATAACGAAATTAGTTGTCAATGAGAATTTCGTGTTGGATTGAAATATTGCTGGTTTGTGTCCAGAATATTCGCCAACTAAACACATTCTCTAAAAATAAGAGTTTTTTTCAGCACAGTAAATTCTAAATTTTTACTAATTTTATAGTTATTTTGGAAATTTTGTTCTTAAAATCAACTAATTCGAAAACAGTAATACGAATTAGGCGCAGAGCTAATTTCGGTCCTTCCGTGCGGAAACGACATATACGTCACTCAAATAACAAACGACCTTGGTGGAACAGTGAGCTTCGCAACCTTCGGAACCGCCTAAGGAAGGCTCGGAAACGGTTTTTTCGGACAAAATGTGAAAATGATAAATTGCTCGTGCGAGATTTGGAACGTCAGTTCGATTCACTCAATGCATCGTGTTTTCGGATTTATATATCTCGACTGGAAAGTAACTTCAAATCTGATCCAAAACAATTTTGGTTTTATCTTCGGAATAAAACGTCTTCTCGTGGAATTCCCGAAGATGTTTTCTACGGGAATCACTCGTCTTCAGCAGCTTTGGATTCAGCTAATCTATTCGCGTCTTTCTTTCAAAGTGTGCTAAGTAATAACTCGCCACCTTTGTCAGAATCGTACCTGAATAGCCTACCGATGTATAATCTGAACTTACCAGCGATTGTGTTCACGGCAAGTGAAGTGCATACTAATCTGCAACGTGTCAATGGATCAAAAGGACCAGGATCGGATGGATTGCCACCTTCATTTATAAAAGAATGCTCTTCTGCCTTAGCTTTGCCGGCTTCACTACTTTTCAATCGTTCCTTAGCTGAGAGGTATTTTCCGGCGAAGTGGAAAGAAGCTTTAATCGTTCCGATTCATAAAGCTGGTAACGTTCATGACGTCGATAACTACAGAGGCATTTCCATTCTGAGTTGCTTACCAAAAGTTTTCGAACGTATGCTGTTGGAGTATCTATATCCCGCAGTAAAGCACATTGTTAACACTGATCAGCATGGCTTTGTCAGAAAACGATCAACAACGACTAATATGATGAGCTACGTTTCTATACTGATTGACAAACTCGAAAAACGACAACAAGTTAATGCGTTGTACGTTGATTTCTCTAAAGCTTTCGATTGTGTACCCCATCTGCTCGCAATAGAAAAATTGAGGCGTGGTGGTTTCCCCGACTGGCTGACAGATTGGATTTTTTCGTATCTCACAAATCGCATAGCCTCAGTTCGTGTAGGATCTATTCTTTCTGATCCTTTCAACATTATATCAAGTGTTCCCCAAGGAAGCCATCTAGGTCCACTACTCTTCGTACTGTTCGTGAATGACCTATGTAGAGAATTATCGTCGCCTAAAGTAATGTATGCAGACGATCTCAAATTGTATCGCATCATTACTAGCCTTGTGGATTGCTGTGCCTTACAAATGGACGTTGACAAAGTTATTGACTGGTTTGACAGAAACGGTATGAGTATAAACATAAAAAATGCAGTGCAATTACTTTCTCACGATCGCAATCTCCGATCGTATTTGAATACTCTATGATGGCTGTTCCAGTTCAACGCGTTTCTGCTGTCAAAGATATGGGCATCGTCCTTGATCGTAAGCTTCGTTTCACCGAACAATTATCTTTAGTTACGGCAAAGGCTTACGCAGTTTTGGGACTTATCAAGCGCAACACCAGAGACTTTGATGATGTGTATTGCCTAGAGACAGTTTACGTCGCTTTAGTACGCAGTATTTTGGAATACGGAGTAATAATCTGGGCACCCTACCACAACGTCCACATCGATTGAATCGAACGAGTTCAAAAATGTTTCATTCGATTTGCACTACGACGACTTCCATGGCAAAACCGTCTTCAATTACCTAGCTACGAAAATCGCTGCGCTTTGATTAATCTTCCTACACTACAAAACAGACGAATTTTCCTTCAGCGACTGTTTGTCTTCGTTTTGCTTTCAAATAACATCGACTGCCCAGCGCTTTTGGAGAGATTGCATTTTAATATTCCTGGAAGATCATTGCGGAGAACAGACTTTCTTCGACGATCAGTCCATCGCACACAGTACGGTCAAAACAATCCTATGGATGTTTGTTGTCATCGCTTCAATAGTGTTTATCATTTATTTGATTTTACAATGAACAAAAACGCATTTAAAATTAAAATATTTATGTTAGGTTAATGTTAGTAGTTGTATAGTAATAGTCTGTGCGATAATTTTATTTTAATCGAAGACAAATTTAAATAAATAAAATAAAAGTTTTTGATTTTCTCCTGCGTGAATTCGATAATCGCGTCGAGTTGTTCTATGACCGCTGTCATACTCGGCTTGACTACTTCACTCCCTTGCTCCCGGGACTCAGGCTGGTCCACTGATTTGACAGGGGCATTGCTGTCGCTCGTCCCCTCAGCTACTGCTTCGCTCTCCTCTCTCGCACCCGTTCTGGATGGAGACCTCCTCAAACCCTTGCGAAAGGACTCCTTGCTCGACGCCGATGTTGATGGTGTTAAATTCATTTTATATGGATCTCCTTTATGACTACCGTCACACCCAGCCGAAAATAGTCGCTATCGTGATCGCATGGTGTCCTATGCGGTGCAGTGAGGCCATGCGAAGGTTGGCTTTACGCTCAGAGCCGGATCAGCGCAAATCAGGAAAAGGGCATCTGAACCTACTTTCACCCAGTCATCCTAACCAGGCTGAAAGTGAGACGGCGTGCCATAAGGCCTGCCATGGTTTTATGGGACGGAAGGCAGCTGCGGCATTAGCCTACTCGCCATTTCAAACCGGTTCAACCCTGTTTTACTGAAGGAGTAGAATATCACAACTTTCAGTCCTAGCTTTTTTTATGCGAATTTACGTACCGCATAAAAAAAACCCCAAAACTCTGAAAATTCGCATAAAAAAACCGCATAACTCTGAAACTTTGCATAAATAAAACCGCATAACTCTGAAACTTCGCGTAAAAAAAAAACGCAGAAGGGAAACCGCATAACTCTGAAACTTCGCATAAAAAAAACTGCATAACTCTGAAAATTCGCATAAAAAAGTCGCGTGAAAAACCGCATAAAAAAAGACCTCAGTGTATATTCCGATCTACCGCATCGTATCCGTGGATGGTATGGTAGCCAGTATGCCATAATTGGGACCTCACTGGCGTCAGTCCTAACGTGCCGAGTTGACACTTCCGCTCGGCACAGATATGGATCTGGAGCCACTAGAAGATACCATAGTGTTTGTAGCATAGAAATTTGTGTAATTCAATTGCGATAAGATGAATCGGTGTCGTGGAACAGAATTCATTAGCGACTTAGGCGGCCATGGAATGTACTCACTGTGTTGATGGTACTTGCTGAATTTGTACTGGTCGCAGAGGCGTTATTGATTGGCGGTGGTTGAGACATATGTCTGTGATGTACTGATGTGTATACGTCCAACTGTATTTCATGCAGAATACAGATTTAATAACCAACTAGTACAAAACGTTTACGTAACAAGGGGTTTACCGATAGTAAATAATTCGCACAGTACAATATAGGTGGAATTAGTGCTAACAAAAATTTATTTTTAAAAGAATTTACTCATAGTGTCATGTCTGTTAATCTGTGCTGTTGTAACCGTGAATGACGGCGACGGAAGATCAATATTGATGTTTCCAATAGTCATAGCAGTAGCTGGTGGCATTGGTGTTGTTGTCAGAGTAGCATTTTCATCAGTGGAGAAAGTTATCAGACTATCCTAATTATTGTTTATATTCCGATCTGAAACGAGTGGAGTTATAGTATTTGAGGTAGATAGGTTCGAAATTGGAACGTCGACTCTCGGTTTTTTTTGGGTTGCGATAGTGATGGCCTACTGATACTGCTAGTTTGAGGCGGTTTATTTGTTTTTTTTCCATTATAGATTCAAAAAGATTGGTTGGGTTAAGCTGTAGGTCCAAGACAATCGAGAAAAAGAGTACTGTCGTTGACATAACGTTCGGCTGGGTCACGTGAAACAGAACGATGTATGCAGCTTGATCTGATACAAGCATTGGAGTATGAGCGGCAAAACGTATCCGTCAAGGTTCCGATTATCTTCAAGGTAGATGTAGTACGACGGAGAATCAGATGTATAGTTTCATCGGGTGACTCGTTGCGATTGGAAACTTCCCGGTACGGTGTGCATAGCCAAAAAATTCCAGCACATTTTTGAATGGATTTTGCCAGCGAGTTGTTTAAATCGACAAATTTGCCGTGACAACTTTTGAAGCAGAATCGGCAAACTATTTTGGTACTCGGGTACTAGAAGAACCAAAACAAACGACGGTATCACATTTGTTTTTCACCATTATGTTGGTTGAGTTGTATGGTAGATGTCAAATAAATACCTACTTGAGTGTGTGAGTTAGAGCTACCTTGACAAGCGTAACAAGAACAGCAGTCTTGTAAGTTAACCGAAGAATAAAAATGTGAAAAATTGCAACTTCTATCGACTCGATATACACAAAAAAACTGCACGTGATCATAGGTCACTCTCTGAAATAATTATGCGAATAGAAAAAAAATTAATCTTGAAGTATCAGTCTTATGACCTTTCAACTCGATCCACATCCCAATTAAATTGTCTCAAATTATTGAAATCAGTTCATCCATATCCGAGGAAATTGAGTGGTTATGAGTTTTGTCGTTTGCGTTATATATGCAATTGTATCACCGGCACCGTAAGTGTCGTGAGTGATCGGGTAGTGGACACAACACCACAAACACCCTCCGAAAAAAAGTCGTTTTAAACAGTGAAAACTGCGCGAGTGGAAGCTATAGCAGTGGTTTCAGTGTTTTTATAGGGTTGTCGCACCCTATAATGATGCAATGAGTGCGTTTTAGTGGCTGGAAACAGCATATTTTAAAGTGCCGATCAGCCATTGATGGCTGATGATCTTTTTTCGCCATGGTCGCTTCGATCATCGCGTTTTGCAAGCCTGTGTTTTTATTATAGTGCCGGTCAAACACCGGTATATAGGTTTTTGCACTCTATCTTCACATTACGTTCGGTGCCTTTGGGCACTTAGGTATGTGACAGATAAAAAAAAATACACACCCATCGCTTGCCTTTAAATCGCAACTGGTGGTGTAAAACTATTGTACTGGTCAATACCGGTAAGAGAGTAAAGTTTCACACTTTCTTGTTTGGGCATTCTCTATATGGGTTAATAGCATTTTTGCTCATCTTCACACAATCTATCGCTGTGTGATCGCTGGATTTAAATTATATCCCTATACTACTTGGCGCCATGCAGGAAATCTGCGCGGTAAGCCAGCACTAGCTGTTTTATATGGACGGTTTGGGAACTGGTCGCAAACAGTGCTGCTCAAATTGATTTCCTGGTCGTTTCCTTTTTCCCTTGGCTGTGGGGACAGTGAACTGGATGCCAATCAGAGGTCATTTTTGCACTTTGACCTCTGTATTGATTGTTCTGTGGCTTATCACAGCCTTTGGGGGGGTTGCTCTGGGTTTTTCAGTTGAGCTGCGGGCTTGCCGACATGTCTCGACTGTTTGCACCGATGTGTGAACAATTTATTACTCCGACTTAACACTTGAAGTGTATCTTTGTTCTTAGTGTGCAGATTTGGACAGTTTGTCACACTAGTCCATGCAAAGCATTTATATTTACTTGTGAATATAATTGCGTACAAATTCTCTGTCATAGACGAATTTTGGATTACATAATTAGAATTAAAGTATTAGTGAGTGTCCAACTTCATTCCTTTGTAACGAACTTTCGTCTATCTTTTACTGTGGATCGCGCTAGTGAAAGGTTGAGTATTTCCTCGCGCGCTTTCATGCTCTAAATTCGTATCGATTTTTTCTCTTTTAATTTCGGCAAATGGATACAAAGTACATCTAATCAACTGACTGCTCTCATTCCGAACCGTCTGATGGCCAGAAACCTGGAAGTTCCGTCACAAAGTGTCGGAACAACCAGAATATGGAAGTCAGAGGGAATGGATTCGAGAGTAGTCAGACTGCGATGGATGTTCCACCCGGTCCTTCGCATTCCACCGTTGAAACAGAAGGCGAAAACAAAGGTAAAAACTTTGAGCGAAATCCAAAAAAGAGGATTCGCAAAAGACAAGCTCCCGGAAAGGCGGCTTCTGCTTCTAGAGGCCACTTGCCCGAACAGACTGAGCGCTTTCAGGCCCGGATGTTGAACGGTATTTTCACTGAGGACCTTTATTAAGAGAATTGAATAAATATCTCTTCACTACGCCGTCTATGGAGTTCATACCAAGCTTCAAAGGCTCTGGACTTAGGTACGGTATCGTCTGGTTCTCTCCGGAGAATGAGATGAGCAGTGCCTGGCTCAAGCAGAAGCTTGGTTTGATAAACCAGCAGGCTAGCGATAGCAAGTTCATTATTGAACAATACAGCCTACATCAGAATCGGGTTTGCCTTCCAATTACTTGGGATACTGAGGAAGGGTTGGCAGAATCCGGTGTTCTGATAAAATTAGATCTGCAAAATCCGGGGGTTTTATTAAGTCGGTGGAGGTTACTCAAGGCGGGTCCGGTTACTGTGGGAAAATGAATGTTTTTCTGCAGTATCGACGATGACTCTACGAGCCTTCTAGAGAAAACAAAATTCCGTCTGAACTATGGTTTTCAGAAAATCTATGTACTTATCGTTCATCAGAAAAACGTACATAGTAACAAACCTAAATAGGCTTTAAGAGCAGGCTGTTCGGGACCTCGCAGAGGTTCAGAATTTACTTCTGCTTTCACTAAATGTGATCCCCAGCAGATTGTTCAGCATCCCTCAGGGGTGCAGAATTTACTTCTGCTTTCAATTTCCCCCATTCTCCTAGTCCAAACCCTACCATTTCCCTTCGATCCCTCCCTCTTACATATCGCGAAAATGATGAAAACAAACAATATGGATGGCAAGGCACAAATCTCCAAATATCAAGGGGAACGTGCCATTTGAGCCAATTTGTTCTGATTCCTGATTCCTATATATGCAATTGTATCACCGGCACCGTAAGTGGCAGCCATTTGAACTTCAAACCTAAATAAGGGGTTTCTTACCTTTCGGCTCGAGAATAGAAGCGCAAACTTTTGATTTTTCATGGAAATGTAAATGATTTTATTTCGATGAATTAAAAGTATTGAATTGTACATGTTTTGTTATGTTCTTTCAGCTCGATAAAGAAAACCCAATCTTTTGATTACTCTAAGAAGTGTCAAAATGATTTTTCTTCGACGAATATATGGAAAGTATATGTTATGTTATGTCTGTGAATAATTGTTTATCGTTATATATGAAAGGTTGTAGGTGGTAGTGCCACACACTAAATCCAACAAGCCAGAGATTGTTAAAATTTGTTCATTTTTAACGGAGATATTGATATTTTTGTGTAAGTGACTTTTTCTCCTATTCCAAAAGTAGCGTTTCTTGTTGGGGCATCTGAAGTTAATTTTGATTGCCTTCAGTAGAATTTTTGATAGGAATTTTCCCATTCTTTTGATATAATTAAAATTGTCAGTAATCGACCTAGTTGCCTTTGTTGCGTGATAGAGAATTAATTTCTTCGGAGAAGTTGTAGGCCATATTATTACAACAAAACATTCCGAAGACATGATTTTTTTTTAAATCGATTGGTTTAGAGATATGGAGCATTGTTTATCGGAGCTCCCAGAATGTAATTCTTTCTATATCGCCTGATATCCTTTTACATAAATTACAAACATATAAAAATTAGGTTTAGAGTAGAGTTACCAATTTACAGATTTTTCTGTAAAACCATAGATATCTTTGTCTATTTTGCCACACAGATTCTGTGTAACAGAATACAGATTTTATCAAAATTCACAGATTTCTGCAGATTTTTAAGAATATTTCATAGAAAAATTGCAGATTTTCAAAATGTTTTCCACAGATTTTCAAAGATTATGATCAAAAATATGGAACAAAGATTGTACACAGATTTTTCAAGTTGAAACATTGATTGGCAACTCTGGTTTAGAGTTCGCTAACACTTTGGGAAAAGAACTGAATAAATGTCCGTGTGTATGTATGTACCCGAGCAAAGTCAAACATCAAAACGAGAGCAAATCGAAATCTTATCATGATAGCAACATCACATTGAAATCTTAATTTGATTTCAGCTCATCTTTTGTTCAATTGATGTCACATTATGTTATCTTTTTGCTGTTACTTTTGAAAAAAAAAAGATTATTCAAAAGTAACAACTTCATAAATCCATCAAAATAGGACTAATTTTATTAGGCGATACAAAAATGCAAAATAAATTTTAATGGAACAATTATTTCTTTAATTTTATGTTGCGTTTGACAAAACTGCTTCGAAATCCTGTAGCAGTTGTCCGGAATCATAACCGTGATCAATGAAAAGATTTTTGTCAACACTTTTGCAGCTTTTACACCACTAATCCTCTATATTTTTGCTTGCGAGATTAATGTTGTAGCACCACACATCTGGAGGACATTCGATAGGTTGGCGATTATTGGTGACACGTTAATCTGAAGCCAGTTCATCTCCTTTAACGATTTCCTGGCATACTGAGCCTTCACCAGATGGCATACTTAGCCTTCACCAGATTCTCATCTCGCTGATCGTCAGCCACAGAAAGGCCTTCTTAAGGGACGGGTAGGGTCTAACACTTTTGAAAAATCATTTAATATTTTCTTTATATTTTCTTCTAGTAAAACATTTCAATAATTTTCTGTGAAATTGTCAAGCCTATTGAAATGAATCAAGCGAGCAAGCTGCAGCACCGGACGAAAGCAAACGAGGAGCGATACAGCCAGGCGCGGAACAGATTAAACTCGGAATCCTGTAGAAAAAAGCGCCAACAGGAAGACCGAGATCGCGGAGCGATGGAACAGCTGTACAGTGCTAATGACGCAAGGAAGTTCTACGAGAAGGTGAACCGTTCGCTCAAAGGCCATGTGCCACAGGCCGATATGTGCAAGGACACCAACGGGAATCTTCTCACGAACGACTGTGAGGTGATTGGGAGGTGGCGGCAGTATTTTGACGAGCATCTCAATGGCGATGTGGCGGAATACGAAAGTGGCGGCGCGGTAACGAACTTGGGAATGCGTGCGGAGGACGATAGACTGCCGGTCCCAGACCACCAAGAAGTCGAGGAGGAGGCAAGCCGGTTGAAAAAATAATACGGCCGCTGGTGTTGATCAACTACCAAGTGAGCTACTAAAACCACAGTGTTTAGTAGCTTTATTTCATTTTAATGCACTAGTGAAAGCACTGCACTGGGTCGTTACCAAGATCTCGGAGGACGAGATTTTATCGGAGAAATGGATGGAAGGAATCGTGTGTCCCATCTACAAAAAGGGCGACAAGCTGGATTGCTGCAATTACCACGCGATAACTCTGCTGAACGCCGCCTACAAGGTACTCTCCCAAATCTTATGACGTCGACTTTCACCGATTGCAAACGAATTCGTGGAACAATATCAGGCAGGATTTATGGACGAACGCGCTACCACGGACCAAGTGTTCGCCATCCGCCAGGTGTTGCAAAAGTATCGCGAATACAATGTGGCCAGCCATCACTTATTTATCGATTTCAAATCAGCCTACGACACAATCGATCGAGATCAGCTATGGAAAATCATACACGACTACGGATTCCCGGACAAACTGATACGATTGGTCAAGGCTACGATAGATTGAATGATGTGCGTTGTTCGAGTATCGGGGATAAACTCGAGTCTCTTCGAAACTCGCAGAGGGCTACGGCAAGGTGATGGCCGTTCGTGTCTGCTATTCAACATTACTTTGGAGGGTGTGATAAGAAAAGCGAGGATAGACACGAGTGGCACGATTTTCACAAAGTGCGTCCAGTTGCTTGGTTTCGCTGATGATATTGACATTATAGCACGAAACTTTGAGAAGATGGAAGATACGTACATCGGACTAAAAGCTGAGGCCAAGTGGATTGGACTAGACATCAATGTGTCAAAGACAAAGTACATGAAAGGCAGGGGCTCGAGAGAAGATAATGTCAGCAACCCATTACGAGCTCTGATTGGTGGTGATGAAATCGAAATCTTCGACGAGTTCGTGTACTTGGGCTCACTGGTGACGGTCGATAATGACACCAGCAGAGAAATTCAGAGACGCATATAGTCAGAAAATCGTGCTTACTTTGGACTGCACAGGACGATTCGATCGAGCAAAATTCGCCGTCGTACGAAGTTAACCATCTACAAAGCGCTGATTAGACCAGTTATCCTCTACGGGCACGAGTTCTGGACAATGCTTGCGGAGGATCAACGCGTGCTAGGTTTTTTTGAACGGAAGGTGTTGCGAGTCATCTTTGACGGAGTGCGGATGGAAGATGGTACGTGGAGAAGGCGAATGAACAATGAACTGCACCAGTAGCTGGGAGGACCAACCTTCGTCCAAATGGCCAAGATCGGGCGGTTACGGTGGGCTGGGCATGTTGTTAGAATGTCGGAGAACAACCCGGTTAAAATGATAATTCTCGATAATGATCCGACCGGTATAAGAAGAAGAGGCGCGCAGCGGGCAAGATGGATCGATCAAATTGAGGACGACCTGCGGACCCTTTGCAGCTACCGAGGCTGGTGGCGAACATCCATGAACCGAGTTGAATGGAGACCCCAACGTTTTCCTTTTCGTTGTTTGTTATTTTAAGGAGGTTTTACAGCTACAAAATGGCGGATTTTTTTCGTGAAAAAATCGTAGTTTTCACTTTGAACAACCACCAAAAATAAAAAATAAATAAAATAAAAAATCAAACAGAAACGTTGGGGTCTAGAAAAACTTCTACTCTAACTATGCAGATTTGATTTGTTCACTTCTGATTAGTCTTCGCTGAGATACAGTGGACACCGCAAATCATGATTTTCAAGAAGCGTATTCAAAAATACCTCTCCACCGACTTATTTCTCAATATTTTCCCACGAAGAAAATACAAAATGTTGTTCGAATGATGCTTTTTATCATGCAAAACATTTGAATTTATTTTGTTGAACGATAATTCTGGAAAACAATCTTAAAAATGATGATTTTTTCATCGTTTAGAACCGTGCCCCCCTCCTTTAAAGAAACTTGATATGAAAAATACTTATTACGTCAACGATTTTCTTCTGGTGGGGTACGTTAAATATCGGATTCTGTAACAGTTTTCGCGTTTAGTTAATAAAAATGTTAAATGTTTCGACTATTATTTTCAGTTGTCAAAACAACATCCTAAAATAATAGTTATTGTCTGCAGTTCAGAAATCGACGATCAGTATTGCCAAAGTGATTGTTTTTTCGTGCATCAACTAACAAGTCCTTTGAATAATGAGCTCCACTTCATATCATATTTTTAAAATTAGAATTTTGCTCATGAAATCATATCATACCACAGGCAACGGAAGCCCCATTGGGAGTATACTGAATTACACACCTGGAAAATGTCTGGGTATGGAATTCCACACCTGAAAACTCGTTTTTTTGTTCACTTCCATGTATATCTTGTTCACTCCACACCTGCGTGAAATCTGTTCATCCGACCCTAAGTCACAAACAATTTGATTTCTACAGCGATTGCTTAGTATTTCTACATGAGGAAAGCTAAAATACGAGGCATCTACTCACCAAACCCGTTCTAACCATACCCATAACATTATATTCAACGGTATGGGAATAGTCATTGTTTACTAAAATCGCTTGGTGAATGAATTCTTAGCTAAAACATTATTCATAATGTAGATCTTAACATCCCGAACAACTTTCCTCAGGAAAAAAATTATGGGTGTATAGTGTCAGAGACATAACTGGGTTTCGTGAATACGAATAAAACTGCCACTCTTTGTACTTCGGAATAGAATAACATTTAGAGCCATTAGAATGGCTGATTTTATTTAATGTTGTCCACTTTTCGTTTTCTTTCTCTTCAATGCAAACGACCAGTAGCTCTGTTGCCTGACGCAATCGCTCTTGTTTGAATTGAAACTAGCTTTGCGAACAAACCGCAACACATCCGCTCGCAGTGCCAAATGATGCCAAACTGGTTTAATGCGTTTTCTCGCCTTGACGACCGGAAGGCAAATAAGAACTACAACCTGTCCGTTTCTTTTTTTAACCACGCAGATGGTGCGCTAGCCGATGCCGCTGCTTGAATGCGTCTTCTCGCCCTGACGTCTGCTTCCATCCAATGCACAGAAAGAAATGAACGATTTTCTACCACGGCTCCCCTTTTCATAACGTTCAGTTGAAAATCGTCGTCCTTGCGCGAAAAACCAAGCGAAAGTTAAGAGTTATCCGCGTTGTTTTCATATTTTGATAAAACCTAATTTTTGAGTTATTTGTGGTTATCTCATACTGTTCAAAATATTATCATAAATTCCTGATCATATTTTTGATAAAAAAGTGAAAGAATTATATTGCTGCCGTTAATATAAGTCGAAATATTCACGATTAAGTTCTGCCCATTCTTCCATATGGGTAATTTTGAAAAGGCGCCCCATAGTAAAGTAAGTCGTATTCACGACAAAAAAGCTTTGAAGATTTCAGGTTCTGAGCTAGATCATATTTTAGCACATTAGCTCCATGTAGTACAGCGATTTTGCATTAATATTTGTAAAACTTAGAAAACTAGTTTGAATAGGGCTTTCTCCAAATAATCAGATTTTCATTAATTATCTATGTTTAATCCATTTTATCTGAGGCAAGCAAATGAATTGCTTAATGTTCGCTCTGAAATTAATCTTCATCGAGTGATCCCCAATTTAAGTGTACACAAGAACTAAATCTTGCGCGATGTCTGTGATACTGTATGTGGGCAGAAGCGAGATACTCCTTCATTGCCCCAATTAGTCGAAAAAAAGGATTGCTTATTGTTAGATTATTAATTCATGCCCCCAGTGAGCATTAGTTGTAAAAAACTTCAGTCTAAAGCGCTCGCTATTCTGAGTCTCGAAATTCGCAAATCCTTTACATATTCGAGTAGAGTGAGATCAAATTAATAACTCAATTTGATATTATGATGTTCGCATGCTACAGCTTCTGGATACGAGAAAGACAAAGAGCACATTTTCATACCTATCAAATATCCACACTGCTATTCACGATGGTTGTGAGCAGTGCTGTAGTTGCGGTTAGTCACAGTTAGTCAGTGACTAACCAGCTCATACAACTTCAACTTCTCAGGAATCGAGAAAATTTGTTTTTGGAAATTTTGATAATGACTGATTCAAGTAACCACGAAGGGTGCAAAAGCAATAATACCTATTGAGATATCGAATCGTAATTTATTTATTAGCTAAATAAATGACAACTTGTAAGAACAATTAGAAAGGGTGCCTTAGGAATGATTCCTGGGCACAGAATCACGATAGTAGAAATGAAAAGGGCGCCCATTAATTTATTCCAGGGCGCAGAGTGAAAGTATTTTAAAATACATCAAATAATCCAACTGAGGGTGCCAATCATTATTTATTTTCAAGCTAAATAATTTACATCTTGTAAGGATAATTTGAAAGGGCGCGATACGATACGATAGGAGAAACGAAAAGAACGCCCATATAATTGATCCTAGGGCGCATGTTGAAAGTATTTCAAAATAAATTAAATAATTCTAGTGAGGACATAAATCAGTATTTTTTCTCGCTCAATAAATAACATCTTGTAGGGAAAATTTTCAAGGGCGCCTTAGGATTGATTCCAGGGCGCAGAATCAAGATTGGAGAAATGAAAAGGGCGCCCATATAATTTATTCCAGGGGCAGAGTAAAAGTATTTAATATATTAAATGATCCAACTGAGGGCGCAAATCATTATTTATTTTTAAGCTAAATACATAACATCTTGTAAGGATAATTGAAAAGGGCGCCATAGGATTGATTCCAAGGCGCAGAATCACGATGAGAAATGATAAGCACGCCCATATAATTGCTTTTTGAGCGCTGGTTGAAAGTATTTTAAAATACATTAAATAATTCTAGTGAGGGCGCAAATCATTACATGTTTCAAGCTAAATAAATAACATTTTATTTGAAGAGGGCGCCTTAAGATTGATCCCAGGGCGCAGAATAACAAAGAGAGAAATGGAAAGGGCGCTTATATAATTTATTCCAGGGCGCAGAATAAAAGCATTTAATATATTAAATGATCCAACTATGGGCGCAAATCATTATTTATTTTTAAGCTAAATAAATAACATCTTGTAAGGATAATTTGAAAGGGCGCCCAAGGATTGATTCCAGGGCGCAGAAAGTGAAAGTATTTTAAAATATATCAAATAATTCTACAGAGGGCGTAATTCATTGTTTAATTTCAAGCTAAATAAGTAACATTTTGTAGTTAAAATTTGAGGAGGGCGTCTTAGGATTGATTCCAGGGTGCAGAATAACGATAGGAAAAATGGAAAGAGCGCCCATATAATTTATTCCAGGGTGCAGAATAAAAGTATTTAGTACATTAAATGATCCAACTGAGGGCGCAAATCATTTTTTAAAGCTAAATAAATAACATCTAATAAGGATAAATTGATAGAGCACCTTAGGTTTGATTCCTGGGCGCAGAATCACGATAGGAGAAATGATAAGAACGCCCATATAATTACTCCTAGGGCGCTGGTTGAGAATATTTTAAAATACATCAAATAATCCTATTAAGGGCGCAAATTATTTTCAAGCTAAATAACTAACATTTTGTAAGTAAAATTTGAAGAGGTCGCCTTAGGAATGATTCCAGAGCGCAGAATCACGGTAGGAGAAATGAAAATGGCTTCCATATGAATAATTCTAGGGTGCAGGATGAAAGGATGTTTAAATACATCAAATGATTTTACTGAGGGCGCAAATCATTACCTATTTTCAAACAAAAAACAATCTTAAAAGTCTAATTTGGAAGAGTGCCTATGGAATAATTCAAGGGCGTCGAATTACGATAGGAGAATTTATAAAGGCGCTCTTAAAATTAATTCCAGGATGCATGGTGGAAGTATTTTTAAATACTTTTTATAGTTCTACAGCATACATGGAGCGCAAATTCTTTTTCTTTTATCAAGTTATATAAATATAATCTCGGAAGAAAGCCATGAATAAGTCAACTTTGAGCAGTGCTGTCTCAATAACAATCTTTATAACATTTATTATATTCATACCTAAAATATACTAGCATTTATAACTGTCTGTAATCTTCATAAAGAGCTTTTAATAGTTTTAAGTTGACTCTATTGAAAAATTGGACAATAATGAGGTTTTGATCAAGAAATGATGAAGTTCAATAATTTTGAACGAGGTGAATTTTTATGAATACTGGCATTTTTTGTTTGAACTCGGCCTTGTTTACTGGAAGGTCGGTATAGTAGAATTAATTACCACGTGAGTTCAACTGATGATGAATTCATTAGCATTTTCAAATTTCTTATATGCATTGAAGATGAGACTTTATGAGATTTTATCATTTTGATTAAATACCGACTCAATACATAGTCAGCTAATTCACCTTTCGATAGCATGCACAAAATCGATGCAATCACAAATTCACTTGTGAAGAATCAAATAATAGCAGACTTCTTAGACATTCTCATCACAAGGAAGACGGAAAACCAGGCCCGTACCCAGGATTTCATTTTGAGAGGGGCCCAAAGATTAAAACAAAAATGTTACTGAAGATTGCTTATGTACCTAATTCTCGGTGTGCCTTTTACGGCTGTTTTTTAACATAAACTTTTCACTTTTCCACTGGAACTGATATTGTATTACATTTCATTACGTTTACTGTCTTGTTATTTCTGTAACACATGTCTAAGACGTTCTAAATAATTTTATGTCTTTGATTTTGGGATGGGCCAGTTCCCCTCGCACCCCCCATCACCCCAAAGGGTACATGACTGCGGAAATCCTATTCTTTTTGCCTTTCTCATATAGAAAGGTTATGCAATCACTTGAAAAGCCGACCAGTGAAAATTGGCCCGGAGGGCCAAGTGTCATATACCATTCGACTCGGTTCACCGAGCTAAGCATTGTCTGTGTGTGTATGTATGTGTGTGTATGTGTCAAATAATCTCACTAGGTTTTCTCGGAGATGGCTGAACCGATTTTGACAAACTTAGATTCAAATGAAAGGTCCCGTGGTCCCATACAGGATTCCAGAATATCATCCGGATCCAACTTCCGGTTCCGGAATTATAGGGTAAAGTGTGTTCAATATTGTACACCGTCACTTAAACCGGCGAAACAAAACACGTAAAAAATTTTCTAAACTGGTCTCAAAACTACACAACTTGATAGTCATTATCAGTAGGCAACTAAACAAACCAATTCCGGCTATCGTGGTACCCGGTATCCGGTTCCGGAAGTACCGGAAATAGTGGTCATATATACGAAAATAGATCTCACTCACTTTTCTCGGCGATGTTTAGACCGATTTCCACAAACTTAGATTCAAATGTAAGGTCTCGTGGACCCATACGGAATTCCTGAATTTAATCCGGATCCGACTTCCGGTTCCGGAATTAGATTGTAAAGTGTGTTTAATATTGTACACCGTCACTTTAACCGGCGAAACAAAACACGTAAAAAAAATTCTAAACTGCTCTCAAAACTACACAAATCAATAGTCATTATCAACAGGCAACTAAACAAACCAATTTCGGCTATCGTGGTACCCGGTATCCGGTTCCGGAAGTACCGGAAATAGTGGTCATATATACCAAAATAGATCTCACTCACTTTTCTCAGTGATGGTTACACCGATTTCCACAAACTTAGATTCAAATGAAAGGTCTCCCGGTCCCATACGGAATTCCTGAATTTCATCCCGATCCGACTTCCGGTTCCGGAATTATAGGGTAAAGTGTGTTCAATATTGTACACCGTCACTTAAACCGGCGAAACAAAACACGTAAAAAATTTTCTACACTGGTCTCAAAACTACACAACTTGATAGTCATCATAAGTAGGCAACTAAACAAACCGATTCCGGCTATCCTGGTTACTGGTATCCGGTCCCGGAAGTACCGGAAATAGTGGTCATATATACGAAAATAGATCTCACTCACTTTTCTCAGCGAAGGATAGACCGATTTTCACAAACTTAGATTCAAATGAAAGGTCTCGTGGTCCCATACGGAATTCCTGAATTTCGTTCGGATGCGACTTCCGGTTCCGGAAGTATAGGGTAAAGTGTGTTCAATATTGTACACCGTCACTTAAACCAGCGAAACAAAACACGTGAAAAATGTTCTTAACTGGTCTCAAAACTACACAAATCGATAGTAATTATCAGTAAGCAACTAAACAAACCGATTCCGGCTATCCTGGTTCCTGGTATCCGGTTCCGGAAGTACCGGAAATAGTGGTCACATATACCAAAATGGATCTCACTCACCTTTCTCAGCGATGGTTTGACCGATTTCCACAAACTTAGATTCAAATGAAAGGTCTTCCGTTCCCATACGGAATTTCTGAATTTCATCCGGGTCCGACGTCCGGTTCCGGAATTATAGGGTAAAGTGTGTTCAATATTGTACACCGTTACTTAAACCGGTGAAACAAAAACCTGTTGTAATCAACCTAGTGGTGTAATGATGCCTTTCTCATGTATAATATTGTGGTATTCTATTCAAAAAAATTTTCTTCGATTTTTGCAAGAAACCTAAAGATTGTTTGTGCATTAACTAGTATAACATACAGAAAAAACAGTGCTTTGATTGCGTAGGTCATCCTTAAGAAAACGAAGTGGGTTCACTATTATATATACTTCCAGAATCGGAACCCGAGAACCGGTATAATCGTATTCGGCTCGTACGGTCACCAACTAACATAACGTTCAAACTTCACTAGTTTTTATACGATTTGGCATCGTACTCCAAACGACGGTTTAAATTTTTGTTGAACCCAAAAATATGCATTAATTTTTGGAAGGAGCATAAGACCTTTCATTTGGCCCTAAGATTGGGAATAACGGTTTAGAGTCCAGTTTACAACATTTTTTACGGTTTTTTGATTCGCCGGTTTAAGTGACGGTGTACAATATTGAACACACTTTACCCTATAACTCCGGAACCGGAAGTCACATCCGGATGAAATTTAGGAATTCCATATGGGACCACGAGACCTTTCATTTGAATCTAAGCTTGTGGAAATTGGTCAAACCATCGCTGATAAAAATGAGTGAGATCCATTTTGGTATACATGACCACAATTTCCGGTACTTCCGGAACCGGATATCGGGAACCAGGATAGCCGGAATCTTTTTGTTTAGTTGCCTACTGATAATGACTATCGATTTGTGTAGTTTTGAGACCAGTTTAGAAAATTTTTTACGTGTTTTGTTTCGCCGGTTTAAGTGACGGTGTACAATATTGAACACACTTTACCCTAAAACTCCGGAACCGGAATTCACATCCGGATGAAATTCAGGAATTCCATATTGGACCACGAGACCTTTCATTTGAATCTAAGTTTGTGGAAATCGGTCAAACCGTCGCTGAGAAAAGTGAGTGAGATCCATTTTGGTATATATGACCACAATTTCCGAAACTTCCGGAACCGGATAGCGGGAACCAGGATAGCCGGAATCGGTTTGCTTAGTTGCCTACTGATAATGACTATCGATTTGTGATGTTTAAAGACCAGTTTAGAATTTTTTTTACGTTTTTTGTTTCGCCGGTTTAAGAGGCGGTGTACAATATGTAAAACACTTTATCTATAACTCCGGAACCGAAACTCGGATCCGGATGAAATTCAGGAATTCCGTATTGGACCACGAGACCTTTCATTGGATTATAAGATTGTGAAAATCGATCAAACCATCGCTGAGAAAAGTGAGTGAGATCCATTTTGGTATATATGATCACAATTTCCGGTACGTCCGGAACCGGATACCGGGAACCAGGATAGCCGGAATCGGTTTGTTTAGTTGCCTACTGATAATGACTATCGATTTGTGTAGTTATGAGATCAGTATAGAAATTTTTTTTCGTTTTTTGTTTCGCCGGTTTAAGTGACGGTGTACAATATTGAACACACTTTACCCTATAACTCCGGAACCGGAAGTCGGATTCGGATGAAATTCACGAATTCCGTATGGGACCACAAGACCTTTCATTTGAATCTATGTTTGTCAAAATCGGTTCAGCCATCTCCGAGAAAACCTAGTGAGATTATGTGACACATACACACATACATACACACACACACAGACATTGCTCAGCTCGATGAACTGAGTCGAATAGTATATGACACTTGGCCCTCCGGGCCAATTTTCACTAGTCGGTTTTTCAAGTGATTGCATAACCTTTCTATATGAGAAAGGCAAAAACGTAAAAAATTTTCTAAACTGGTCTCAAAACTTCACAAATTGATAATCATTATTAGTACGTAACTAAACAAACCGATTCCGGCTATCCTGGTTCCCGGTATCCGATTCCGGAAGTACCCGAAATAGTGGTCATATATACCAAAATAAATCTCACTCACTTTTCTCAGCGATGGTTAGACCGATTTCCACAAACTGAGATATAAATGGATGGTCTCGTGGTCCCATACGGAATTCCTGAGTTTCATCCGGATCCTACTTCCGGTTCCGGAATTATAGGGTAAAGTGTGTTCAATATTGTACACCGTCACTTAAACCGGCGAAACAAAATACGTAAAAAATTTCTAAACTGATCTCAAAACTACACAAATCGATAGTCATTATCAGTGAGCAACTAATCAAACCGATTTCGGCTATCCTGGTTCCCGGTAAACGGTTCCGGAAGTACCGGAAATAGTGGTAATATATACCAAAATGTATCTCACTCACTTTTCTCAGTGATGGTTAGACCGATTTCCACGAACTTAGATTTATATGAAAGGTCTTCCGATCCCATACGGAATTCTAGAAATTCATCCAAATCCGACTTCCGATTCCGGAGTTATAGGGTAAAGTGTGTTCAATATTGTACACCGTCACTTAAAATATTTACGGATGCAACAAACATTGATATCGTAATTTAGAGTGCGTACTAGAAAAGTTTTTGTGTCATGTTACTTGTTGGCCGTACGAACCGACTTTGATTATACCGGTTCTTAGGTTTCGGTGCAGGAAGTGCATATAATAGTGAACCCATTTCGTTTTCTTAAGAATGGCTTACGCAATCAAGGCACTGTTTTATTCTGTATGTTATACATAAGCAACCTCTTGGTTTCTTTCAAAAATCGAAGAGAAAATTTTTGAATAGAATACCACAATATTATATGTACATGAGAAAGGCATCATTACACCACTAGATGGATTAAAACAGGTTTTTATATATAAAAAGCTAACCAATACAAAATATATTATACGCTACACTTCTAATCATTCTCCTCAACTTAAAATGTTAACTTTTCACCATATGATTCATAGAATGTTTAAACTTGCTCATGGGGAAAATGCGATAAGAAAAGATAAATAATGCATTCTCGATATTGGAAAGCTCTATGGATATTCGGATCAATCAATTCAAAAACATTTTAATAAAAAGAAAAACTGTTGAAAAACACAATCACTTTCTACTTTAACCCAACCATAAAAAAAAATCAAAAAGAGTTTCAGTAAGTAAAATTAGATAAGGTTTCCATTCCAATTAAAAAATAGCTGAATATGTTTTGAAAATTATGAACTTACATGGAAACTACACATAGCTGAGAGTGTAAGAAGATATGTAAATATATAAACATTCCAAGTAATTATTTATTCATATATAACTTATCAAAATGAGTTATCTGTAAGATGTAAAATGATTCACCTGTACTAGTACAACAGAGACAGCACCGCACTTTCATTCCACTACTAGTATAGTGATTTTCACCACGACGTAACATACACTGGTGGCGTGGTAACACAGTTTTGGTTGTGTTGGTAATTTTCTCACGAAAATAAGTATGGCGCGCCGGGATTCAAGCATGTAAACATAAACAAACGACCATTTCAGATCGGGATTTCACTTCTAAGTTACTTCAGTTGTCGCGCAGCCTGGCGAATCTTTGGCACTGGACATTTTTTCTTCAAGGGCTTGCAAGGTAACGTCGAAATATAGAAAATTGTACACACATCCGATTCTGTTCATTTAGTTGGAGGAAGTCATTTGTTTATGTTTTTTCTTCTTCACGTCTCTCTGTTATTCCAAAATAAAGTGACAACCGCAGTAACACATAGAAAAACGTGATCACCAGGGTATTTTACATCGTGGATTTTCACTGTCGGCTAGAAAAGATTGCGATGCGATAAGATAGCGACAAAATACCGCAAAGATAGCGAAACTGTCATTCACATCGATTCAACCCCTTCGAGACCACAAGCCAGAAAAAAATATTTTTTAAATTGACCGTTACAAACACCATTTTTTTTATTTATTATTTAGAAAACTTCAGTCATAATGAATTCATATTGATAATGCGTATGTGGCAGATTACAGCTACAACTTGCACGGATTTTTTAAGCGTTTGCTATTTATTTGACATAATGTACGATTCAGACGATCCGCCTCCTTCCGTCACCTCCACCGGAACGTCAGCTTCCGTCAAAATTAGTTTAATACTTTCTTTATCGGGACGTTATCCGTCAAGACGTTCCGTGACTGTGACGTTACTTGTGAATAGCTCCATAAGAATGCATGTAATTAATGTTGACGGTGCCAATGGCCAGGGCCGGTGAAAGAGGTGGGTACGGTGGGTAGCACTACCCACCCAAAAATTCCAAAGGTGGGTAATTACCCACCTGAAATTTCGAACAAAAAACAAAGGAAACATTAGCATTATTCATAATAATAAGAATATTTTTATTGTAATTCGGAATAATAAATAAAATCAAAATTGTAGAATGCTAGTTCTCAAGGTTGAGCAAGGTTGTGAAGATATACCGCAGAAAGGTGAGACGTGACAAGGGTCATTTCAGCAGGCAGAAATCTTTTAGTAACTTAACTTTTTCCTTCCAGCAAAGGAGCCGAGCTTATGCATCTCATCAATGCGAATCACTCGGGTCTGTGAGATAGCGAAAAATACCGATAAAGGTCTTTTACTCTTTACATTCTGAACCGGCAAAAGAAGAATGCAGTAGCAAGTAGAAAGTAACAACTTTTGATAGCTTTGCCGGAATAGTAAATAGTAGATGTTTAAGGTCGACTCCTCTTGTAAAAAGTGAAAGTTAGGTTACTAAAAGATTTCTGCATGATGAAATGAACCTTGTCACATCTCACCTTCTATAATGTCTTTCCTAATCTTAATTAACGAATAATGGCGTTTTCTTTACTTATTTGCACTGCACCGGTGCAGTGCTACACTGAGGCATTAATAAACGAACAAAAATGACGAAAACATAAACAGTAACCATTGACTACAATAAACAATTCCATTGCACAGAGCTACACAAAACTTTTGATGAGTGCTACACCAGTGGTATCGGTGCAGAAAAAGTGTAGCACTGGTATAGTGTAATTGGCAAAAACGAACGGTTTCAATGCAGCTTTTGCTACACCGGTGTAGTGCAATTTAAAACCGAAAATGTCATAACTTCAAACTAGAATAGTATCATTAGGAAATATCGTATCGAGATCACGGATTCTCGAAAATTCAAATTTCTGGTGGCGATCACCAGTGGCCGGTGAATTGAATATAGCATGAGAGCCTTCCAGATGGCGTTGGTAAATATTTATATTGGCCGCATCATTCACTTCGTGTGAGTCCGCGGGAAAAATCATCAGGCTACGAAGACTCGGCGGGTGGCCCGCAGCCTGGTCATCGACTGGAGCGGTTCTCCGTTGACGGTGATGGTGATGTTACTGAAGATAATGAAAGAGAAGTAAATATTGTGGAAAACGTGGTAAAAGGGGATGTAGGAACAGCATGTTCGACAGATATCTAATTAGTTGTCATCGAGATGTGTAGAGACGGGGGAAAGGAGAACGAAAAAGTTAGTGACAAAAAAAGATCTTGTTAGATGTTTATGTTCCAATAAAGATGGTAGACAGGGACGGGGATCGAGAGAATCGGGCGGATGACTACGTTTTTGCTTTCTATACCAGTGTGCAAATTCAAAATACTGAGAACCGTACCAACAGTGTTCAGGTTTTGAACATCTATATCTCAATCATTTTTATTTTATTTTCCATATCATTACAAAAACTACATTAAAAATATTTCTACATTTCGAATGGATTAGATGAATCTATATCATATTTCAGATAATTGGTGATCGAAACTTCAGTTAGTAACGAAAATCTTTGTCATGGTTTTCTCTAACAAATACATACAAGTTCACGGTTTCCATTAAATTTCTGCGTTTCAATGAGTGATTCTGTATTGAATAAACTTGAACTCTGTGTGGTTCAAACAGTCCAGGTACTAACCAGAAAACATAATTTCGTGTGCAGGCTAGGTAATTGTGAACAAGGTGGATGAGGAAACAGATCGTAGCCCAATTCGTTTAATTTTTTCATTGTTTTCATTGACTTATGGCACGGTGCATTGTCTTGGTTAACAGTGACTCACTTTTGATGGTACTTTCCTGTTCAAGATAGTCGATGCTAATTATACCTCGAACATCTAAAAACTTATGCCATGGTTGTTACAGCTACCTGTTACGTTTTCAGATGGCTTTCCCAGTCTGAATGCTGGTATGACTCCGGATAAAAATAGTGGATCCATGTTTCGTCCTCTGTTCCATACCAACGCATTCCATTTTATTGCAGCAGACTTTTGTTGATTATGAGCGGCCGTGTTCGAGATCCGTTTGGTGACGATTGTTTTATGCTCAGATTTTCGTACAAGATCGTAAAAGAACTTTCAGTTCATGTACTAACGATCTCTGCATATCTAATCTCACGAACTTTGATTTTGCGTTCATACATCACGATTATCCAAACTTGCTTAATTTTTTCCGGTTGACTGCTTCATTTAGCCACGTTCAAAATCAGAATACCACAAACCTTTATTTTTAATGGATCCTAGTGGGGAAAACACTTCTCAAGCTATAGCTGGGCTTGCGCGTTTTTCCCTTTAAAAAGCAATGTTTTAGCAACACACGGAATTCATTATTTCCATTTTTCATAAATGAATTAGTAACGTCACTTATATATCGATAGATTCAATGCTCGTAGTGCTATTGATGTTAAATGTTCTTTGAAGGTTGGCACTTTGAATTGAAAACAAATATTGGCAGTGATTTTAAAACAAGGTTAAACCATAGATGCGAAATTTTGTTTTAAAACTTAGTACCGAAAACTCATCAAACTTCTAATTTGCGCGTTTCATGAAAAGTTTTATAGAATCAATATTTTGTTTAAAAAAAACGTCTGCACTTTTAGGGATAAAAATCATTTCCATTAGAATAGAGAAATACTTCGAAACAGTGGGTCGTTCTCCGCAGTATGAAAAATTACCCACCTGGGTTTAACATGTTTCACCGGCCCTGCCAATGGCGGAGATTGACTGTGACAAAAGAAGACGGATCGTCTGAATCGTACATAATGATTATTTTGTGTTTAGTACGTTCCCTTTTCATTTCTATTTTGGATTAATCGACGCCTTGGTTTTCAAAACCTCGTGCTTTATTCGAGTGTGCTATTTGTTTACTCTAAAAAGTTGGTCGTCTTTGACAGATATACATTTGTTGATGCTTTCGATGAACAATGAAATAACAATTGTCGCTAAGGAATTTTACCAGTTGAAAATGCAATTGGCCTCAATCCAACAGCTGATTAATTTTTCTTTTGGCTCTAATGCTAGTTAATTTCAATACAACAGACAGCGAAGGGGTTAACAAAACTGTCTAATTTTCTGGCAGCGATGCCAGGTGAAATTTTAGGCGTTTGCGTATTAGCAAAGGTCCTATGCGACCTCAATATTTAGAAGTATGACGAAAAAACCAAACGAAAACCCTACAGTAATAGCAAAAGTCATTAAAAATGAACGATTGTTTAAAAAGATTTCGAAAATCTGCAAAAAAGTCGGCTTAATTGCAAAGTCTGCTAACAAACGAAATTGCAAATTTACATACCAATCTGCAAACCTGGCATCAGTGGTTCTGACGCTCATTATTTCGCTATCCTGCGACGATTCCGTCCCATTCTATGTCCAGCTTAAAAGCTTAGTTAGGAAATTTTTAATATTGTGGAAATAAATAGAATTTATTTTCTTCAAAAGCTATCCACTAAGCCATAAAATAAGCATTTTCTTCTGAATATGTGATATTCGTGTTAATCGATTACCCAATTTGCTTAGTATTGGTCGTCTTAAAGGTAAAAAATCAAAATCGGAAGCAGATAAATTATTCCTATGATATCGAATAGCATACTGGAATCAGAAAGAGATATGGAATTGTTCGAGTTGATAACAAAACTTATTCTCCGTTTGATGTTACTGCCAAATAACGAAAACAAAATTAAAATGCATAATCAGTTATTGATCAGCCCTGACATTACTGAAAATAAATACGCCGCGAATAAAGGCTAAAAATTGAATATTCCATCTTTAAAGAAAAAAAGTTAATGAAAAACACTTGTTGAAAATTTTAACCAAGAGTCTCAAGACAACATCAGGAAGATTTTTAATAAGAATACTAAAAATTCCATCATTACCAGGAGCCTTCATGTTTTCAAGTTTCCTAATGATTGACTTAATTTCATCAAAATTCGTCTCAATAATGTTATTATGTAATAACACTTTAGTTCAAATATGATCATATTTTAGTGAGACTTCATTTTCAATAGGACTCACAACTTTCAAACTAAAATTGTGGACACTCTCGAACTGCTGAGCAAGATTTTGAGCTTTTTCGCCATTTGTAAGAAATATTTGATTTCCTTCCTTGAGAGCAGGAATTATTTTCTGAGGTTTCTTAAGAACCTTAGAAAGTTCCGAAAAGGTTTAGAATATGGTTTAATTTGTTCAACTTCTTTAGCGAAATTTTCATTTCGAAAAGAGTAAATCTATGTTTAATTTCTTTTTGTAAATCCTTAACTATGTTTTTCATAGCAGGATCAGGAGAACGTAGATGTTATCGTCGACGAACATTCTTCAACCGAATAAGCAGATGAATCCAAATTCTGTATTCAAATCTGAATGAATTTTGTGAACTTTGAGAAAATTATAAAATTCATCTTCACTCGATTTTAAAGATCGAGCATTCCAATTTAAAATATTCAAATAATTATTTAACATCACTGTTAAATTTTAAATTCATTATAATATTATTTGCAGACTGCCATCCAATTTGAAATGCTTCAAAAAGGGATAAAGTAGAATTCATTCGGATGATCATTTGAAAAAGTTGGTCTTGTAGGTAGATCATTTTATTTGCCGTTATATCGCCTGAATCGACTTCGTTTAAAGAAGCGAATGGTATTGAAGGAATATTGGTTGGTAGATGCTTACCTGTTACACTAGTGTAACTGCCATTAAAAGAAGATGACTTGGCCGGTATATCTAATAATGAAATGTTTTCGTTAGAAGACGAACTGAAAGGTGTTCCTGTTTTTTGTTTGTTTATATTATTTGTTTATTTGTTGCTGTATATTCCATCTGACAATAGGTGTCTTAATGAATAAAGTAAACTAAACTAAAAATCATTCAACTTAGGCTAAATTATCATGAAACACAACACGAAAAGGGTCAAGTCGCTTACGATAAAACAAATTGGACGACAAATTAAAATTAAAAAAAACTCAGCAAACTCGTTGAATTGTCGACATATGGATCTAAATGGCTCATGCTGTCCGTATACAGTATACTGTGTTTCAAGGAGCAAGAAATTACGCTGTCGAAGATATCTTTCTGGAGCATACATATTCAGACGTTCGAGTAATGCGGGACAATCAACAGCACCAAGAAGCAATTTCGCTGCAAATGTAGCTTGAGCATATGTCCTTCTTAATTCCAGGGGTTCAATGCTTAAGAGACGGCAACGATCCTCATATGACGGTAGCTGTATGGGATCGTTCCAGGATAAAAGTCTCAATGCGTATCTCACAAATTTGCGTTGCACTGCTTCAAACCTCAATATCCAATTTGAATGATATGGACACCAAACAATCGCGTTCGACTCAAGCACTGACCGTACCAGCAAGCAGTAAAATGATCGTATGCACAAAGGATCGCGAAACTCGGTGGAAATTTTAAATATGAATCCCAATTGCCGATTTGCTTTGCAAATAATATTTTCATAGTGAAGTTTGAAGGTTATTTCGCGATCAAGAATCACACCGAGATCTTACACATGTTCTGTTCGCGTTAACGTGTGTCCTGCGATTTTTTAATCGAATACTATTGGTGCACTTTTTCGATGAAAAGATATAACAATGCATTTTTCGATACTCAATTTCAAAAAATTCTTGGTACACCATATTTGAAATGTATCAAGCATTTTTTGCAACTCCAGGCAATTTAACAGACTTTCAATAATTTTGAAAAGTTTCGTGTCGTCAGCATAGAACAAACGGCACTCCGGCGGTAACAGCGTTGATACATCATTAATGAAGATAGAGAACAGTAACGGACCAAGGATACTACCTTGAGGCACTCCCGAAAGATTCGTGGAGGTCTCCGATGTCGAAGATCCAATTTTAATCCGAACAAAGCGATTCGTCAAGTAAGACTTAAACCATGCAACTCCTCGTGTAGAGATTCCAAGTACCTCTAATTTTTTTAGGAGAATTTCGTGATCAACCCGGTCAAATGCCGCTTTAAGGTCAATATAAACCGCATCAATCTGCAGGCCACGGTCCATGTTCCATATACAGTTCGAAGTGAACTGTACGAGATTAGTCGACACGGAACGATTAGGGAAAAATACGTGCTTGCTCACTTTGTTGAACCGAAAGATTGAATAGCATTGCTAACGGGTAACTCAAGACGAATGAACAGCGCTTAAGCACAGACGAAGGAATTCCATCGGGACCAGCAGCAAATGATAGCTTTAGTTTGTTCAAGGCTGCAATAACCATATCCTGCGTTATGTATGGCAACTCGAAACTAAATACGTCTCGCGGTAATCCAGCTGTTGCTTCATCGTTGTGGCAATCGTTCATGGAATGCATGCTTGAAATGGTGAGCAAACAGATAACACCTTTCGATTTCATTGTTGGCTGTCTCATTTTCCAAGAACATTGAACGAGGAAGACCAGTTTCTTTTCTTTTGGAATTTACAAACGACCAAAACAGTTTGGGTTTACGACGAAGGCTTTGCTCGATCCGTTTAACGTACTGAGAATAAAGGAATAGATTGTAGTGACGATATCTATTGCTTCTAATGTTAAAATGGTGTTTGAAATACGGAGACCGACAGTTGCAGTATTTCCGGAGAGCAGCTAAACGAGCACGTTTTAATGCTCGTTAACGAAGATTTGACCAGGGAGGTTTTCGAGGAGGTCGTCTGGCAGGAACAGTACGAGAAACAGCGTGATCTATTACTGTACAGAAATATTCAACAGCTTCAATAACGTTGGTAGAGGAATCGATAGCATTCCAGTTAGTCCAAGAAAGTAGCTTGTTCAGTGCATTGAAATCAGCTCGACGAAAATCGGGATCATGTGAAATGGTGGGCTCTTCATAAACCACTGGAATTGGCAATCTGAATATGACTTTGATTGCTGGGTGGTCGGCATCGAGATTGGTTAGAGGTCCAATTGGCAAGAAGATAGTAGATAACGATGTGGCAGATTCGTTTACAAAAACGAGATCCAGTAAGCGGTCATTTCTGTTCAGTACATTGTTAATCTGACTAAAACCGTGAAAATGCAAACCATTAAAAAGAGTGCTGCATGCAGCAGACATGTGTGAATGCAATGGATCAATGCGCGGAGCGCCTCTCTCGGGAAAAAACCACCGAAGACCAGATTGATTATAGTCGCCGAAAAGAAGCGAAGATGTATGAGGGCTCAATTGGGAGGCAACCGATCCCAGCGAGTTCACGTGATCACAAATACTCGTATAATCATTTTTTCGACCGGGTAGATAAATAACACCTATACTAACATTTATCTCAGCAAACTTAACGACAACCCAAAGCTGTTCTACAGTGTCGGAGATTGATGCAGGTTCGATGTAGCAATTGAAATTTTTGGAAACGGCGATTAAAACTCCTCCACCTCGTGATTTACGACTGTTTAACGGCGACCGATCGGTTCGAAACACAGCATAGTGATGTCCAAAAAGTTGAGCAGAGTAAATTTGGTCGCTCAACCAGGTTTCCGTCAAAACGATGATATCGTTTTCTGCCTCCGATACAGACAAGAAAAATGTCTCTACTTTGGTCCGTAATCCACGCACATTTTGGTAGTAAATGGTAAGGTTGTTGAAAAAAGTAGCACTGCAATGTGAAGAATTTTCAGGAACAGCGGGCTCACAAAAACTATTGTACTCGCCTGAGATAGTAAACTGGAAGCTCCTGCTACCACCACCGACAGCAGGACCGGGACGATGACGATGGCGGATGTCAGCAGCGAGCACGACTGAGTCGGGGGGATCAGGGACTTCCATAATGCTTGATGTAGGGTGCCCCGGATCCACTAAAGTTGAATTCATGTGGGAGTGATGACTAAAAAGTGATTGAATATCAGGTACCGAATGCTCTGAATGGATAAAATACTCGCCTGGAGTAGCATATCGGAAGCCTCCACTACCATCACCAACCACAGGACCGGGACGATGGCGGATGTCAGCGGGAAGCGCGACTGGGTCGAGTGATAGGGAGACTTCCTTAATGCATAATACGGGGTGTCCCGGGTCAGCAACTGAAGTCGAGATTAGTTCTTCTCTGCAGCGTTGTCTAAAGGGATAGTCGGTGCTCCCCTTGCAACACTACGTGTTTTAGGTTGGTCGACGAATTCACGAAATAGAAGTCCACCGGGCCAGGTTGAAGTGTCAAGCGATTGCTCTTTAAACGCAGGGTCAAGTATAATTTTGTACGAGATAAATGATAATTTCGTTACATCTGCATCCTTCGGAACAAGCCGCACGCCTTAGAAGAATTAAGTGGTAGTTCTCTACCTGTTATAAAAGTATAACTGTCATTAGAAGAAATGATGACTAGGTCGATCTACCTGTCAATAAATGGTTTTCGTTAGAAGGCGAATTGGAAGTCGTACCTGTTTTATGTTTTAAAATCGAAAAAATTTGTAACGTTTTTTTTATTCTCAGGTATATGGTATATGTTCAGTAAATTTAAGGTCGTTGATTTGAGGTCGTTGTCTAAGCGAACGAGCGTTTAAATTTTTTTCCCTGACAGGACATTTCAAATAACTGTATATTTGATTTCCACCGCAATTTGAACATGAAAATTTATCAGTGGTTTCATTCATTGGACAAACGTCTTTCGAATGCGATTTACCACAATTCAAACACCGTATATCCATATGACAATTTTTGGTTCCATCTCTGAAACCTTGGCAACGAGGACATTGCGTTAAGTTGGCAATACCATTATGCCGTTTATAATGTTCTCAATGAATTTTAATGTGGGAAATGAAACGTACTTTTTCTAAAGTTTTCAAATTGTTTACATCACTTCGATTGAAGTGTATTATGTAAAGTTCATGGGAAATTCCAGAATGTGGTTCAGAAGTACCATTCGCTCTTTTTGCCTTTCTCATATAGAAAGGTTATGCAAACACTTGAAAAACCGACTAGTGAAAATTGGCCAAGTGTCATATACCATTCGACTCAGTTCATCGAGCTGAGCAATGTCTGTGTGTGTATGTGTCAAATAATCTCAGTAGGTTTTCTCGGAGATGGCTGAACCGATTTTGACAAACTTAGATTCAAATGAAAGGTCTCGTGGTCCCATACGGAATTCCTGAATTTCATCCGGATCCGACTTCCGGTTCCTGAGTTATTGGGTAAAGTGTGTTCAATATTGTACACCGTCACTTAAACCGGCGAAACAAAAAACGTAAAATTTTTTCTAAACTGGTCTCATAACTACACAAATCGATAGTCATTATCAGTAGGCAACTAAACAAACCGATTCCGGCTATCCTGGTTCCCGGTATCCGGTTCCGGAAGTACCGGAAATTTTGTTCATATATACCAAAATGGATCTCACTCACTTTTCTCAGCAATGGTTTGACCGATTTTCACAAACTTAGATTCAAATGAAAGGTCGTGGTCCCATATGGAATTCCTGTATTTCATCCGGATCTGACTTCCGGTTCCGGAGTTATAGGGTAAAGTGTGTTCAATATTGTACACCGTCACTTAAACCGGTGAAACAAAAAACGTAAAAAAATTTCTAAACTGGTCTCATAACTACACAAATCGATAGTCATTATCGGTAGGCAACTAAACAAATCGATTCCGGCTTTCCTGGGTCCCGGTATCCGGATCCGGAAGTACCAGAAATTGTGGTCATATATACCAAAATGGATCTCACTCACTTTTCTCAGCGATGGTTTAATCGATTTTCACAAACTTAGCTTCAAATAAAATGTCTCGTAGTCCCAAACGGAATTCCTGAATTTCATCCGAATCTGACTTCCGGTTCCGGAGTTATAGGGTAAAGTGTGTTCAATATTGTACACCGTCACTTAAGGCCATCGTCCAAGTACCATGCGCGCGGGTGGTTTTAGGAAATTTTCGATGCACGGAGAACCCTTCGATCATAAAATTGCGATATCGCAGTTTTTGATTTTTGCGATAGTTGATTTAACTAATTTCTTTTTGATTCAACTAATATGGTTTTTGATTTGCATATATTCAAGTAGTTGAAAAATATGTTGTTTTGAATGCTGTCAAATGCCGAAGACAGTTGAAAGAAAAACAATAATCGCAATGCAAAATCAACAACTTTTTTAGTTGAAATCTGTTCGCGTCGCTTCAAAATGTCAATGCAAACAACATCGATGGTTAAAGCGTTTGGTGAAATTGTGTTCATTCGATTTGAGAAATTTATGATAAAAAGTGTTTATCTAACTGCGATGTTGTGATAAAGTTAACCTTGTTTAAGATGAAAAAGATTTGGTGACAAATTAGAAAATGTTCATGAATGATCATCTCGTAAACTTTCAGGTATGCGTAAAAATTTTATGCTTCAAATTCGATCATTGATTTATTTCCAGCAGACTGTTTTACTTCCAGCTGTTTGATACCGATCATGATGTTCATGCATTAGCAATAAAACGCTTTTTGACATGAATTTAATGTATAAAAGTAACAGGAGCGAAGGGTTTCAAACACTCAGAACGCGCTGCGTTTGAATGGCGCGTTTGAATTTCCGTCGCAAAATTCCAATTCCCAGCGGTTGATGCACCCAAGCTCATATAAATTGACTAAAATTATCAGTGTATAACTTTAGTTCAACTGTTTGAAGGCATCATCTTTCAATACTCATTTTAGGTAAATTTTATAATTTCGCTAATTTACTCGCCCCTCCGGGCACTTTTGCTGATTAAAAACGTTTTTCTACATCAATCATTTCCGATCGAATCAGAAGTATTTTTTTTAGAATTTAGATCTTTACTGATCTCGACCTGACATGATCATGATCATACAAAAATCAAAAGCACTTAGAGATCATATCAGTTCTGATTTCGTAATGAACATTTATTCCTTGGTTAACATCACTTGAAATCAGCAGTGATCGGTGGTTTTCCCAGCCCTAATGATATTACATGTCAATATAAAATACCGTTTATATTCTAACAACGATATTTATTTCATGAATCTCAACATACCGAACGTATTTCAAATAGATCATGACGTGTATCAGTAAGTATATTTTGATTATTTTCGCAAATCAACAACAGTGTTCGAGTATATTGAACTATTTGCAATGTCTAAAACAAATAAAACCGATTTGTTTTTCAACTAACAGAAATTTGTTTCAATAACAACACCAGTTATTTGAACTAAAATATTTTTTGAAATTGAAAGGTATGTGTCCTCACTAATTGACAGCATTCTTTTCAAACAGTTAAATTAGCTGTTTCAACCATCGTTTCTGCTAATCGAAAAACAAAAATGATAGTTTAGTTAAAACAACAATCGATTAGTTGTACCAAATTTTAACCAATCGAATTCAGAAATTCAACTAATATTCTGGTTGAAATGGGATCGCGGGTGGTTCCGTGTGGAAATTTCGAAAAATTTGACAAAACCAAAAACATACAGACCTTTGAAATACTTTTATCTATCTACAGGGTAAAAATGACTGGAAAATTCGGAGGATTTTACGAGTCTTATCAAAAATAGCGCTGAAAAAATGAGCTTTTTTAGTAATTTTTCACAATTATTTGAAAAAATAATTCGATGGAATGAAATTTTTTTTTTCAAAAAAAAACCTCATGCTGGCAACAAGGATCACATTCGGACACATTTTTGGAAAACCTTTTCACGCTTTTCATGGAAAATCAACGAATTTCATATAACCGATTTCGTGGAAATTTTTGAAATTCGTGGATTTTCTATGAAAAGCGTGAAAAGGTTTTCCAAAAATGTGTCCGAATGTAATTTGTGTATCCATAATAAAGTTTATTTGAAAAAAAAAGTTTATGTCATCGCTTTATTTTTCCAGATAATTGTGAAAGATCACAAAAACACTCATTTTTCAGAGCTATTTTTGATAACACTCGGAAAATCCTCCGAATTTTCCAGCCATTTTCACCCTGTAGATAGATAAATGTATTTCAAAGGTCTGTATGCTTTTGGTTTTGGCAAATTTTTCGAAATTTCCATCGAAAATTTCCTAAAACCACCCGCGCGCATGGTACTTGGACGATGGCCTTAAACTGGCGAAACAAAAAACGTAAAAAAATTTCTAAACTGGTCTCAAAACAACACAAATCGATAGTCATTATCAGTAGGCAACTAAACAAACCGATTCCGGCTATCCTGGTTCCCGGTATCCGGTTCCGGAAGTACCGGAAATTGTGGTCATATATACAAAAATGGCTCTCATTCACTTTTCTCAGCGATGGTTTGACCGATTTTCACAAACTTAGATTTAAATGAAAGGTCTCGTGGTCTCATATGGAATTCCTGAATTTCATCCGGATGTAACTTCCGGTTCCGGAGTTATAGGGTAAAGTGTGTTCAATATTGTACACCGTCACTTAAACCGGCGGAACAAAAACCGTAAAAAATGTTGTAAACTGGACTCTAAACCATTATTCCCAATCTTAGGGCCAAATGAAAGGTCTTATGGTCCTTCCAAAAATTACTGCATATTTTTAGGTTCAACAAAAATTTAAACCGTCGTTTGGAGTAGGATGCCAAATCGTATAAAAACTAGTGAAGTTTGAACGTTATGTTAGTTGTGACAGTACGAGCCGAATTCGATTAAACCGGTTCTCGGGTTCCGGTTCTGGAAGTATATATAACAGTGAACCCAGTTCGTTTTCTTAAGGATGACCCACGCAATCAAAGCACTGTTTTTTCTGTATGTTATACTAGTTAATGCACAAACAATCTTTTGGTTTCTTGCAAAAATCGAAGAAAACATTCTTGAATAGAATACCACAATATTATACATGAGAAAGACATCATTACACCACTAGGTGGATTAAAACAGGTTTTTGCTTCACCGGTAACGGTGTACAATATTGAACACACTTTACCCTAGAATTCCGGAACCGGACGTCGGACCCGGATGAAATTCAGAAATTCCGTATGGGAACGGAAGACCTTTCATTTGAATCTAAGTTTGTGGAAAGCGGTCAATCCATCGCTGAGAAAGGTGAGTGAGATCCATTTTGGTATATATGACCACTATTTCCGGTACTTCCGGAACCGGATACCAGGAACCAGGATAGCCGGAATCGATTTGTTTAGTTGCTTACTGATAATTACTATCGATTTGTGTAGTTTTGAGACCAGTTAAGAAAATTTTTTACGTGTTTTGTTTCGCTGGTTTAAGTGACGGTGTACAATATTGAACACACTTTACCCAATAATTCCGGAACCGGAAGTCGGATTCGGATGAAATTCAGGAATTCCGTATGGGACCGGGAGACCTTTCATTTGAATCTAAGTTTGTGGAAATCGGTCTAATCATCACTGAGAAAAGTGAGTGAGATCTATTTTGGTATATATGACCACTATTTCCGGTACTTCCGGAACCGGATAGCGGGTACCACGATAGCCGGAATCGGTTTGTTTAGTTGCCTACTGATAATGACTATCGATTTGTGCAGTTTTGAGAGCAGTTTAGAAATTTTATTACGTTTACTTTTTGCCTTTCTCATATAGAAAGGTTATGCAATCACTTGAAAAACCGACTAGTGAAAATTCAAGTGTCATATACCATTCGACTCAGTTCATCGAGCTGAGCAGTGTCTGTGTGTGTGTGTATGTATGTGTGTGTATGTGTCAAATAATCTTACTAGGATTTCTCGGAGATGGCTGAACCGATTTTGACAAACTAGGATTCAAATGAAAGGTCTCGTGGTCCCATACGGAATTCCTGAATTTCATCCGGATCCGACTTCCGGTTCCGGATTTACAGATATCACAAATCGATAGTCATTATCAGTAGGCAACTAAACAAACCGATTCCGGCTATCCTGGTTCCCGGTATCCGGTTCCGGAAGTACCAGAAATAGTGGTCATATATACCAAAATGGATCTCACTCACTTTTCTCAGCGATGGTTTGACCGATTTCCACAAACTTAGATTCAATTGAAAGGTCTTCCGGTTCCATACAGAATTCCTGAATTTTATCCGGATCCGACTTCCGGTTCCGGAATTATAGGGTAAAGTGTGTTCAATATTGTACACCGTCACTTAAACCGGCGAAACAAAATACGTGAAAAATTTTCTAAACTGGTCTCAAAACAACACAAATCGATAGCCATTATCAGTAGGCAACTAACCAAACCGATTCCGGCTATCCTGGTTCCCGGTATCCGGTTCCGGAAGTACCAGAAATAGTGGTCATATATACCAAAATTGATCTCACTCTCTTTTCTCAGCCATGGTTTGACCGATTTCCACAAACTTAGATTCAAATGAAAGGTTTTCCAGTCTCATTTGGAATTCCTGAATTCCATCCGGATCCGACTTCCAGTTCCGGAATTATAGGGTAAAGTGTGTTCAATATTGTACACCGTCACTTAAACCGGCGAAACAAAAAACGTGAAAATTTTTCTAAACTGGTCTCAAAACTACACAAATCGCTAGTCAATGTCAGTAGGCAACTAAACAAACCGATTCCGGCTATCCTGGTTCCCGGTATCCGGTTCCGGAAGTACCAGAAATAGTGGTCATATATACCAAAATGGATCTCACTCACTTTGCTCAGCGATGGTTTGACCGATTTCCACAAACTTAGATGCAAATGAAAGGTGTTCCGGTCCCATACAAAATTCCTGAATTTCATCAGGATCCGACTTCCGGTTCCGGGATTATAGGGTAAAGTGTGTTCAATATTGTACACCGTCACTTAAACCGGCGAAACAAAATACGTGAAAATTTTTCTAATCTGGTCTCAAAACTACACAAATCGATAGTCATTATCAGTAGGCAACTAAACAAACCGATTCCGGCTATCCTAGTTCCCGGTATCCGGTTCCGGAAGTACCAGAAATAGTGGTCATATATACCAAAATGGATCTCACTCACTTTTCTCAGCGATGGTTTGACCGATTTCCACAAACTTATATTCAAATGAAAGGTCTTCCAGTACCATATGGAATTCCTGATTTTCATCCGGATCCGACTTCCGTTTCCGGAATTATAGGGTAAAGTGTGTTCAATATTGTACACCGTCACTTGAACCGGCGAAACGAAAGACGTGAAAATTTTTCTAAACTGGTCTCAAAACTACACAAATCGATAGTCATTATCAGTAAGCAACTAAGCACACCGATTCCGGCTATCCTGGTTCCCGGTATCCGGTTCCGGAAGTACCAGAAATAGTGGTCATATATACCAAAATGGATCTCACTCACTTTTCTCAGCGATGGTTTGACCGATTTCCACAAACTCAGATTAAAATGAAAGGTCTTCCAGTCCCATTTGGAATTCCTGAATTCCATCCGGATCCGACTTCCAGTTCCGGAATTATAGGGTAAAGTGTGTTCAATATTGTACACCGTCACTTAAACCGGCGAAACAAAAAACGTGAAAATTTTTCTAAACTGGTCTCAAAACTACACAAATCGCTAGTCAATGTCAGTAGGCAACTAAACAAACCGATTCCGGCTATCCTGGTTCCCGGTATCCGGTTCCGGAAGTACCAGAAATAGTGGTCATATATACCAAAATGGATCTCACTCACTTTGCTCAGCGATGGTTTGACCGATTTCCACAAACTTAGATTCAAATGAAAGGTCTTCCAGTACCATATGGAATTCCTGATTTTCATCCGGATCCGACTTCCGTTTCCGGAATTATAGGGTAAAGTGTGTTCAATATTGCACACCGTCACTTGAACCGGCGAAACGAAAAACGTGAAAATTTTTCTAAACTGGTCTCAAAACTACACAAATCGATAGTCATTATCAGTAGGCAACTAAACAAACCGATTTCGGCTATCCTGGTTCCCGGTATCCGGTTCCGGAAGTACCAGATATAGTGGTTATACAGGGTGATTTTTTAAGAGCTTGAGAACTTTTTTAAACAATAAAACGCATAAAATTTGCAAAATCTCATCGGTTCTTTATTTTAAACGTTAGATTGGTACATGACATTTACTTTTTGAAGATAATTTCATTTAAATGTTGACCGCGGCTGCGTCTTAGGTGGTCCATTCGGAAAGTCCAATTTTGGGCAACTTTTTCGAGCATTTCGGCCGGAATAGCCCGAATTTCTTCGGAAATGTTGTCTTCCAAAGCTGGAATAGTTACTGGCTTATTTCTGTAGACTTTAGACTTGACGTAGCCCCACAAAAAATAGTCTAAAGGCGTCAAATCGCATGATCTTGGTGGCCAACTTACCGGTCCATTTCTTGAGATGAATTGTTCTCCGAAGTTTTCCCTCAAAATGGCCATAGAATCGCGAGCTGTGTGGCATGTAGCGCCATCTTGTTGAAACCACATGTCAACCAAGTTCAGTTCTTCCATTTTTGGCAACAAAAAGTTTGTTAGCATCGAACGATAGCGATCGCCATTCACTGTAACGTTGCGTCCAACAGCATCTTTGAAAAAATACGGTCCAATGATTCCACCAGCGTACAAACCACACCAAACAGTGCATTTTTCGGGATGCATGGGCAGTTCTTGAACGGCTTCTGGTTGCTCTTCACTCCAAATGCGGCAATTTTGCTTATTTACGTAGCCATTCAACCAGAAAAGAGCCTCATCGCTGAACAAAATTTGTCGATAAAAAAGCGGACTTTCCGAATGGACCACCTAAGACGCAGCCGCGGTCAACATTTAAATGAAATTATCTTCAAAATGTAAATGTCATATACCAATCTAACGTTTAAAATAAAGAACCGATGAGATTTTGCAAATTTTATGCGTTTTATTGTTTAAAAAAGTTCTCAAGCTCTTAAAAAATCACCCAATATATACCAAAATGGATCTCACTCACTTTTCTCAGCGATGGTTTGACCGATTTCCACAAACTTAGATTCAAATGAAAGGTCTTCCGGTCCCATACGGAATGCCTGAATTTTATCCGGATCCGTTTTCCGAATCCGGAGTTATAGGGTGCGTACTAAAAGAGTTTGTGTGTCATGTTAGTTAGTGGCCGTACGAACCGACTTCGATTATACCGGTTCTCGGGTTCCGGTGCCGGAAGTGCATATAATAGTGAACCCATTTCGTTCTCTTAAGGATGGCTTACGCAATTAAAGCACTGTTTTATTCTGTATGTTATGCATAAACAATCACTTGGTTACTTTCAAAAATCGAAGAGAAAATTTTTGAATGGAATACCACAATATTATATGTACATGAGAAAGGCATCATTACACCACTAGGTGGATTAAATCAGGTTTTTTCATAAGTATTACTTGGGAAGGGGCTAAACGAAGCAATTATTTTAGTTCATTTTTAATTTCATCAGCACTTTGATCATTTGATAAACAATTCTAGCCAGCCTTGGAGGGTTTGTCTGCTTTTTTATCTTATGAATAAAATTTTTGAAGTTTCCCAGGCAAATATCGGATAAGACGTTCATAATCTTCCAATCCATCAACCAAGACTCGACATTCTCCTCTTCGTCCAATTTGAAATGAGACTTTTACTTCAGGGATAAAAGTAGAAAGCTCAGTACGGAATGCTTTGAAGTCGGAAATCATCACCGTCACTGGTGGCATAGATTGTTTTTTCTTCCCAGAACGACAATTGTCCATTTTGGGAATTTTAGAAGAATTTTCTTGTATGTCGTTACAATCGGATTGAGGAAGAATCTCGTAAATATTGATAGACGGCATAGAATCAACGGAAGGGAAATCCGTCAGTTGACTTTTATTTTTACATTCAGATTCTATAAGATCGTGAATGTTATTAGAAAAATGTTGAATAACAGATTGTGCTTTATTCCGTATTGAATTATTTTTAGCCCTAGGCTTGTTGCCTTTCCGGTTGGACGCAGGCTTTTTTGAAATGAATGAAATTTTAAATTAAATTAACTAGGCTAAATTAGTCTTCGATTAGACTCCTAGTTTGGATAAGTCTTGATAAAAACTGATTTTGTGGTAGTCTTAATAAAGACTGATTAGTTCGAAGAGTAATTCTTTGGATGGCTAGAATTAAAAAAGGCTGATTAATTTCTTAGTCTTGAAAAAGACTGATTATATTAGAATATCACTCTTTGTATAGCTTTGAGAAAGGTTGACTAATTGTTAGTCTTTAAAGACTATTAGTGATTCAGGTAGCCTTGAAAAAGGCTGAAGCCTTGAATCAGTGAAACTCTAAGTAGCCAGAAAAAATTTCCAAGAGAGCCAAGAGTTATTTGCGTGCGGTGCGAACGACTGTTCAACACCGACTGAGATGCTTTTATTTTGATATGACTATTCATTAATTCAAAAAGCTGTTTGCTGGTAGTTTCTGTCAATGTTCACTCGTTTGAGTACGAGACGCGTAGTACGAGATTGCATACATTTAAGCAAGTTGACTAAAATGGAAAATAATCAATCGCCAAAATATTGATAATGAACTAGAGTAGATTTGATTATAATATTGTGCCGGGTATACGTTACCTGGGCTCTGTGAAGCTGGAAACTTTTCCAGCATGTATTAAATGGCATTTTTATAAAGAAAGTTGTCTGTACATAGATTCTACCGGCATGCGCTCAATTCGTCGTTGCCATTAGGGTATGATTAGAAGCGATATTTTCATGGATAGTGAAACGTGCTTTTTGTTCTTCTAATTATGAAAAGCTATGCAATTATTGCGTCAACCAACTTTTGAAACGAGGCTGAGTGTCATAGGGTATCTGCACCCTAAATCATCACAGGTTTACCACTCATTTGACATTTTAGGATAATTACTAATGGTGATATCTGCTGTCTTTGATTAATACATTGCACAGTGGGGAAAACGGATAAAAACGCGACTTTACTCAATAATTTTAAAGAAACCTTTATGAATATTTTCAAAGTAGGTTTTCCTTATGTAGAATTGACCGTAGAATCGATTGATGACAATAAGAATAGCCGCAAAATTCACTATCATGCCCGTTTTGTCCCAAACTTCTCTATTTTCTTACCTTACTAACTGTTAATCTCTGAAAAAAATATGTATTCGACTAATAAAAAGGTTCTCCTGACATTTCCATACGTTCTATAAACAGATTGCTGTTTGTCAGAACAATAGCATATAACTGTATTCTGTTTTACTCCAAATAATTTTCTTCAATCAACCTTGTTAAACCAAGATAGTTCTATGTTACGCATATAGCCCTACAAACTAATTACTAGGTCCCGTGACCATATGAATCGTGCAACATCGTTTTACCTCATTTTTCCTTCAAACTCAATTTTAAGTTCAATTCTGATTTACGATCTTGAAACAATTAATGCGATCAAGCAAAAGGGGTCCATATTACGTAGAAAACTTCAGTGATCCAAGTACATAAAATGGGAACGACAATACTAGCTCGTTTAACCCGTTTTACTACAATTAAAAATCGTATCATTAGTGAACTTTCTTTCGCATTTCAAAATATGGAATTAACTATAGTGTAAGCTGAGAAGTAGAGATGGTCGGGTCTCGGGTATTTTACCCGAAACCCGACCCGTACCCGACGGGTTTTTGGTCGGGTACGGGTAAATATCTTTTATTTTCAATCGGGTACGGGTCGGGTACTAATTTACTGCACACTCGGGTACGGGTGAAAAAATTTACTGCTCACTCGGGTACGGGTAATTTTTTTTCTGATCGTTTACCCGTCCATAAATATGTTTACACGTTGACGAGAATTTTTTATTGCAAAACAGTTCTTCCGAAAAATAAACAATTTGATTCAAGGGGTTTTGACATTCGCGCCTAGGACCAGACCTGTCAACTGGCATCTTTTTCAAGAAAAAACATTTCTTTTCTTCATTAAAAAAAAACACATCACACGTGAAAAGTTATGTGAATATTTTCCACCCTACTTTTTTATAACATATTTAATGACACACTGCTTTAGCTTTAAGATTTGCGGTCAGACGCTACTTTTCACGTAGGTTTTAATGGATGTTTTTAAAGCTGTTTAATGCACAATCCAGTAAAAATTATTTAATTCATATATATAAAATGTAGTGTAGTACTCATATCACATTCAGATACTAGAAAACTGTTATTTTAAATATTGGTTGGAGATTTCCTCAAATTTGCATATAAATCATTAGGACTCTAACCATAAAAACATGAACATTATATTTCAGAGCAGTTCGATTTCACATCTCATCCAAGTCAGTCGACAAAACAAAACCGGTTACGTTCTGAACTAAAGAAACCAAGTACAGTATTGTGTAGCGAATAATAGAACGACCTCGAAAATGAGTGAACCAAACGAACAAAAGCTACCGGCGGTACGAAAGAATACAATTATTGCTGATTTCAGGCAGTGCAAAATTCGACCTTCGATACGAGAACTTGAAAGTTTGCTTAAGGAGCAAATGCATCTTGACATTAAACATGTGCATTTACTTCAATGCAATAAGACAATAATGTTGTTTTTGTCCAGTTTTATAAAGAGTTGGATGCAATTCAATTCGCAAAAGACAATTATAATGTACATTATGTGGAGCACGAGAACATTAAGTAAAACATTCCAGTATATATGGAAGATAGTGCTATAGAAGTGTGTGCATGATCTTCCCTCAAGCGTCACCGATTCATATATCCGCAAAACTATGTCCCAATACGGAGAGGTTCTCTCTATCGAAAAAGAAAAGTGGATGAACTTTTTCTCCGGTATTCAAAATGGCGTACGTTTGTTACGCATGCGCTTGAAAAGGCCTATACCTTCTTATGTTACTTTCGGTCAGGATACAAGAATCCCGTGCAAATCACTTGTTACCTATGACAATCAGATGGTCACGTGTCAATATTGCCTAAAAGCTGTTCATTACGGTAAGCCATGTGATAAACTGGACAAAGAGACAACCGCACCAAAGGACAACGGTGCTTCCTTCACACCAACCCTAAGCAACCCCAGTACACCTGTGACAGTCACCAAGATAGATGAAGAAGTTTTCTATCTCACAATCCCAAAATAATAAATACAGAAAGCGAAAATCTTGACACCTGGGTATTTAGAAACATTCAGATTATGATAACACATTATGTCTATTGCAAATGAGTCTTCATGGTTGATTTGTGTGGCAATTATAGAACTTTAGGAAACTTAAGGGGCGGGTAGAGTCTAATACGTTTGAAAAATCGTTTATTATTTTCTTTATATTGTCTTAGAGTAAAACATTTGAAGAATTTTCTGTGAAATTTTCAAGCGTATTGGAACGAAACACTGGAAGTTATTGACCTCTATCTATGGCTATCTCATTCTACGAAGAAGCAAGAGCTCGGCGCACTTGACAAAAGATTCTTGAAATGTTTCGTTATAATAAATTATAAAAGAAAATAAATGATTTTTTGAAAATGATAAACCCTTACGGGCTCCCTGGAGTAATTAATTGTTTCCATTGCTTTTATAGACAAAAAAGTTTCCTCGAAAGCAGGTTTTGAAAGTAAGTGTCCATCGTCATTCAAAAACTATTTGCACCATTTATTTTCAAATTTTGAAAATTCAAATTTCTACATATAAAAAACCAGACCCCAACGTTTTCTTTTTCGTTGTTTGTTATTTTGGAGAGGTTTAACAGCTACAAAATGATGGATTTTTCGTGAAAAATCGTAGTTTTCACTTTGAACAATCACAAAAAATTAAAAAAGTAAAAAAAATCAAACAGAAACGTTGGGGCCTAGAAAAACTACTACTCTATTTATGCTGCGTTCATTTGTTCACTTCTGATTAGTCTGCGCTGAGATACAATGGAAAGAGCAAATAATGATTTTTAAGAAGCGTTCTCAAAAATACCTCTTCACCGACTTATTTCTCCATATTTTTCCACGAAAAAATTGAAAATGTTGTTTGAATGATGCTTTTTATCACGCAAAAATTTTGAGTCCATTTTGTTGAACGATAATTCTGGAAAAATTTCGCAAAAATGATGATTTTTTTCATAGTTTAGTTTTTATTGTATATCATCTGAATATCTTTTTCTTTCGATTTTGATTTTTTGCCACTTAAAACGACCAAAACAACAACAAATTTAGTAATCGATAAATGCGAACATCACAACATCAAAATGAGTTTCCTATTTGATCTCTCACTCTGCTCAGGTATGTATGAGTAAAATAAAGACGTGTAAGTCTCAAACCAAACTGAACCGATTTTGACCCAACTAGTTGCAAGTGGAAGGTCTTCCATGAAGTACATACGATATTGGTTTTGTTTCTGGATCTGATTACTTTCCGAGTTATACAAACTTTTATGTCAAAAACTGCAGTTGCTTGACAATGTAATATTTCTAATTCCAAGTCATCTTCCAATTTTATCGTCATCGTCGTCGAAGTCACCTTCCAATATTATCGTAGTACAAATCAAACGGGTAGTATATAGTAAGAACCCGTCAACCAATCGCGATTTTTTGCTATATCCCAATAGTTGGGGTTTTGAACAAAGCACAATGAAAACATACTTGGAATCAAAATTAGACACAATTTTCAGTACAATCATTTTTAAGTGATTGTAAGATACAGTATAAAGCTTGCTTCAAATAGAATTTTAACAAAGTTTTCAGTTATTTATTATTGTATTCAAGATCTTTTTTTATACAAATGTAGCATTTTCTTCATACTTTTAAGAAAAAATACGGATAAAATTATTCGTCACGGTTTTCTTGTTACAGGAATTCTCGAATTTTTCCTGTAACACGGCTCAGTAGGCGGCGCACACCTTCTTCGTCCATCGTTTTAGCTATCTTATTCCACCAGGTCGTCATCTGATTGATGTCTTTGACAACGTTTCCCTTTGCCTTGAGTCTCCTCTTCATGATTGCCCAGTATTTCTCAATAGGGCGGAACTGGGGGCAGTTGAGTGGGTTAAGGTTTTTCGGAACAAACTGGACCACTTTCTCTGCATACCATTCCTTAACGGCTTTGCTGTAATGACAGCTTGCCAAATCTGGCCAAAACATTACAGGATGGTCGTGGGATCGAATGAACGGCAAAATTCGTTTTTGGAGACACTCTTTTTGGTATAGTTCCGATGTCATTGTCTTATTTGTAACGAAAACTTTCGTTTTTTTGCCGCAGCTGCAAATGCCCGGCCAAATCATAAATTTTCTTGCAAATTTGTCGGCAAAAACAAATTTAAATTTGGCTGGAGCATCCCCCCGAGCCGTTGCCAAATAAAATTTTTGACCTGGGATTTGACCGAAGTCAGCCTTGACACAGGTTTCATCGTTCATCAGAAGACACCCGTTGAACTTGGTCAGCACCTGGTCATATAGTTTCCGAGCACGAATTTTGACCACACTATTCTGTTTCATGGTCCGATTTGACTGTTTGCTAGCTCGATACGACTTGATTCCTTCCCGGAGTCGAGTTCTCCTCACGGTACTATGGGCAGCACCGAATTTTCTGGTCAAATCACGGTCCGACAGATTAGGATTCCTCTTAATCGTCTTCAAAATCTTACCACGCAATTTCCGGTCGTCAGTTCGACTCCGACGATCGGCTTGAGGCTTCCGAATCGTCGTCAATGTTTTCTTATACCGTTTGATAACGCGCCATACGGTATTTTTGGGCAATTTCAGCTGTTTAGCTAGCCTAGATGCAGACCACAATGGATTTTCCAAATAACTGTGCACAATTTTTTTTCCTTCTTTCGGCTTCCATGTTGATTGTTTACAAAGTGCAGTCGATTTTTGGAATGTCAAAAATCATACGTGAAGCTGACAAAATTCCCGACACGTGGGCGCCAAGAGCTTCCAAATCCGTCCACCAGGAGCGCCACAATATGAGCAAAAGTTTGTTCCAATTCTAAATGAAGCAAGCTTTAGTATTACTCAGCACAGTATTTTGGCTCGATTTGTTTTTAGCACGGTTCTTTTTGGCAACAACAATAATTGTTCGACTGTGACATGTTAATTCTTTTATTGGAAATTCGGCGTTCTCTTCGAAATCAAAGTGACTATGACTAAATAGATTGTATCTACAACTACTGAAAAACGAAATTTTCATGTCACTCGTATATGCTTAAAACAATATGTATATTTATTCAAACTGATGACCAGTCTTTCCAGTAATAGTTTATGATTGTAATTTCCAGTAATAGTTTATGATTGTCTCAATCGATTGTTAATTCAGAAAACATGTGGATAGATAAAAAAGCTGTCATCTCACTCCTAGGTGGATTACGTACGTTTTTCTGTGTTCGTTGGCTGATCCGATTTTAACAAATTTCGGCTCCTTTGAGAGTTTCTATTGAGTTGTGGATCATGTTCGAAGATTCACTAGATGTCATTTCCGATTCCAGAGATGTAATGGTATAAGTGACAAAACCAACAAAATGCGTTTTTCCTCGTCGGTCAATTTTCTCCTAGATGGCTGAACCAAATTAAAGAACGGTAAACTCGTTTGGAAAGTACTATTGGATCATTAAGGGGTAACATACCTTCCAGCTCGAGAATAAAAGCGCAATCTTTTGATTACTCTAGGAAGTGTGGAAATGTTTATAAAAAAAGTTCTATCGTTATATGTGAAAGATTGAAGTTTGCACGGCTGCTGTCGCAAACCGCTTCTACCTTACGGCTAGAATGATATCTCAAAAACTGATTAATTGATTCATTCAAAATTTTGAGGTGTTGTTTCTTATTACGATGGCTAGTTCATGTATGACGGGTTTTTGCAAAAAAGATTTTATGGCATGATTGGTAATGTTTTTTTCGAAAAAAATCATATTTATGTATTAATGTTTAAAGGAAAAACTTGTTTTAATCCACCTAGTGGTGTAATGATGCCTTTCTCATATCAATCATACTATCATAAATAATACTGTGGCGTTCTTCAACATATTTTTTTTTTCGATTCTTGAGAAAATAACCGAAATCGGTTTGTTTGGCCGTCTACTGAAAAAACTATCAATTGGAGAAGATTTGAGGTCGATTTAGATTTTTTTTACGTATTTTTCCCTTTTCAATGATGGTATACAATTGTTAACACACTTTTCCCTATATTTTCGGTTCCGGAGGTTAGATCTGGATGAAATTCAGTAATTCCGTATGGGACAATAGGACCTTTCATTTGAACTTAAGTTTGTGCAAATCGGTCGGCACCATCTATGAGAAAAGTAAGAACACATATTTTCATTTTTGCACATTCTACCCCATAACTCCGGAACCGGAACTCAGATTCAAATGAAGTTCAGGAATTTAGTATGGGATCTAAAGAGCTTTCATCTAAATCTAAGTTCGTGGAAACAGGTTTAGACATCTCCAAAAAAGGTAACCTTTCTATATGAGAAAGGCAAAAACATTATCAATCGCGCATGAAAAATCTTCTTCACTAGTCGTCGTCCAGCGTAGTTCAATGATACATAAAAATGTAAGTCATCGAGGCTCCGTTTGAAAATCGGGTTTTCCAGCAATAATATCCGTTATTATAGAGAAAGATAAAATAATTCCACATTAATTTTTCATAATAAATTAAATTAGAAAAACATTGTTTGATCCACCAAGTGGTGTAATGAGGCCTTTCTCACGTTACTTATATTTTCAAACACATCGCTAGAAGATTCAGTCAAGAATATTTTTTCAAACTTTCATAAAATCAAAAATTTTCTTTGGGTATAAACTACCATTAGCTTTTCAATTTGTAAACAATTATGTCAAGTTAACATAGATTTAAATGTGGCAACCCTGCACGCTATACAAAATTGAACAAAGCACACTGCTAGGGGTGGTGTTTTCTTCTTCCGTACCAGCACGTACCTATGCGTACCGGTTTTGTATCGTTTTATACGACTGTTTAAAGTTTTGACACTCATCGCCTTATAATTCCGGAACCGGAAATCGGATCTGGATGAAATTGTACAGTATCTGTTACGACAATGAGAGCATTAATTTGAATCATAATTTGTCAAAATCGATTTTACCGTTGCTGAGTATTCGAAGTTAGTTCCGCTTTTGAAGCTATTCGTCACCGTTACCGGTGATTTTGGAAGCGGAAGCCGTGGACTGATAGTCCTAAAGTAGATTTATCTATCAACTAACTAACAAGGTCTGCCAACTGGATGAATTTACCAGTAAGTTTTATAGAAATTTGTACCTCGTTTCGCCATCACTTGTGAGAAAATACATGAAAATGAAAAACTTTCACTTTGTAATTCCGAAACCAGAAGTCGGATAAAGTTAAAATTCAATAGCAACATATGGGACCATAAGACCTTTGGGTTGAATCTTTGTTTGTGAAAAATCGGTTTATCGTTCTCCGAGAAAAGTGATTAACATGTTTTCCATTTTTTTGTGCATATCAAGCTGTAATTCCGAAACCGGAAGTCGGATCAGAATTAAATTCATCATCAGTTTATGGGACCATAACCCTTGCATTTGAATCTAAGTTTGTGGAAATCGGTTCAGTAATCTTTGAGAAAATTGAGTGATATTATTTGTCACATACACACAGATATACGAACATACACACGTAATCACGCAGACATTTGGCGTACTCGACGAACTGAGTCCAATTGAATATGAAACTCGATTCAAAAGTTGATTTTTGCACCACCAGAATCAAAAGAACTAACTTTTTGCGCTTTCTTCACAACTGGCAAAGTCGATAAATATAAAAGCATTCACAATGAGATCGTGAGTTATTTCTCACGATCTGAAGTGAGATACAAATTTCACACAGCTGTACATAATTTAAACTATAAAGATGCAAATGCTCCATTCGCTGGCTATTCAATTATAGAATGTGTAAATAAAGACATTTTCACACTTCCAATGTTTTGCGCTGCGTGATACTTATGCTTCATCCTATAAAATTTCATCGAGTCCAGCTAAAAGAACATAAATGCCACTCGAAACATCTAAATTTTCACAATTCCGTTTTAACCTTTTAACGAAGCCGCCAGTATTCTATACAATAGGAAGGAAACGAGAAGGAAACGAAAACTTAAAGGTTATAATTGTGGGATCGAAAAAAAATTTAACCGTGGGTATGCGGTTGAAACTATAATCGGAATGAAGATATAGTAGGAAGGAAAATACGTATTACGGCACAATCATCTGAAAATTGAAAAGGAATGAAAAATAATTTGGAATTAATTTACCAAGGAAAATAACATATTAAGTTTTAACGGTGTATCAAGTTTGAATTCACTTCAGGAAATACATGAATATCTTAAATTTAAAGCTGTATATTATCAAACGCACATCGATGAAAACTTAATAACCGATCACGGATCGGTAAATTTTAAGTCCATATTTATCGAAGTCTTATTTTTCAATCATTTAAGAGTGGTTCAGAAAAAAAAATTTGGAAGAAACTTCATTTTAGGCCAAATTAATATTATGTTCTTCAATATTTTACTATTACCAAACATTGCATTACGAGCGGAAAGACCCTTCCACAGCAATATTAGGTATAAAAACTTTGAATGCAAGAAACGGATAAAATTTGTTTCTGAAAAACCAGCTAAGATTTTATCCGGTTTTCGCATTCGAAGTTTTTTTGTCCGGCTCTTGCAAAAAGATGTTTTCAAGCGATTTTTACATCTAAAACAGTTAGTTTAGTTTAGTTTCACATATTAGATTTTTGCAATAATCCTTTCATATATTAGTCGCTAAAAATCAAACGAGGTATCAATAGTTATATCCAAAACACATGATGCAAAACTTGTTTTAATCCACCTAGTGCACAGTCAACCCAATATATATATATATATATATATATATATATATATATATATATATATATATATATATATATATATATATATATATATATATATATATATATATATATATATATATATATATATATATATATATATATATATATATATATATATATATATATATATATATATATATATATATATATATATATATATATATATATATATATAGCACATGATAGCATCTATCGATTGGTGTGGTTTTATGGTTTTAAGTCCAGCTTTGTTTTGCCGCTTCAAGCGACGGTATATATATATATTTAACACAATTTACTCTATAACTGCGGAACCGGAAGTCGGATCCGAATGAAATTCAAGATTTCTGTGCGGGATCCATTTTATTTCAAATCCATTTTGGAATATATCACCAATGTAGCTCGAGTAACGAAAATGCAGCGAGGGTCAACGATCATCGTTTGCTTTCCTTCGTCTTTGTTCGATAATCGCTCTTGTATTCAGACTTATTCGTAAATTCGGGAGTGAACGAAGCCGGTGCTGCTGGCATGAATGCCTTTTCTACACAGTTGAGATTCGCATTGAACAAACCCCAGAATGACTTAATGCGAATTTGGAGCGAATATTCATGCAGCGATCATCGTCGAAACCTAATTCGCAATAATCGTTCGTGCTGTCTTTGAGACAAGTAAATTGAGACCACGAGACCTTCCATTTGAATCTAAGTTTGTGTATAACGATGAAACCATCACTTAGAAAAGCGTGTGAAATCCAATTTAGAACATATGAACACCATATCCGGTGCATCCGAAACCAGAAACCGGGAACCAGAATAGCCGAAATAGGTTTGCTTAGCTGCCTATCGTTTTATGTAATTTTGAGTCCAGTGTAGTCAAGTGACGGTTTACAATATTTAAAACACTCTATAGCTCCGGAACCGGAAGTCGGATCCGGATGAATTTCAGGAATTATGTATAGGACCACGAGACCTTTCATTTGAATCCTAACTTTTCAAAAATTAGTACTACACTAAATGATCTCGCGTTGCAGCATGAATAACGGGAAGATGCACAAACATTGGTATACTACCAAAATATTCGAGGCTTGAGGACGAAACGTCGACGAGTTTTTCTTGACAATGGCTGACTATGATTTCGACATCATCATTTTATCCGAGATCGTATCAACCTTTAGCAGTTATTTGGGAACTCCTTCAACTCCTTCTGCTGCGACCGCGGCTCAGCAAATAGTGTCAAATCAACAATTGATAACGCACTAATTACCATTTCTCAGAAATATGCCAGCTCTATCATCGTAACGTAGAATGGACACTCTATTGAACAAGATTGTGCAAGTGCTACCGTGCGGGGAACAAAATTGTTTCTGTGCGATTTGTACATACCTCCAGATAAAAGCAAAAATGTTGTTTTGGTAGATGCACACGTTCCAACTGGTTCTGAGCTCTGCAGTAAAGTTCTGCTAATGATATTGTTCCGGTGTACGGTGATTTCAACCAGCCGCGGATTGTATGGAATAAACGGCATGAGCATACACATTTCATCTGTTCCTCTTTGTTATCCGCTGCAGGTATGACGCTGATCGATGGAATGGATTATTTGAATATTTGTCAAGCGAATCAACAAAGAAACCATCTCGGGCGATTACTCGATATAATTGTTTGCTCTTTAGAGCGGTCGTTGACGGTAGTGTCGCTCCTCTGTTACCCATCGACTCGCATCATCCTCCTTTAGTTGTTTCTGCGCCAGTTTACGGCATTCGGAGCAAATTCATGAATCTAGGAAAGTAAATTATCGTTAAACAAATTTTATTGCTTTACTAGAACATTTGCATAATTTTGATTATATGTGTCTGCAAGAGATCGATAATGTAAATTAAATGGCAATGGTTTTCTGTGATGCATTACTTGAATGGATTAGATCAAATTTACCTTTCAAACGGCCCATCAATCCTTCTTGGAGCGCAGCAAGGTTTCATGAATTAAAAGGGATTCGCAATGCTTGGCAGCGTAAACATCGGGAAAAACAATGCTTGCCAGAGTAAATAAGTTGAAACTAATATTCAAAAGTTCCAGTGAAAACTATCGTAGATCAACATTGGAGTCTCGCGACTTGTTTGCAAAGGCCTTTGCTTCGGTATTAGCTGGAAATACCGTCTGACTTCGAAGCTACGGTTACAGCGTTGGTTGTTCCTGAGAACTTATTATCAGCCGATTCAGAACCATTGCATGGCTGGTGCTACGATTCTACCGACACTACGAATCCTTCCAGGTCTGGGCTCGAACATATGACAACTGGTTTGTAAGACCAGTGTCCTATGCATTGAACCGCCAACCCGGGTCCACTCATTATACAAAGATACTTTTAATTTTACTAAAGATGTGGTGATTGCGGTGGCAAATAAATTGAAACCGTCTTTCTCGGCCGGGTCATATGACATACCCGCTACAGTCTACAGTCATTATGCAACTGTTTTAGCAGAGCCTCTTGGAGTGACATTTAATAAATCATTGGAGCAAGGAACTTTGCCGACGATTTGGAAACTGTCTTATATGTTTTCTGGGTACTAAACCGGTAAGGAATAAATTTATCAGCTGCTTCAAAGCTCTTCGAAATACTAGTGAGTAGTGAATTGTGCTGTCTTATAAAAAATTACATCTCCACTGATTAACACGAATTTATGCCCGGGAGTTCGGTCAGCCCAAGGAAAAAGTATAAATTGATACCGTATACACAGATCTGAAAGTGGCGTTCGACCGAATTGATCACCGAATTCTTTTATGCAAGATATCGCGTCTGGGTGCAACACATAAGTTCATTGAGTGGCTGTGCTCTTACTTAAGAGATAGATTCTTACGAGTCAAGTTAGATTCCTGTGTGTTGTCTTCATTCACGAATATATCATTCTCTTTGATATAATCCGCTTCTTATAATATAATTAACGTTGTCATTACTTCACCTACAAGCGAGTTTAAAACAATTATTTTTCATACAATACGAGATAGAGATGTCACACCTTTAGAAAAGTTGTAGGTCGTGTTTAAATAATAAAACATGCCGAAGACACGAAACCTTTAAAACGCATTGATGTCAAGGTACAGTGGGCTGAACATGTAGCAAGAATGCCGGCAGAGGGAATGGCCTACGTGATGTTCAACAGAGAACCTAGGAGAGGTCGTCGACTGTGGGGTAGACCTCGCACTCGCTGGCTGTACGCAATCGAAAAGGATGCACGCGCAGCGAAGATACGAGCGACTGGTAAACGGCGGCTCAAGATCGAGTATCCTGGAAATATACAATTCGTTCAGTCATGTTCCGAAGACGGGATGTGCACCATTAAAGTAAGTAAGTAAGTCAAGATATAATGCATTATTTTTTGGAAACCCCCAAAATCAAGTTTTTCCATCATAACTTTTTTCAATGAACTTTTAGAATTTTTGAATGTTGTACTATTATATTTTATTTATCAAAATACACATTTTTGTCAAAGATTGCATGTATTTAAGTTTATAACCTTATAAGTTTTTCATCATTTTATTTACAAAATACTACCTATCCAAGCATCAATTCCTCAAAAATGTGAAAATATATACTTGTAAGTTTATGAACTTTAATATATGCAATGTTTGACCAAAATATGTATTTCAGTAATTAAAATATAATGGCAGAACATTGAAAAATCCTAAAAATTCTTTAAAAAATCATGATGGAAAACTTGATTTTGGGAGTCTCTAATGAACAATGCATCATATCTCGACACCAATGCATTTGAAAGTGTTCATGTCTTCGACATGTTTGTTTGTTCTCAACTTTTCTTAAGATATGGATGCTCTATCATGATCTATGATATGATCTACAACTTTTCTAACTACATAAATGCTCTATCTCGTATTATGTGCAAAATATTTTTTTTAACTTACTTGTAGGTAGATTAATGACGTCTTTGATTATATTAAAAGAAGCGGACTACATCAAACAGAAATTCTTCTGAAGACATGAAAGCTCTAAAATGAACCCCTGAAGTACATATAAAACACGTGTTTTGTTATGATTTTGACCACAGTGCGACAATTTGAAACTATACCTTAAGGTGAAATGTAGCGGAATGCGAAAATCGCGTTTTTGATTGATTATTCAAAAATTAGACCGATTTTCGATAACCAAAAACACTTAAGTTTTCGAAATCAAATTTATCATAACTAAGTATTCTTAGAATTTTGAAATTTTGCTATGCGGAGCATAAACTTTTCCGCATTTTTTCATTGCTTGCGCGCTACTGTTTTGTATTGAGGTGGTGTGAGAAATGCACGGTGGGCACGGTGGCATTATATCGTGAGCAAAAATTAAATATTAAATTATGACGCGAATTTATGCAGCATTGGGTTTTGAGTTGAGATAAAAACGGGTTGAATATAATAAAATGGGTATTGTAAGAAATTGTTTATTTTCTAAGTAGCTGTCATTTATAATGCTAGAAATGTCCAATTCTTTTGAGTTCAATATATTGATGTTGCTGAAGCAATAAAGCCTGGCTGTGTGATATCGTATAACAGGTATTTTTTAAGATTTTAGCAATTTTTATAGCAAAACTATAACTTCATCATTGACAAGCTACTGAATGAAATACAAACCAATTGTTATCGTGATACAAACAATGTGATGATCTGCTGTGAAGTGATGTGAAGTGAAGCCACCATCAGTTCAAGGGCTTGCCAGTGGATGCGGGTAGACTTACAGTAGCCCCGATATGATTCATCCATTCACCTTCTTACTATAGCTGTTACCGAAAAGCGAACAAAAAGGGCTGGGCGGATATGTAAGTAGAGTCACTTACTCGTATTCCGCAATTTAAAGATGCTCTTCCAACCATAATATCCAGTGCATGGATGAAGCATTTCGCTATACATGCTTGAACCCGCCTGATGGTTTGTTTGAGAAGGGCGCGTCAGACTCATTTCAAACCTTCAGAAGGAAACAAGTTTCCTTCAAGTGACTTGGGCTGGCTATCCACAATTCCTCGTCCAGTCATCAATTCGTCCGATGCCCTGATGCTGCCTCCCCTTTACGACCCCGTGCAAAATGTTTTATATTGATAAATACAATGAAACATAGTGTAATGAAATTAAATAATATAAAATGATATAATAGATTACAAAATAATATAATATAACATAATATAATGTAATATATTTTAATTTAATATAATATAATACAATGTCATACAATTTAATATAATATATTACAAAACAATATATAAAATAACAGTTAATGTAGAGTGTCAGTTATGCTCTTCTATCTTCGCAATACTGCAGGAAGTAGAATACTTCGCTTCTAATAACAAAAATAATATCCACATCTATAAAAATAATACATGTTATTATTATTGATGACAAATTTATAATAATAACAATAAATATAATAATGAAAATATTGATAAAAAACAATATAATATAGTAAAATGAATTAAATAATAAATAATAAAATGAATAAAATGATATATTGGGATATGCTATGATATTATATTACTTCAATTTATATGTCATTTCTCATCCTCTCATTCTGCCATCAACGCATTCCATCGACAAATTGTCACCACAGACACACGTGTAGCCATGAAACAGAAACCAGTGAGGACCAAGCTCACCTTGTGACGACCTTGATATTTAGTTAAAAGTTACTTTAAAAATGATAACTTATAAGGAAAACAAATTTATATTTTGAGCAGAGGTACGTAGTACCATAATAAACTCTATAATATAATATAATACAACATAATGCGATACAATATAACATAATATAATAGAATACAATATAACATAATATAATAAAATATAATATAATATAATATAATACAATATAATATGATATAATGCAATGCTGTATAATACCATACAACATAGTATATAATAACATAAAATAGTGTAAGACGATAATATATGAAATAATATGCTATGATACAATATAACAGTTAATGTCGCAGTGTAAGCTACGTTTTTCTAATAATAATAATAATAATACATAATGTAATAAACAACAGAATTATATGTTGTAATATACTATGATAAACACTGCACTTTAGGATGGGCTTCAACCTACAAGCCATTTCGCACCCTCTCATTCTGCTACTAACGCAGAAGACGATAGCACCCAGTCGACGCCGTTCTATTGACCAAATGTCATCGTAGACGCTCGGGGAGGCATGAGATAGGGACTTGTGAGGACTTAGTTATCTTACCGTTTGACGACCTGATACAAACAATGTGATGAATATTCAAAAACAACAGGCATATACATGGTTAGCAAGTTGGTCAATACATATACATATAACCTCATGTTAGTCATTCATAATTACTCATGATTTATAGTTCTAGTGTAAGAGTAATCACTCATGATAACGATTGAATTAGCATATATTCAAAGTGTGAAGGATTCAAAAATCCGTTACGTCCAGTCTTTTTTACAAGCCTATATAACGAGAGGTAAGCCCACTGCGCTCAATCATTGAAAAAAGTTCTTGTTTCTATGTGTCCGTTTTTCTTGGTATGCTTCGTGCGACGGTTCGTTCAACTGAAATGGATAAAATTTTGCGCGCATTTTATGACGCTACATTTCACCTTAAGGTACGCTCTACTGACGACTGCGTCCGTCTTCGAAAGCTTCTGGATGAATTCGTTAACTGGTGTCGAATGAACTGGCTTATCGTCAGCGTTATAGTCATGTCGTAGCATTTCTCATAATATTGAATCAATTACATTTTAACTATAAAATTGACGAACAAACGTTTAAAAGAGTTGATCGTGTTGATGACCTTGGAGTTCTGTTGGATTCTAAACTCACTTTTAATATGCATCGTTCCCCATTGATTACATAATCGACGCTACAATCACATTTTATTGCTAAAATAAAATTTTAAAGATCCGCATTGCTTAAAGGCACGATATTTCGCTCTATACTTGAAAATGATAGCATAGTTTGGAGTCGGTATCAGCTAGCCTAAAGTTTACAAATTGAACGTGTGCAAAAAAGATTTGTTCGACTTGCTCCAAGAAACCTTCCTTGGTAAAATCCGCAAGCTCTTCCACCGTATCCCGATCGCTGTCGTTTGATAGGTATGGACTCACTTGAACGGCGTAGAAAAATTCAGCAAGTAATTTTTGTTACGAAAATAATCAACGGCAATATTGACTCTCCGAATTTTTTATCTAGTATTGACATGACCGGTTGGGTTTCAGATACATCGGCGCTTTTGTTTATCTGATTGCTTGGAAGGTGCCGCGATGGCTAATGTGATGCCAAAGGATGCTATCCTTTCACACATTAGTGATATGAAAGAGATGGAAAAATTCAAATCCATCACTGATTCGTTTGCTGGTGTGCGGGAGAGCATCGGGCACACATTAATATCGCGATAGAAAAGGGAATCGATAGACTCGTCAGATCTTCCAATGATGCTCTGGAGAGCAAAATGGCCTACTTAGAAAACAGTGTGGCAAAAAAGTTGGACGATTTGAAAAGCTTGTTGGTTTTGAATAATCAGCAAAATAATTATGAATTAGACGTAATGAAAAGAAAGAAAATTGTTGCAGATAGAAAAACTCATTCAAAGTCAGATGGAAATCCCAGACGCAAAAGAAAAATTATGTCTAATACTGATGATGATAAAAATGTTGATAATGAAAATAATGACGAACGTTTTCATAAGAATAATAAAAAGTCATACGCGGATGTTCTTTCTGGTAAATTATCTAGAAATAGAACAAAAAGTAACAGAAAACGTAAGACTCGCTCGGTTATTATGATTAAACCTGTCGAGTCTTCGCAAGCAAGTGATGACACGAGACAGTTTTTGAAGGGTAGGTTGGATCCAAGAACACATAAAGCTAGTAATTTCAAAAATGGTAAAGATGGCTCGATTATTGTTAAGTGTGCAGCAGGAGAGGATATTCAATCAGTGAAAGAAAACATTGAAAGCAATTTAGGTACTGAATAGAATGCTGTTATACCCAAGGCCGGGAAACCTAAACTGAAAATAGTGGGGATGAGTGATCGATATTCTTTCGATGTATTTATTGACCTATTGAAAAGTCAGAATCAGGAAATTTCGATTGAAGATATAAAAGTAGTTGCTGACTTTAAAAATCCACGCTTCAAATATAACAAATATAGTGTTATAATTGAGGTTGATAAGAATACTTATTCCGGCTTGATGGCAGCCGGCAAAGTTTGCGTCGGCTGGGATAGGTGTTCGGTTTCCGAGTCGTTCAACGTATTGCGCTGTTTCAAGTGTGGTGGGTTTAGTCACAAGAGCACCGAATGTTCCAACAATGAAAATTGTTAAAATGCAATGCAGCTCAGAGAACATCTGAATGTACTGAGAATGATTTTCAAGGCGTTAATTGTTTTAAAATGAACCCGGAACGTAAAACGAATTTAGACACCAACCATCCATTATCCATTATATTATTACTGTAGATTTTAATATTGATTGGCTCAGTGATCAAGGTTCGAATCAAATGAAACAGGTAGCAGAATTCTTCAATTTGAATCAAACTGTGAATGAATTTACAAGAATTTCAAGATTCAGTAAAACATTGATAGATCACGTGTATTGCAATTTCGACGGTATTTATTAAAATGTGGAATCCGATTGCAAGATTTCAGATCATGAGACAATTGCAATTTCCGTAACGAGTAGCCCCAGAAAGTAGGAAAACACAGTGAAAAAAAAGTGTTGGAAAAAATATTCAAAGCGAACCATGTCTCGACTTGTATCAAGTAGCTTGAGTTGTACACAGTTGACTGGAAAACGTGTTGAAAACGTGTACAAATAAAATAATAACGGAAAAGTACGTTGGTTGGAACAGCTCTCAAAGTTGGTACTCAATAGACCTCTTAGGGTTAATACGGGAGAGGGATAAACAGTACAAGAGGTTCTGTAGAATTAACAATGATAGACACTGGGGTAGATTTACACAAGCACGAAATATTTTTTCACGGACCCTGAAGAAGACTAGATATGAATACATAGAGAGAAAGATCGATCAAAATCAACAAAAGAGCAGAGAGTTATGGAAAATTCTCAAACAGCTTATCAAGCCTACACATAGTGCATCGAAAAGCATAACTTTTAACGGTATAGAAGAACATACAGAACAAATCATATCAGAAAAGTTCAACAGCCATTTCATAAATAGTGGTCAACAGATCAATCAAAGTATTGAATTGGTAGGTGAAAGTGCTGAAATCGCACAGCCGATGAATAACTATTGTAGACTTGATGAATTTCAACCAATCGCTTTTGAACAATTGAAAAATATTTGTTTTAATTTGGGAAAACCGGCTGGTATTGACAATGTAAACTCAAAAGTGATACAGGATTGCTTTCATGTTGTTGGACACGATCTACCGGATTTGGTAAATGGTTCGTTGTACACGGGGCACGTGCCAAAAGTGTGGAAAGAATCTCTGGTGGTTCCTATCCCCAAGGTTACTAGAACGGATAAAGCCGAGGAGTACCGTCCCATTAACATGTTGCATACGTTGGAAAAAATGCTTGTTGTTAAAGAGCAGCTGATTAACTATTTGAACTCTAACAGTTTGCTAATACCGGAACAATCGGGATATCGTAAGGGTCACTCTTGTCAAATCGCTTTGAACCTAGTATTGGCAAAATGGAAGGAGAAAATCGAAGCCAAAGAGAGTATTTTTGCTGCGTTCTTGGACCTGAAGAGAGCCTTTGAAACAATTTCTAGACCTTTATTGTGGCAGACGTTGCGTCGTTTTGGCATCGGGGGAATGGCATATGAATGGTTTGAAAACTATTTATGTGGTCGATCTCAAAAAACTGTTGATGTGTAGTGTAGTACCCAAGTAACCACGACGCATTATAAATTTACATTAATTCAACTTTAAAAATTCGTTTAAAATTTGATTAAATGCAGCGGAGTTACACATGTTTGTGACCTGTTATTCGTTGGTCACAATGTTGTTCCTTTGGTCACTGAGTCCAGCTTGTATATTTTTTTCAAATATTGTATATTTTTGTTTATTTCATTGTCAGTAAATGTCTGAGTAGAATTTAAACGTCAATCGCGTTCATACTCCGTTTTTACATGTTTAAGTCACGTTTAAGTTCTGCTCAATAGCATAGGTTGGTGTCAAAAGTAGGGTTTTGTTCAATTATTTATTCTATTTATTTATTTAATTATTTATTTGTCAACATATTTATTTATTTATTTATTCATTCAAAATTTATTTATTTACATTTATTTACTACATATTTATTATTAAATTAAATGTTATTTATTCAGAAATATTCATTTATTTATATTCATCAATTTATATATATCTTTGTTATTCATACATCAAATCATATTACATATTTATATAATAAAAGGAAACAAGTGTAGTAGGTACAAACATTAATCAAGACACCAACCAGAAAACGATAATACATTGTAACCGTCATCTGTCTACACCCTGTCATCGTCGTCATCATCGTCATCATCGCAGCATAAAATGCGGGGTGGCATGCTTTGAAGGCGGCGGTGGGATTGGGATGGAAAATGGACAGCAAGCCGATAAAACCGCGGGAAAACCCTTAAGCGGGAGCTAGTATTTTGTTGACCCGGTAGAGTGAAGGTTGCAACAGCGTGTCACCCACTAAAAGTGACAATCCGTTTCGTTCCGTTATTGGAATATCTGGATCCAAAGGGATCAGTATTTAGTACCGAGGTATCCCACGAACGTTTGATTCGGGACAAGTGCACTAGACCGGTTAAGTTCGTTTGCTGTTAGCCCGACGTGTGTGCCTTTTCGGTGAAACGAAGAATATAGTACGTGCAGTACCACTCTCCGGGTATTACCCTCGGACGAAGGCCTCCGCTACAGACAGGCCGAGTTGCAGCTTAATCTGAAGACGAGTTGCTGTCCCACCGCCCCGAAGCCACTGCCGTCCCGCCCCTCGTCGTCCGCTGAAATCATCAAGTCGACCAACGTTCATCACGGCCGCAACGGAGTGTCGAGGATAAGTTACCAGACAATAAACTTGCGCAAGTAGTAAAAGTTAAATATTCTATTTTTTTGCAAAATATAGTGCCTAAGTTTAAAATTGTGCGGTCTTTTGATATACAAGCTGTGTCGTCCATTTTGTTTAGTTTTTTTTGTATGTAACTTGTTTCCGCCGCAAACGATTCGCTCAGTGACCACAGGTGGGAAGAAAAGTCCGCCCTAAAAATAGTGAAGTGAAGATTCTCCAGGAGACCCAAAAGTTAAACGACCCTGAACTGGTGGTCCGGTGCTGAAAAGCAGCCACCAGTAGTGTGATACAAAACGAAACGTAACAATTGGGGCCCAACGCAAAAATTAAAAAAAAAGTGCTTTGATTCTTAGACCAGAAGCAAACCACATTTTTATCGTGTCTCCCGGAGAAAATTCAATTCACTAGGTTCATTTCTTTATTCGCATAGTCATCAGGTCGATATTGTGTTCGGAAATTGTTCCTGGGATTAATGGTGAATGTTGTTTTTGCGAATTGTAGCGAGTGAGGAAAAATCGTACATCTGACACGTCGTCAAATGCTATGGTTGGAGCGGGAACATTGACCGTTTGTATCGTTTATGTATTTCTACCTGAAAGTGGTAAATACACTCAGACTAAATTTTGACATTTACTTTTACTACTACATTGTAGGCACTAGCGGGAGTTGTTTATTTTTGTACCGTGTGTGAAATTTTCTGCCGTTTTACTTTTTATGTGGGTTCTTTTTCGTTTATTTGGTGTAATGGCCAGAGCAAATTTCACATTTAGGCAAACTAGTGAATTGCTTCTTGGCAGATATTTGACAAAGAATGTGCAGTATTTGGTCAGTGTAAAAATGAAATTGACTTCTCGTTCCGTCAATTTCTTGTTTGGTCTCTACCGTACGCGGAAGCGAAAACGGTTTAGATCTCAACCAAGAGCAAATAGTTTGTACCGAAGGGTACCGCTCCAAAATTATTAGATTCACCTACTAAATGTGAACATTGTACCATTATTTATTTGTCTAGTACTCATCAAAGAAACGTATTTTCACAAGCCCCTATTGAACGATGCAATGTTTCGTAGGCTTTATGTTTCCTTGTATTAATACGCTGACCATCATTCAATTCTGCGTCCAAGTCAAAATATATCAAAATTTTAGGCATCATAAAATCTGTTAATCGTTTTTATGTTTGTTTCAGTGTAATTAATTAAAATTTAGTTTTGTTTCTGATAAATTGGGAATAAAATATCAAAAATAAAATTCTAAAATGTATTCCTGATCTTCCTAATCGGAAGTGAAATTATAATAAAAAAATCATATATGAAAATTTATCAATCAAATCGAGGCTATTTTCAGCAAACAGATAAATAATTAAATGAGCGGCAAATTTTGATTTAAGTAGTAAAGTAAAGAATAGTAACAAAGTGAACTTAAATACGGTAGAGGAGTTTCTCTGAAATGTTACAAAAAGATTCGGATAGGGCAGAAATTATTTATTAGTATCCTTATAGTCGCGTACAAAACAAGTCCAGAGCAGGTCGGAATATTTTAATAGCAGCATCAAAAGTCGGCTGAAGCCAGCTAATACCGACGGTGTATCCTTTTTTTTTCACTTACTCTGGAGCCGATGCATCTGCTTATGTTGAATTGATTCCTGCTGGAGAGCTCTGGATGAGATAGGTGTGCTGTAAGGAAAACAAATGAAATAATTTACTGTTTTAAATGGTGTTACTGCATTAAATTTACTATACCCATCAGTGAGCGAGGTTTTAAAAGCCGTCTTTGGTTGCCAAATATCGTCATTGAAGAACATTTTTTGCAGCCCAGTGGCAAGGATAGGGCGCTGCAGCAAGTGCTAGCGTAGCCAACATCTGGGGCATTTGGTGGGCAATCAGAGCGCTCAGAGTATGGTAAACAAACATTCGAGCATTTCAATTCGAGTAAAATCTTAATTTCCTTATCGAAGTGATTATATTCTGATCGATAATTTGCGAAGAAGTGCGGTTAAGGGTACTGAATAAACAAGTAGTTTGTAATATCCAGTTTTTTGTTAGCCATTCTTCTTCATTGTTTTGGTTTTTGCAGAATGATGCTGGCCACAGTTTCATGACGTCATAGCAGGGGGCTGATTTCTTGTTTAAAATTACGTGGTTTATCCATCCTTTTCCAAAAAAAAACAGGCAACACTGTATCCAAATTCTGAAAATAAAAACAAAACAGCATAATTAAACAAAATACTTACCTGTATCCAGTATCCATCCAAATTCGTATCACTTTTCGTTATTTTCTATAAGTGGTCAGTAATGTACGAGCAGAACTGACAGATCGGAAAATAAACAAACATACGGCAGGGTGGTATCTAAGGTGGCGGGATAACGTTTGCCCGCCGATTAGATGCCAACTGTACACTCTCAACGTAAATGGTTTCATTCTGCGTAGCTTCATTCGATTTTCTCTCACAAGTTGAGCGAGTAATAGAAGTACGTAATGAGTGAAACATTTCGTTAAAATTATGTATCTTTTCGACTCTTCGGAAAGAGTCGAAAAGAAAAATACTAAAATTAAGGGCGTCCGTAATATAAGTTTTAATTAGTTTAAGGTAGTATGCGTGTCATGTATATGAATGAATATGGAGTCTGAAAGTGAGTGTGATTGAGTAAAATTTATGAATGTCAGTGTGACTGAGAATGAATGAAATTGAATGAATGAGACGTACGAATGAGTTAGGTTAAAAATATTCTGTCCAAGCGTCGTTCTTGTGACAGTAATATTGTTTGGTCCAAGCGTCGTTCTTGTGACAGTAGTGTAGTTTTGTCCAAGCGTCGTTCTTCTGACAGTAGTGTAGTTTTGTCCAAGCGTCGTTCTTGTGACAGTAGTGTTGTTTTGTCCAAGCGTCGATCTTGTGACAGTAGTTGTGTTTTGTCCGAGCGTCGTTCTCGTGACAGTGAAAAAGGGGAGAAAATGTGAAATTTAGTCTGTTTTTCTTCCGGATAGTTTCTGTTATTTGTTGTATTTCCGATCAATATTTCTGCTCTACCAATGCAAAGACCGTCTCAAATTCTGACGCATATTAAACAGTTTCGACAGCTACACTTTCGCAGTTGTTTTGGGAATGATGGATGGAACATATCGCACCTGATTTTGACAAATATTTCGGCAAGAGCACGAGACTGAAAATGGACAGGCTCACTGCTTTAGAATCATACAATTCCGGGAGAGAGAGCTCCTCTGGCCTTTGGAAAAATCATCCCTCGGAATTGAAACTGGTACTAAGGAAGAAGTAGTCGCATTAGAAGTCGGCTTTGTTCGAAAAAAAACCTATGGTCATCATCGTCATCATCGCAGCATAAAATGCGGGGTGGCATGCTTTGAAGGCGGCGGTGGGATTGGGATGGAAAATGGACAGCAAGCCGATAAAACCGCGGGAAAACCCTTAAGCGGGAGCTAGTATTTTGTTGACCCGGTAGAGTGAAGGTTGCAACAGCGTGTCACCCACTAAAAGTGACAATCCGTTTCGTTCCGTTATTGGAATATCTGGATCCAAAGGGATCAGTATTTAGTACCGAGGTATCCCACGAACGTTTGATTCGGGACAAGTGCACTAGACCGGTTAAGTTCGTTTGCTGTTAGCCCGACGTGTGTGCCTTTTTGGTGAAACGAAGAATATAGTACGTGCAGTACCACTCTCCGGGTATTACCCTCGGACGAAGGCCTCCGCTACAGACAGGCCGAGTTGCAGCTTAATCTGAAGACGAGTTGCTGTTCCACCGCCCCGAAGCCACTGCCGTCCCGCCCCTCGTCGTCCGCTGAAATCATCAAGTCGACCAACGTTCATCACGGCCGCAACGGAGTGTCGAGGAGAAGTTACCAGACAATAAACTTGCGCAAGTAGTAAAAGTTAAATATTCTATTTTTTTGCAAAATATAGTGCCTAAGTTTAAAATTGTGCGGATATACAAGCTGTGTCGTCCATTTTGTTTAGTTTTTTTTGTATGTAACTTGTTTCCGCCGCAAACGATTCGCTCAGTGACCACAGGTGGGAAGAAAAGTCCGCCCTAAAAATAGTGAAGTGAAGATTCTCCAGGAGACCCAAAAGTTAAACGACCCTGAACTGGTGGTCCGGTGCTGAAAAGCAGCCACCAGTAGTGTGATACAAAACGAAACGTAACATGTTTTTACAATGCTATTATATAGCTGAAAAGGGCGATTATTAGACACTTATAGGATTATTACTCTTATAGTTAGTATTAAAGTTTCGTTGCTCCAAAATATAGCATTGAATGTCGATATATAGCAAGGCGGAAGGTTGTTGTAAAATAATGCTCAGTTACGTTTTGAATGCAAATTTAATGCACATTGCTTTAAGGTATGTAGGATTAGTGTAATTATGCATTAACAATGTAAAAATAGAGTTGTAAATGTGCAGTGATATAATGCATATGGTTACTTGGGTAGTTCCCTCGGTAATTCACTTGGTGTGTCTCAGGGAATTTTGTTAGGTCCTATTCTATTTATTATGTATATTAATGATATGCAGCGAGTCTTCCGTTTCTGTGATATAAATTTGTTTGCTGATGATACTGTTCTGGTCATTACGGTTGAAGATTTCAATGAAGCTGTTGCGCATTTAAACGAGGATCTAAGTTCGCTGGTTCGATGGTTAAAATTTAAGCAACTGAAACTAAATGTCGAGAAAACTAAATATATAAATTGTGTCATTTATGTCCTAACGATCCATAGTAAGAATCTTTTGTATAAAACAGTCATTTCACCACATTGACTTTTGTCCATCCATTCTGTTTCTTGATAATAACACACAAATCTTGAGTTTACAGCGACTGCGAAATAAAATCATGCGAATAATTCTAAAATGTAGTAGATGTACCTCCTCAGATTTTCTACTGAACGCATTACAATGGCTTTCAGTGAAACAGAGAATTTACTACTTAACCATGGTATTTATTTTCAAGATCTTAAATGGCATGCTGCCTCGATATTTCTGTGGTAGTATTAAAAGAGGAACTGATTTGCATAGGTACAATCAGGGCCGGTGAAAGAGGTGGGTACGGTGGGTAGTACTACTCTTCCAAAAATTCCAATGGTGGGTAATTACCCACCTGAAATTTCGATCAATAAACAATGGTAATATTAGTATGATTCATAATTAGAATATTTGTAACTCAGAATAATAAAGGAAGGATGTGAAGATATGCAACAGAAAAGTGAGACGTGATTTCTGTTTGCTCAAATGAACCTTCACATCTACCCTTTCCGTTCCATATCTTCACATAAATTAAAAAAACTTTTGACGTAGAATTACATTTTTGTTTTCTATACTGGGGTGCAAATTCAAAATACAGGAAATAAGACCGTACAAACAGTTTGCGCGCTTTTATCAATAAACGGAAATCGTTATATTCATTTTAGCCTTTCTCATATAGAAAGGTTATGCAATCACTATGGAAAACCGAGGCCAGGATGGTTGAGTGGCATATACCATTTCACTCAGTTCGTCGAGTACGCAAAATGTCTGTATGTGTGTGTATGTATGTAACATATGTAACATTTTTTTGCACTCACTTTTCTCGGAGATGGCTGAACCAATTTTCATAGATACAAATGAAAGGCTTTGTAACCTAACACAAAATTCCCGAATTTTATTCGAATTCGACTTCCGGTTCCGGAATTACAGGGTGATATGTGCAAAAAAAAGAAAATAAGTGCACTAATTTTTCTCAGAGACGGCTGAACCGATTCTTACAAACTTAGATTCAAATGAATGCTATAATTGTCCCATACATAGTTCCTGAATTTATGTTTGATCTGACTTCCGGTTCCGGAATTACAGGGTAATTAGTGAAAAAATCCTATTTCAAACTACTTCTTTACTTTTCTCAGAGATGGCGTGATCGACTTTTACAATCTTGAATTCAAATGAAAGTTCCTGTAGTCCCGAATATAAAAACCCAAATTTCATCCGGATCTGACTTCCGGTTCCGGAATGGGGTGTTAAAAATTTGATACCGTCACTTAAACAGGCGAAATAAAAAACGCAAAAAATTCTAAACTGGTCTCAAAACTACACAAATTGATATCCATTATGAGTAGGCAACTAAACAAACCGATTTTGGCAATCCTGGTTCCTGGTCTCCAGTTCCGGAAGAACCGGAAATAGTGGTCATATATTCAAAAATGGATCTCACTCACTTTTCTCAGCGATGATTTGACCGATTTCCACAAACTTAAATTCAAATGGAAGTTCTCACGATCAATACGGGATTCCTTAATTTCATTTGGATCCTACTTCCGGTTCCGAAGTTATAGGGTAAAGTGTGTAAAATATTGTACACCATCATTTAAACAGGCGAAACAAAAACCGTGAAAAAATATCTAAACTGGTTTCAAAACCAATCTTAGAGTCAAATGAGAGGTCCTATGGTCGTGCCAAAAATTACTGTATATTTTCGGATACAACAAAAATTTGAATCTCCGTCGCGAGCAAAGCACTGTTACATTCTGTATGTTATACTAGTTAATGCACAAACATTCCCTTGGTTTCTATCAAAAATCGAAGAGAAACATTTTGAATAGAATACCACAGTATTAAATATGAGAAAGGCATCATTACATCACTAGGTGGTGGTTTTTACGAATGAAACAGTAAAGTCACTTATATATCGGTAGGCTTAGTGTTTGTAGTCAGATTGGCGTGAAAGTTTGACACCTGTCATCTTAAATTCGGTACGTTCGGAAAATGAAATGACATGACATTTCTTTGAATCAGTCCCGGGACCTTTTGACTAAAATGATATGCACATCAAAGGCTGGACCTTTTTTTGGATTTATTTTGTGCACCGTTCGATCCGCACGAGACACATTTTAATCGAAATTCGGCAGTTTTTTCATATTCGAGGATATTGCAGGGTAGCCTCAATCAGGCTTCCCAGCATTACTGCTTTTCAATGACATCCGCCACGAGATAGCATGAACTGTCTGAGTGCAAAGTCGAAAGCCCAGTCTACAATATGTGTGAAGCATATGCCGAACTGTAATGGCAACAGCGCTCGCATGCCTAAATGAATGCTGTCACTGAGACAGTTTCTACTCACCAGTTTGATGAGAGTATTCTATCCGGAGAGTAGTCAAACCGAACGGGCTGTTTGTATCATGTTTCTTTATGTTCGCTCATTCGCATAAAATGTTACGGGGACAGCCTTTGAAAATCGAAGACATCCTTTGATTTTTAGGGAATTACTGTTACGAAGGGCTGTCGCAAGCCGGCTGTCTCATCAATGTCTCTTGAAGCAATAAACCGGCTGTTTCTGGAGACGAGCTGTGGTTCATAGTGCGCTCGCACTATTTCGGCTGCCTCAGTGAAATGGTACTAGTACATACGATTGCGTTGTTGGGATTACCTTTGCAGGAAATTTTAGGGTTTCATTACATTACCATTGTGAAATAAAGAAATTGTTTTAGATTTATATATACTGTCGGCGAAGGCAATGAATTTTAATAACTAACGAACATTAAAAGATAAACACAGAGTTTTGTGTAACGGCTCATATATGTGAATTTCTAAAGTATTCATCCTTAGTGCTTCCTTCTTATTCCTAAAGAAACAGATACACTTCCATTCATTAATAATACTCCCAAAATGTCTTATGCACCCTTATTCTGAATAATGACGTTTTGATTTTTCTGTTTCTCCTAGGATAACTAAACCAATGAATTTTTTAGGATCGGAAATTATTATTATTATTATTATTATTATTATTATTATTATTATTATTATTATTATTATTATTATTATTATTATTATTATTATTATTATTATTATTATTATTATTATTATTATTATTATTATTATTATTATTATTATTATTATTATTATTATTATTATTATTATTATTATTATTATTATTATTATTATTATTATTATTATTATTATTATTATTATTATTATTATTATTATTATATTTATTTATTTATATACATTTTTCAATATATCATTTTTCATTTTTTTTTAACATAATTTCTTTTCAGAAAGAAATCTGTTAAATATATGCAATGAACTCGGCTCTCAAAATGTCGAATTTTCAAGTAATTTCAAAACCTTTTAATGTGGAACACATTTTTGTTTTCTATATAGGCGTGCAAACTAGAAACTCAAGAAAAATACACGTAGAAATGTGGTCAGGTTTTGAACAATTACAGCTCAGTCAATTTTATATAAATTATTAATATTATGTCACCATTTGATTGGAAATATTTCTACGTATTGATTTGAATGTTCATAGGCATGTATTTTCAATTGTGTATCATTGAAATGTTGATTAATAGCTAGCAGTGTCCTATTTTGTCTGCAAGAAATCTCCGGCATACCGGATTTCCCTGCCATAGTCGACGGTTTTGAAGGAGTAAGCGATATATCAAAGGGAAAACATTGCTCTGATTGGTCAGTAGATGCTAAAGCGCAGCTGCACGCGAATCTATAAATATAAGCAAAATTATAGCTAACGTTTCAGTCTCACGCGTAGCTTGCTAGAGGTAGGTTGTTGCTAGACAGCAAGACAAAAAGTGCCATAAAACGATTTAAAGCTTTAATTTGTATGCTCTGATCTTGTGTCATGGAAGTTCGGATGAAATTCCATGTTATGTCGTATCGCCTGAGAAATTGACAACTACCCCAGGGTAAATTTGGAGTGCATAAGATTAATTTCCAATTTATATAAGATGAACTCGATTGATAATAAGAAACTCGCTTCAACCGAAATCGCAGAATGGTTGTAATGGTAGAGAAACGCTATAAAAATAACAGATTGCATACAAAACTTGAACACAAGTTTGACGAAGAGAAGCTTAAATATCGATATCTGTATCGCAAGCTTGAATATCGATATCCGTATCGTGTACAAACATATAATTGCTTACATTTGGGCTATTTGTTTAATTTTGTCGGCTACAAAACAAATACAAATCACGATAAATAAAGTCTATATTCTGGGTATGCGTGTTCGGTTTTGGTTCCTAATAAAATTCAATCTAAGCAGACTCTCATGCATTTGCGAATTCAAAAGTGTGACGATTGATTGAATGTTTGATTGTAGATCATTAGAAATTTTGGTTGCCTTGTTCCACATCAATGGCTCGAGCAACCCCATGGGGCTGATCCTTGTAGTTTTTTTATGACAAATCAAAATCTATGTATAGACACTATGAAATTTTTATAATTCCAATGGCAGATATAAGATTCTTCAAAACCAAATTGAGCTTGAATTCATGTTTAGGTAGTTTTTGTTACTTACCATTTTTGGAAATATAAGTGTACTTTATAGGTAATCGTACTCCCCAAATTTCCCAACCAGAACCGGCAATGAAATTCAATACGATGAATCTATAGTGATTTTGAAACCTCAAATGATAAGATTTTAGCTCTAAATTAATCAAAAATAATGTTTTATTCATTTTTTTCCATCGATTTGTAGTCTTTTCAATTGTACATGTGTGGAATAATATGATGGAGTAGGTCTTGGTTAAATTTTACTATTAAAATGTTCGACAGGTTTTGTACGGACAATTTTGTCCGAGCTGGCGACAATACTAACACCAGAGCGCTAAACGCTCTTTCAACAGAAACTTGCGTTGCAGGCACAGTCATGAGGGTTAAATCAACTTCCGAAATTTCTGGATGAGAGTCTTTTCGATTTTCCCAATGTTTCCAAACGTCGAACATGTGACAATTTCAACGTGTGTAAAAGTCGCGAACTTCTGGTAGCTATGACCAAAATAATATAATAGTTAATATGCCGTTTCTAGAGATAAGATAATTCAATGCATAACAGGAAGAAAATGAATTCCAGATTATCAGCCCATATGTATTTTGGAATATATTCCAGGTTAATAGAAACACTATTCATATATAGAAGATAACTTGATATGTCTGGAAAGCTTGAGACCATATTACACAAGAAAGACATTATTACATAACTTGGGTAATTAAAACTTTTTTTCTAAATAAAACATAATAAACATTCGAATCTGTTACGGGCAACCATGCTGCATTCCACGCTTTTTTGGAAGAACCGGAATTTTTCATTCAGTTTTTGCATTCAAAGCTTTGTTGTACGGTACCTGAAAATAAAATGTTTCTAAATGATTTTTGCCTTGCAAATTCCGACTCCAAATTTTGCACTCAAGGTTTTTATTCGATTGGTGGTTCAATGTACATATAACGAACTTAACGAGCCAGATTTTGTATGTTTCAGTTCTGACTTGGAAAGATTCTTAGTGTCCGTAGTATTGCAGCACTGACCATGCAATAGTCCCGTAGACTTACAAGTCGACTGCAAAGTTGAATGCTATTCAGAATCACGCTAACTAGTATCGAATACAGAATCTTTAATTTGAATATATCTTTTGCTACAAACATTCATTCACCGTTTACATCTGAAATCTGATTCAATTGACTTATACACTCTTGTATAAGAAACGATCGCGCCTTTGATATCCTGAAGGAAGAGATAAAGAGGATGGAAATAATGCTCCACGCACAACAGTACGCGCCTACACTATGAATGTTACAGCCGACAAACCGAACGTAAACTGCCTGAAACGAGCACGCCGAACTGTCTCAGATCTTTAATTATGAATATAATTTCTTGAAAACAAACTTTTCTTTCTATAGAATTTCATTGATCGATCGATTCATAGAAGATCGACCAAAATATAAAAATTAACTATTCATTAAAACCAAAGTCCGTCCTTCAATCCGTTTCGTATATTATCAATTCTCAATTATATTGTTATCAATGCCCTACCACGGTGATTGCTATGCGCAATGATCAACCGCTGCGCAAAGCAATCACCAAAGGCAAAACTAAAACCCACATGCTTGCCTCGAATCTTCATAGCAAACCAAGAGCAACAAATTTAACCCGCACCAGCTACTGTCGCAGACCTGGTCAAGGGAGAGTAATATTTTGCTCTCGACAGAAACAACGCAGTGACTGATACCCGAAGTTTACTGTCGCAACAGCGAGAACTTCATGCTTCTTCGGCTGTCGTGGACCATAACAAAATGTCTTAAGATGGAATGAACTGTCGAACGAAGTGAATGACGGCAACGTTGGCTGTACAGAACTATTTGTCGAAGGGCTGTCGTGATGAAACCTATCACAAGGCTGTCATGGAAAGAGTAGCAAGACAGCCTCAATAATAATGTCGCGCGACGGTACATTTGGGAAGCCTGGCCCCAATCACGAACTACTGGATGAATGAGTTCAGCCCCTTCCATCATCAATCCCAACAAACTAAACGGTCAGGGTAACCAAAATTCTCAAAAAGTTAATTGCGAAAAATCGCTTACACAAATAAGTTCACAGCAAACACGAAAGACTGCTGCCTCAATATTCAAAACAAATTAAGTAATTTTGGCACTAGTTGAGTAGTCCTACGTCAACCATTTGAACAACCCATAGAAGTTTTATGTCGTATTTAACGCTTAAATGCGCAATTTTGTTTTGAAACAAAAAATCGAAAACGTCTAAAATATCGAATTTACGCGTTTCATGGCAATATATACCGAAACAAAATATTTAAAAAATCGATCTTGCTCTTTTAAGTCATAAATAACATTTTCATTAGAAATAGTGGGTCGTTCCCCCAGGTACGAAAAATTACCTACCTGGACTTAACAAGTTTCACCTGCCCTGGGCACAATATTAGAAACTAATCTGATGCTAGAACACCAAGCTTTCTGTTAGCCAGATCGAAAAACTCATTATTGTACAAGGGGATAAGTTTTTTTTTAATTCGATACCAAGAGAAATCATACGTGCGAAGACATTGGTGGAGTTCAAAAAGTTATGTATTTCACACATAAAGTCCGCTTTGTAAGCAAATATTTAGTTAGTTCAATTTTTTAGATTTTTTAATTATTTTTAAGTATTACGAAGATTGTATTTTCTTTTTGTTTATATATATTATTGTGAGACGTATTAAGTTACTATGTTATTAAGTTACTATGTTGTTTCCAACGTTCTGATGTATGCTATTGACCAATATGTCCCTAAACAAATTAGTAAGCCACCCGAACAAGTACCGTGGCAAACCGTAGAACTACGACGACTGAAAAGTTTAAAAAGGACAGCACTAAAGAAATATTCTAAGAACGGAGGTTTGTTGCTCCGGCGAAACTACGTAGAAATCAACAAAGTTTACAAAAAGACTGCTGAACGTTGCTATGCCAACTACATATTTACGCTGTGTACAGAGGAGATTAAAGTCTAATCCAAAATCATTCTGGAAGCACGTTAACGAGCAAAGAAAGGAGTCAGATCTTCCTTCATCTATGTTTTACAATGAACAGACAAGTTCTAGCATGCAGGAAATTTGCGAAATGTTCATGAAAAAATTCTCTGAGATATTTTCTAGAGAAATCTTAGCACCTTCCCAAATCACCCAGGCGGCACTTAACGTTCCCGTTTTGGGAAAGTCAATGAATTCAATGAACATAAGCGCAAGTTCCGTAAGAACAGCAATCGCAAAAATGAAGTCTTCATACTCTGCTGGACCCGACGGTATCCCGGCAGTTATTTTGAAGCGATGCTCTAGTGGTATTATAGTACCTCTATGTCTTCTGTTCCGACTGTCACTCATGACTGGAGTATTTCCTGATATCTGGAAATCTGCTTATATGTTTCCTGTGCATAAAAAAGGAGACAAGAAGAACGTCGACAATTACCGTGGTATCACCGCTCTTAGCGCCATTCCTAAATTGTTTGAGCTTATCGTTTTGGAACCTATTTTTAATCACTGCAAGCAGTACATCGTTGAAACTCAACACGGGTTCATGCCGAAACGCTCAACGGCCACTAACTTACTAACTTTCACGACGTTTATAACGGATGCTATGTCTAAAGGTCATCAAACGGACGTTGTCTACACGGATCTCTCTGCTGCTTTTGATAAAATTAATCACGCTATCACTATTGCCAAATTGGACAGACTGGGCTTCGGTTCCAACATTCTTCGGTGGATTCAATCGTATCTTTGCAATCGACGGCTGGCGGTTAAGATCAATGAAAATGTTTCCAAGGAGTTTTTTGCTTTTTCTGGTATTCCACAAGGCAGTCATCTCGGACCACTGATATTTCTACTGTATTTCAACGACGTGAACTTTTCATTGAAAGGTGCCCGATTATCTTTCGCGGACGACCTAAAGTTATTCCAAATTATCAAGACTCTTGAAGATGCCTGTCTCCTTCAAAGTGAGCTTGAAATTTTCTCCGAGTGGTGTGAAATTAATAAAATGTCGCTAAATATCAGCAAATGCTCGATTATCACCTTCACACGAAAAAAAACACCAATTCGTTTCAATTATTGTCTTCGAGGATCAGTGATTGATAGAGTCAATTGTGTCAAAGATCTTGGCGTTCTTCTCGACGAACAATTGAATTACAAGCAGCATATTTCGTACATCGTGGCAAAAGCTTCTCGTTGTCTAGGATTTGTCATGAGAACCGCCAAGCAATTCACAGATATATATTGTTTGAAATCTCTCTACTGTTCGCTTGTACGGTCAACACTCGAATATTGTTCGTCAGTATGGAACCCTCACTTTCATAATGGAGCTTTAAGACTTGAATCAATACAGCGCAGATTCGTTCGTTTCGCTCTTCGTCGTTTGCCCTGGAATAACCCTCACCAGCTGCCTTATGAAAGTTATGAAAGCCGTGCGATGCTCTTCGGACTCGATACTCTACAAGTACGCCGAGATCTGTTCCGTGCAATGCTGATTGCCGATATTTTGACGAACAATATTGATTGCCCTGCACTACTTAGTGAAATCAACATCAACGTTCGTTCTAGAGCTCTTCGCAACAACAACCTCCTCAGAATGCCTTTACGTCGTACTAACTACGGAATCAACGGTGCCGTTATTGGATTGCAGCGAACCTTCAATGGCGTATCGATGGGATTCGATTTCCATTTTCCTCGTAGCAGAATAAAAGCGAATTTTTTGAATATTCTTAGAAATAATCATTAGGACTTTAGTTTGTCTGTTGATTAAAATATATAAACAAATAAATAAATAAATAAATGTTCGGTGTGATGATGATGGATTTCTAGTTTGTTTGAGAGTTAAAAATAATGAGCAGTCTGCGAACGTTTGAGCCTCGCGCGAAGCAGGTAGTGACTATTTGGAAAGCGAATAGGACTGGCCGAAGAACCTTAGCATTCAGTGTGTTTCTTTATTTCTTTATTTCTTTATTTCTTTTGAAGCAGGGAAAAGCCCGATGGAGATGAAATTTGGCAATCTGTCTCTCTCTCCAGCAGGCATAAAACCTCCTCATCATTTGTATCAACAGATTACAATGATCCAACAGATACATTTGGGCTTAACACTAACAATTAAAACTAAATCTATAACCCTATCTATAACTAGTTGATGACACTAAACATTGCAGGGCAGTAATAGCGCTCTTGCTTAAAAGGTGAGAGAAGAAAAAAGTGGGTAGGTAAATGTTATATAAGGGTTGGTGAGGGGGTGGGGTGTTAAGCGAGAGTGGGCTAACGACGGTGTTAGAATCGGCATGTAGATCTAATTAGTGACCAAAAAGATGGTGAAAGACAGAGAAAACGACGGGGTTAGAATCGGCATGAAGATACCATGTCATATACTTATTACTGATAATTACAGGGTCCGGCACTCGAAGTGTAACCAATTAAAAAAACCATAAATTCAGTTTGGAAAATTACTTTCACTTAATTCAAACTACAAAATGTGTAAAAATAATACAAAATTCAGAATCAATTCACTTTTGCTCGATATGACCACCTTTTGCCTTGACTTGATGACTTGAGAGAGCGAAGGAGTTGCTTCGTTTGGCCAAATGTGACTTGCAGGTATTTTGGCCCACTCGCGGACAATAACTTTTTTCAGCGCCTCGAGACTGGTGTATCTTTAAGTTCGGACTTTGCTCTCCAAAATAGCCCAAAGAGAATAATCCATTGGATTCGCATCTGGTGAATTCGAAAGCCATTGTGTGGACGTGATGAAGTTCGGAACGTTGTTTTTCAGCCATTCTTGGTTCACTCGAGCTTTGTGAGACGGTGCCGAGTCCTGCTGAAACGTCCATGGTCTGTCACCGAAATGCTTGTCTGCCCACGGCTTCAAAGCAACCTCCAGAATACTTTCCCGATAATATGTCGCATTTACCTTGACGCCAGGCTCGATGAAAACGAGTTACAGCGGTTACAGCGGCCCAAACCATTATCTGTTGCGGGTGCTGCCTCCTTGTGGCCAATCGATGACTCAAATTCTCGTATGAACGGTCGGTCAAGTAAACCCTATCGTTTTGAGAGTTTACGAATTGCTCAATTGGAAAAATTTTCTCGTCAGAAAATACAATGTTCGGAAATTGACCGCTTTCGGCCAAACGAAGCAACTCCTTCGCTCTCTCAAGTCTAACTTGTTGCTGCTTCGGTGTGAGATCATGGGCCTTTTAGATCTTGTAAGGCTTGACCTTCAGATCATTTTTCAGTATGCGGCGGATGCTACGGTCGGATATTTTCAGTTCTTTTGCCATTTGATTGGCACTTCGTCGAGGATTTCGTTCAAGTCGCTTCTTCACTTTTTGAACCATCTCACGTGACGTTGCAGTCTTTTGATGACCACCTCCATGACGTTTTGCGATGCTACTAGTATTATTGTAACGAGTTATGGTGCGATAAACAAAAACTTTATTCACTTTAAGGTGTTTGAGCTCACGAACAATCGCTGGTTTTAATTTTCCATCTAAATATAAAGCAATCACACTACTACGTTTTAAATCCATCACTGATTTTTTTTTCGCGTTCACTTTTGGCAAAATGCTTTCTTGCGCTTGTAAACAATACAACTCCGAACTGTCATTTAGCAAATTTCTAGAGAGCTGATGCCCGTGCGTCAGCTGCGCGAGCGGTCTGAAGTTGGTTACACTTCGAGTGCCGCACCCTGTAAAACTATCCCTATTGCTAACCTCAATACTCAAGAAGTAGAGAAGTAATTCAGAAACGATTTTTTCACGGTGTTGTCAGATAGGTGAAAATCGAACAAGTGAGAACATCGATTAAATAGACGACACATACTAGAAAACGGTTCGTTATAGCCGTAATTAGTGCGAGCAGATTGAATTCTGAGAAATGGATGAGATCGGAGATTGCGAAAAATAATAGCTAGGTTCAGTTTATGTAACAATTCGGGGCAATCAGTTTGAGATTGTAACAAATCCGCCACGAAAATAGCTCTACAGATGTCTCGACGTACGGATAACAAGTCTAAATCGATAAGTTTACAGCGCTCACTATAGCAGGGAAGGTTGTTGGGATTCCTCCAAGAAAGACTGCGAAGGGCAAACCGAATAAATTTATGCTGAATAGCTTCTATGCGTTGGATGTCGAGTTGATAATAGGGAGCCCAGACGACTGCAGCATATTCGAGTATAGAGCGAACCAGTGCACAATATAGTGCCTTAAGACAATATATGTTATTAAAGCTCTTTGTAATGCGAAATATGAATCCTAGCATTTTGGAAGCCTTAGAGATCGTATACTCTACGTGATTCTTAAAATTAAGTTTTGAATCCAACAGAACTCCTAAGTCCTTGACAGTCGATTCTCGTTTGAGAATAGTCTGGGAAATGGTATAGTCGAATACAACTACTGTGCGTTTACGTGAGAAAGAAATTACGGAACATTTTGAAGCATTCAGGACCATTCTATTGAGGTCGCACCAACTGGAGAAGATATCTAACTGTTTCTGCAGGAATCTGGCATCTTCCAGGTCTTTAATAGGATGATACAATTTAAAATCGTCGGCGAATGATAGTTTATTACATTGCAGCGCGAGGTTCAAATCATTCAGATACAGCAAAAATAAAAAGGGTTCGATGTGACTTCCCTGAGGTACCCCCGAGTTAGTTAGGAAGGGTGCGGCTGTGCAGTCACCGATTTTAACTATCATAGTACGTTTAATCAAATAAGACTGCAGCCAGTTCAAAAATGGACCGCTGAATCCAAGTCTTCCGAGTTTAGCAATAGCTATTTGGTGATTTATTTTATCAAAAGCAGTGGAGAAGTCAGTATATATAGCGTCAACCTGCTGTCGCGCCTGTAACGACTGAATGACATAGGAAGTATAACACACAAGATTCGTAGATGTAGATCGTTTTGGCATGAAACCGTGCTGAGTTGAAGATATATAATTAGAGCAATTGTGTATGATTAAATCCAAAACGACTAATTCAAAGAGCTTAGATACAGCACACAAAGCGGCAATTCCTCTGTAGTTCGATATTTCACATTTATTGCCTTTTTTATATAAGGGGAAGATGAATGATTTCTTCCATGGTTCGGAAAAATTCCAGAGCGTAAGGATGTATTAAATAATATCACCAATGGAGCTAATAAACTTTTCGAACACTTTTTGATAACTATAGACGGAATGCCATCGGCCCAGCACTTGTTGATTTTTTCAGCTTGGTGCATGCCGTTTTCATTGTATCCATTGTGACAACAGGGCATGATCCAATAGGGGAGCGTAGTGGAACATTATTCGCAGCTTCAAGAATGTGATGATTAGACAATGATTCTTCGCAAAAGACGCTGCTGAATTGTTTGCAAAAAAGATCACAAATTTTGGACGTGGTTGATGCTTGTGTTAAGCTTGCTCTTGATCTTGATCGCAAGGTTTGATTAATAATTTGAAGAATAGATTCGGGAAACTAATTGCGATCAACAGTTATTGATGGAATTGGGCTTCGCTCTGCTCATCCGCAGTCTCGTTATTCCATCGTAGCTGATGTGTGTAGTGATGAACTGGTCCGGCGGGAAGGGCCAGGTGAATTACTGTCTGATACTGGTAAAGATATCAGGTTCGATTCCTGATGTGATCAAGGATCAAGGGTTTAAAATTAAAAAAACCCTGGATAGTAAATCCGAAATATTTGAATGATATTTCGTCGTGCAAAGTTATAGGCGTTAGAAACTATGCCAGAAAATGATTACGCGGGTATTTTTGAAAATTTTAGCTGGCACCCAAGGAGTGATAAGTGAGGAATATTTATGCCAGAGTGAAGAGTGAGGAAATAATGCAAAATCAGTAGATTTCGAAAGCGCCATCCTTAGATACGCAGAATAGACAGAAATCTGTAGATATAATGATAAATATGTTTTTTTTTTGTCGTGAATACGACTCACTGTACTATGAGGTACCTTTTCAAAATTAGCCATTGTATTAACATAATTCTTTCACTATTTCATCAAAAATATGATTTGGAATTTAGGATAATATATTGAACAGTGTGAGATAACCACAAACAATTCAAAAATTAAGTTTTCTCAAACTTTGCAAACAACGCGGAAAACTTTTTACTTTCGCTTGTGTTTTTCGCTCAAGGACGACGATTTTCAGGTAGTGCGGTACTATTCAACTAAACGTTATAAAAGAGGAACCGTGGTCGAAAATCGCTTATTTGTTCTTGTGCGTTAAATGAAAGCAGACGTCGGGGCGAGCAGACGCATTCAACCAGCCGCATCGGAGAGTGTGCCTTCTTTGTGGTTAAAAACCTTAAACGCTCATAGTTCTCATTTGCCTTTCGTCAAGGTGAGAGGACGCATTAAACCAGTTTGGCATCATTTGGCACTGCAAGCGGATGTGTTGCGGTTTGACCGCAAAGCTAGTTTCAATTCAAACAAGAGCGATCGCGTCATACAGAGCTGCTGGTCGTTTGCAGTGGAGAGACAGAAATCGAAAAAAGGGCAGCATTATATAAAATCAGCCGTTCTAATGGCTCTAAATGTTATCTAAAGAACTAATAAGATTACTTGTTTGCAAATCGAAGGTAAAAATCATCAGTTTAGTAAAAATCCAAAATAATTTGATTTGTTCGTGCACTTTTCGCTGTGCGAAAATTGTTTCGAACTGTGCTAAATATCGTAGAGAATTCCACAATTTGGTCCTTCTAAAAGGCAGAAATGAATCCTATACAGCATCTTGATAGTTTCTCTTAATGAAATATGCAAATCCGAAATGAAATAATCGACGTCAAAATTCTATAAGTTGTGGCCGTTGGAACCGTCCATTTGTAAAAAAGCTACAAACGTAAAACGTAACGTAAAAAGAAACCTCTTAAGCAAAATTGATTCAGTTTGTCATCATAAGGTACTGTGAGTGGATGTGCAAGAATGGGAAAACTCAATCGCCGCCCTAAATACCCATCAACGCTTTCTTGCACGCTGAATAATAAATAACAGAAGCACTCAAATTCGTTCGGAACAACACTGCGTGGGATATTCAGTAGTAGCCGTTCAACCGACAAGGTTGTGTATAGAAGCGTACAGTTTAATAACGCTGGTTGGTTTACACGCGTTAAATACGACAACGGTTGAACTACAGGTAGAGACCTGTTGGCAGCAGCCTTTAAAACGTATAGTCGTGCTGCAAAAGAGAGCACTAGTGCTGGGCCAAGCTGGTGAAGGAAACAACAAAGGGCGTTTTCCAAGCTCTACCCAGGCCACAATATACAGCCACAAGTGCTGAGCAGGAGAGTGCAAAGGCACATCGAAGAAGGAGAGTGCAAAGGCACATAGAAGCAGGAGAGTGCAAAGACACACCGGTGCGAAGGCACTTCGGTGCCATATCGGTGCGGAGCACAAGGAAGAAGGAGACAAGACAACTCGATCTTTCCACTGCCATACAACACGCAGGTATACACCGGTGACCTGCGCTGGTTACAGCTGGCGAAGACAAAAGAGAATCGGAAATCGTGTGGTGCTGGATGTCAGGTAGCAGTAGCATAACATCGTATTCTATCGCTGCAGTTAGCTTCAGCGTTGAATCAACGTCTAGATACATCTAACAAGAACATCTAGAGCAACGAGGATCAACACGGCAGTGCAACAGAGATAGACAACAATTTCAAGGTAGAAGTTTTTTTCCTTTTGATTGAGTACTGTGTAGTGTTGATTCCATTTTTTATTTTAAAGTTTGATTCAAAATTTTCATGTAATGGATGAATCTATGGACGAAAGTTTGACTCAAAAACCTAGCATGAATCCTACACCCCCCCGAACGATAAAATATCAGGCGAGCTCTTCTGGGCCTTGGATAGTCTTTTTTAGACGTATTTGCGTTTTATAACCGTTTACACGTTAGTTCTTAACTAAAGTTTTTATCAGTTAGTGACTATTTGCTGCCCGAGCTTGTGTGGAGTGTTATTCTTAACATTTGACTGCTGATCGCATAGTGAATCAAGTTCAGTTGTGTTGTGGCTACGGTTAGTCTGTTTGCCGCCATCGTGTTGTTGTTTTGATAACAAACAGTATCGTTTCACACTGTGCTTTGTATAAAGCCTAACTGAAGGCGTTCTATTGCATATATTACGAGTATGGAGAAAACCTGTGGACAATGCAGTCAGATTATCACTGGCATTGATTCCGTTGCTTGTCGCGGCTACTGTGGATGCATGTTCCATTTGGCATGCTCGGGTGTTTCTCGCGCTCTGTTGGAGTACATCGCATCAGAAAAATCTATTTTGGATGTGTGATGAATGTGCCAAATTGTTCGAGAACTCGCATCTCCGATCTATCACTAAATCGGCAGACAAAAATTCGCCACTTGTGTCACTTACGGAAGCTATCAATGGTCTACAAAAATAAATCAAGTCGTTATCAAAACCGACACCATCACAATTAAATCTTCGCTGGCCTTCTATCGAGCATCGTCGTCCGGCCAAAAGACCTCGCGGACCTGATTTGGACGCTTCTGAGTGTATAGCTGGATCGAAAAGAATCGTAGAGAACGTCGTCAGTGTTCCAATCTGCGAAAAACCAGCAGACAAATTTTGGCTGTATTTGTCTCGTATACGACCGGATGTCACCAACGACGAGATTTCTGCTATGGTGCGAGCCAACCTTGAGCTAAGTCAAGACCCATTGGTAGTTAAACTGGTTGCCAAAGGTTCTGATATTAGCAACATGACCTTTGTGTCTTTCAAAGTTGGCCTTGACCCTGCATTGCAATCCTTCAACTTGGCCGCAAGGAATATATTTTCGCCAATTTGAGGAAAAGTCGACCCAAAAATTTTGGAAATCTTTGGCGAGTCCGTCTCTAACGCCCACACCAGGAATATCTCAGTATATAGTAGATAGATATAGATATAGTATATCTAAATTATACTATGGAAGCCTCTGACTCTACTGCCTCAGTCGTGCCACTGCAGCCTGCGATCGACAGCCGTCCCGGTCCTGAGAGCAGGTGCGGAGAAGGGGGCTTCCAAACTACTAGCCTACGCAAGTATCCATTCGTTTCCAGTATTTCAAGCGCTGAATCGTGTTCTAGTTCCAGTTTGGTGTCATCAATCCACCGGCCGCTGGGACGCACCGAAGTTGGTATAATGGAAGCCTTTGATCCCCCCGCCTCAGTCGTGCCACTGCAGCCAGCGTTCGACAGCCGTCCCGGCCCTGAGTGCGAGAGCGGAGATGAGGTCTTCCAATCAGCCACTGCCGGCAAGTACAATAGTACCTTGTACAGTTCAAGCATTCACTACCTTCCTGATTCCAGCACAAATCGGTCTCGTTCGCGCTCTCAGCCAGTTTTATCAAACATCTTATTGTATTATCAGAATGTTAGAGGGCTACGTACGAAGATTGACGATTTGTTTACTGCAGCTTCTGATGTGGAATATGATGTAATTGTGTTAACTGAAACGTGGCTGAATAGTGCAATTAATTCACTTCAATTATTTGGCTCGATGTACACGGTGTACCGTAACGATAGGGATCCAGTAAATGCTGAAAAAAAAACGCGGCGGTGGTGTGCTTATTGCTGTCTCCAACCGGCTTTCGTCCAAACGTAAATCTGTTCTGAATCATGCTCTTGAACAGCTTTGGGTAAACATTCGCAGCCATAATACTGACATATGTGTAGGTGTGGTATATATTCCACCCGATTCTGTCGATAACGTTGAAGTTATTCAAAGTCATATTGACTCCGCACTTGACATCGCTCAATCTATAGATCCTAGCACAGTGCATTTACTGTTTGGGGACTATAACCAACTAGGTCTAGTTTGGATGGAAACTTATTCCGGTTTTGCTATCCCTGATCCATCTGTATCAACCTGGACAAGGCCGAACGTTTCTTTGCTGGATGGAATGTCGCTACTGAACATGGTGCAAAAAAACACTGTTACTAACATGCGCAACCGTACGCTAGACCTGCTTTTCGTAAACGAGGAAAATTCAAGGAACTGCATCACTACTGAAGCAATTGAGCCTTTAGTCGCCGTTGACGCAAATCATCCTCCGCTTTCTGTCACTTTGACTTGTCCTCGGCTTGTGCGGTTTGACGATGTGTCTGAAGATACGCTGTTCAACTTTTCGAAGACTGACTTTTCCGGACTCAATAATGAACTGTGTGTTATCGATTGGGATTCTCTACTGGATAATGTTGCTGACGTGGATACAGCTGTAGACAAATTTTCCTGTGTTTTGCGGGACCTTTTCTTAGTACATGTTCCCGCACCCGGCCCTCGCCCAAAGCCACCTTGGGGCAATAGAAACCTACGTGAGCTTAAAAGGTTACGAGCAGCTGCACTTCGGCACTATTCCAATCGACGAAACCCAATAACAAAAAGGAATTTTGCTCAAGCTAGTAACAATTATCGGTCGTACAATCGCTATCTCTACTCGAAGCACGTACATAAAACTCAATCCAATCTGAAACGAAATCCGAAGAAATTTTGATCTTTTGTTAATGGCAAACGCAAAGAAATCGGACTTCCTTCCAGCATGTTCCTTGAAAATGAAACATCGAACACTCTAAGAGGCACCTGCAACTTATTCGCACAACACTTCTCGAGAGTATTCAATACAGACTCGGCTAATTCAACTCAGGTGGAACGATGCCTTCGAAACGTTCCATATAATGTGATAAATATTGCAAACATTCGATTTACTGATGAGGATATTATGACGGCAATAAGTAAGTTAAAATCCTCAACATCAGCTGGGCCAGATGGAATTCCGTCTATAGTATTGAAAAGATGTTCAAGAGCATTGTGTGCGCCCCTCAAATTAATTTTCAACCAATCAATGTCGCAGTCACGGTTTCCTGCATGCTGGAGAAAATCGTACATGTTCCCGAACTTCAAAAAAGGAGATAAACAAAATATTGCAAATTACCGAGGTATAACTTCTCTCTGTGCTGGATCAAAGCTGTTGGAGATTTTAGTGGGGAACGTTTTATTCCGTGAAACAAAGACATATATCTCCAATGATCAGCATGGTTTTTATCCAGGCAGAACTACAATCACTAACTTGACACAATTTTGTTCCCTTTGTATTAAGAACATTGAAACTGGATCACATATAGATACAATATATACCGACCTGAAAGCAGCGTTTGACCGTGTATATCATACGCTCTTGATTGCGAAACTGGAGCGTCTAGGTGCATCGTCTAGTTTCTCTCAGTGGCTTAAGTCATACCTCGTAGGCCGAATTTTATCAGTGAAGCTAGGAAATGTCGAGTCACAAAACTTCGCTAACGAATCAGGTGTTCCTCAAGGAAGAAATCTCGGACCATTGCTGTTTTCATTATTTTTTAATGACATTTCTTTTGTCATTCCACCAGGATGCAGACTTATGTATGCGGACGATTTGAAACTGTTTCTTGTTGTGCAATCGACAGCTGATTGCATGGAACTTCAGCAGCACCTAAACAATTTTTGTGAATGGTGCAATCTCAACCTCTTAACTGTAAGTGTGTCCAAATGCTCTGTGATTTCTTTCACACGTAAGAAAAGCCCGATAGTCTGGAACTACTCTATTTCTGGGGAAACACTTGAAAGAGTAACTGTTTTCAAAGATTTGGGTGTGCTTCTTGATTCTCAGCTCTCCTTCAGACATCACTACTCGCATATAATTGCTCATGCAAATAAAAACTTAGGTTTCATCATGAGGATCGCCAAAGAGTTTACTGATCCATACTGCCTGCGAGCGTTATATTACGCGTTAGTACGGTCTACCCTTGAAACCGCAGTGCACATTTGGTGTCCTTACGCCAGTGTTTGGATCAATAGAATTGAAGCAGTACAATCACGATTCCTGCGATTTGCTCTCAGATCTCTGCCATGGCGTAATCCGTCAGAGCTTCCACCATACATTGAGCGCTGTCGTTTGCTCGACATGGTCACACTAGATTAACGACGAAATATACTCAGAGCAGTATTTATAGCGAAATTGCTGAATGGACAAATTGATGCTCCTGAAATTCTCTCGCAAATATGTATTAATGTCCCTCCAAGAACGCTAAGAGCGCGGAATTTCTTGCGACTCGACTTACGAAGAACGGAATATGGCCAGAACGAACCGATTAGGGCAATGTGCAATGTTTTCAATAGTGTGTACGACCTTTTTGACTTTTGTGTATCTAGTGTTGTTTTCAAGAATAGGCTTAAGAGACTCGGATAGAATATAAGTAGAACTTAATTATTTTTTAGCACTGGACAATGTTTGTATTCGTTAGGCTAATGTTTTTGAATTGTAACTATGTAAACAGATATGTAAAATGTTAAAAAAGATGATGGGTTTTTACGCGCATTTGATGAATTTCAAATGGGCTTTTCCCACTCAACCAAAAACTCCATTGAGATCAATCCAGGTCAGATGGAAAGAAATAGATAAATAAATAAATAAATAAATAAATATCAAAGCCATTAAACATTTTACAAATTTCTAAAGGTTTGACATCACGATTCTCTTCAATCAAAGAGATCATAAAAGTGAATAACGATAAAATTCGTGTTGTAGTAAATAGTTTGAAACAGGCGAATGATATTGTCTCTTCGGAACATTTCACTAGAGAGTATAAAGTTTACATACCCTCCAAAGATGTCGAAATTGACGGTGTTGTTACCGAAGCGAGTCTTTCGGTAGATGATTTACTCAAGCATGGTGTTGGTCGTTTCAAGAACTCCATGCTGGTGGGTGTGAAAATACTGGAGTGCAAACAACTGTACTCAGTAGATCATGAAGAAGGGAAAAAAAGTTTATCGCCCATCAGACTCATTTCGAGTGACATTTGCCGCGTCTGCGTTGCCGTCCCATGTCTATGTCGATAAAATTCGCCTCCCTGTTCGGCTTTTTGTCCCAAATGTAATGCAATGTTATTACATTTGTCCCAAATGTAATAAACCAAAATGTATTAAGTGTGAAGGGCCTCATAAAGATAATGATTGCAACAAGGAAATTGAAAAATGTATTTATTGTGGGGATAGCCCTCATGATGATATTTCAGTATGCACTGCATTTAAAGTGCACAAAGACAAAATTAAGCTTTCTTTAAAAGCACGGTTTAAGCGCACATATGCAGAAATGCTTAAAACGGTCATTGATGTCCCCCCTTTGGAAACCGAAAACGGGTTTTCAAATCTAGAGGAACCAGAGGACTCTGACTCAGACGAAAATAGTGAAGGTAATTCGTTTATCACTACCCAAGGGTCAGTTAAGAGAAAGAAGTCTTCTTCCAAATTACCAAAAAAGACACATAAAATTTCATCTTCAAAAAAAGATCCCCGTGTTAAACAAAAAAAGTCAAAACCAAAGACTGTGCCTCCTGGTTTGTCAAATTCACAAACCAATCCAGGGTCTAGCACAGAAAAAGATAATAATCCTGTGGGCTCCATTTCACAGCCACCAACAGGAATACTGAAGTTTTCGGAAATTGTAGAATGGATTTTCTCAGCATTCAATATATCTGGACTCTTAAAGACCGTCATAATGGCATTCCTTCCAATAGCTAGAACCTTTTTGAAGCAGTTATCAGCTCAATGGCAAATTGTCTCAGGTTTTGTATCTTTTGATGGATAATTTATCACCCGCCGCAAATGATACAATCACTGTCCTGCAGTGGAATTGTCGAAGCATCATGCCAAAATTTGATGCATTTAAAATCTTATTGCATAGTCAAGAGATGTATTTGCTTTATGCGAAACATGGCTTAATTCAAACATAGCTTTAAATTTTAATGATTTTAACATTATACGTCTCGATAGAGACTCTCCGTATGGTGGAGTGCTTTTGGGAATTAAGAAATGCTATTCCTTTTATAGATTAAACATCCCTTCAACTTCTAGTATAGAAGTTGTTGCTTGTCAAACAAACATTAAAGGAAAGGACATTTGCATTGCTTCTGTATATATTCCTCCAAGAGCTCAAGTTGGACAACGACAGCTTAATGAAATTGTCGAAGCCCTTCCTGCTCCAAGCTTGATTTTAGGAGATTTCAATTCGCACGGAATGATGTGGGGTTCCGTTTACAATGATAGCAGATCATCTTTAATACAAAACATTTGTGACAATTTTTGCATGACAGTTTTAAATATGAGTAGCATGACACGGATCCCAAGATCTCCTGCACGACCAAGTGCATTAGATCTATCTCTTTGCTCGACTTCATTTCGACTAGATTGCACCTGAAAAATATTGCCTGATTTACACTGTAGCGATCATTTACCAATCATCATCTCAATTAGCAGTAGCAATTGCATTGCTACTTCAGCTAGTATTCCATATGATTTGACAAAAAATATCGACTGGATTAAATACCAAAGTAGTATCTCTAGTATTTTGAATTCAATGGAAGAGCTCCCTCCCCTTGAAGAATATGACTTCCTCGTTTGTTCGATTCTGAATCTGAACAATCCCAAACTAAACGCTTTCCTGGGCCCACGACTAACAGAAGGCCTCCCAACCCCTGGTGGGACAAAGAGTGCTCAGAGGCTAAACTCGCAAAACAAAATGCTTGCAAGACGTTTCTAAAACGGGGAGGAGGAACTCCTCAGAATTTTGAAAAACGTATGGTTTTAGAAACCAAGTACAAGAGCATACTTCGAACCAAAAAATGTAGCTATTGGAGACATTTTGTCGAAGGTTTGTCAAGAGAAACCTCAATGAGCACTCTTTGGAATACGGCCAGACGAATGAGGAATCGTAACGTGGGCAATGAGAGTGATGAATACTCGAACCGATGGATATTTGACTTCGCTAGGAAAGTTTGCCCAGATTCTGTTCCTACGCAGAGCATTAGTCGGGAATCTCCTCCAAATAATGGTTTTATTAATAACCCATTTTCAATGATGGAATTTTCTATAGCACTCTTGTCTTGTAACAATAACGCTCCTGGGTTGGACAGAATTAAATTCAACTTGGTGAAGAATCTGCCTGACCTCGCAAAAAGACGTTTGTTGGAATTGTTCAACAAGTTTCTTGAGCAAAATATTGTTCCACCTGACTGGAGGCAAGTGAAAGTTATCGCCATTCAAAAGCCGGGGAAACCAGCTTCCAATCACAACTTATATAAACCCATTGCGATATTGTCCTGCATCAGAAAAATGTTCGAAAAAATTATTCAACGACGTCTCGACACATGGGTCGAGACGAACGGTTTGTTGTCAGATACTCAGTTTGGCTTCCGTAGAAATAAAGGGACGAATGATTGCCTTGTATTACTTTCGACTGACATCCAAATTTGCTTTCGCTCGAAAGCAACAAATGGCATCTGTATTTTTAGACATTAAAGGAGCATTTGATTCAGTTTCAATCGATGTTCTTTCAGACAAGCTCCACCAACATGGACTCCCAGCGGTTATAAATAATTATTTGGACAACCTTTTGTCAGAGAAACGCATGCATTTTTCACATGGCGATTTGGCAACGTTCAGAATTAGCTACATGGGTCTACCGCAAGGCTCATGCCTCAGCACGCTTCTTTATAATTTTTACGTGAATGACATTGACAGCTGTCTAGTAACCCCATGTACACTAAGACAATTGGCAGATGATGGCGTGGTTTCAGTTACTGGACCCAAAGCTATTGATCTCAAAAAAAAAAAACATTGCAAGATACCTTAGATAACTTGTCCGTTTGGGCTGTTCATCTTGGTATCGAATTCTCTGCGGAGAAAACAGAGTTAGTCGTCTTTTCAAGAAAGCATGATCCCGCGCAGCTTCAGCTCCATATGATGGGAAGAATGATCCAACAGGTTTTAACTTTTAAATACCTCGGGGTGTGGTTCGATTCCAAATGCACGTGGGGAGGACACATTAGGTATCTGATAACGAAATGCCAACAAAGAGTAAATTTTTTTCAAACAATAACAGGATCTTGGTGGGGTGCTCATCCGCAAGATCTAATAAAATTGTATCAAACAACGATTCTTTCAGTGATGGAATATGGGTGCGTTTGTTTTCGTTCCGCTGCAAACTCTCATATTATCAAACTTGAGCGAATTCAGTACCGTTTTTTTGCGAATTGCCTTAGGCTGCATACATTCGACACATACAATGAGTCTTGAAGTTCTGGCGGGATTTCTTCCATTAAAAGATCGATTTTGGGAGCTTTCATCACGCCTGCTAATAAGATGTTAAGTGCTGAATCCCATGGTAATTAATAATTTCGAACGACTAGTCGAGCTTCGATCTCAAACAAAATTCATGACAGTAAATTTTAATCACATGTCACAGGAAATCAACCCATCAAGATATATTCCTATCCGTGTCAGCATTCTGACTCAACTTTATTTTTCGATACATCCATGCAGCGCGAAGTGCGTGGAATCCCGGATCATCTACGTTCGACGGAAATCCCAAAAATATTTTCAAGTAAGCTCAGGTATATTGACTCTGAGAAAATGTTTTTCACGGACGGATCGCGAATTGAAGAAGCGACAGGGTTTGGTATGTTCAACAATAATGTTTCGGCCTCATTTAGGCTTCAAGAACCTGCATCTGTTTATATAGCAGAGTTAGCAGCAGTTCATTATAGTTTGAGTGTAATCGTCACTTTATCTCCAAACCATTATTTCATCTTCACAGATTGTCTGAGTGCAATTGAAGCCATTCGCTCAAACATGACTGGCAAGACTGAACCGTTTTTCCTGGGCAAAATAAAACAGTGCCTGAACGACATATTGAACAATAATTATCTAATCACCATATTCTGGGTCCCGGCTCATTGCTCCATTCCTGGCAATGAAAGAGCCGATATTTTAGCCAAACGTGGTGCTGTTGAGTGTGAAATTTATGAGAGACCGATTGCTTTCAACGAATTCTATAGCTCGTCTCGCCAAAGAACACTTGCCAGCTGGCAAGCTTCTTGGGATAAAGATGATCTGGGTCGGTGGATGCACTCAATTATTCCGAAAATATCGACAAAGGCATGGTTCAGGGGACTGGATGTGAGTAGGGATTTCATTCGTGTGATGTCCAGACTCATGTCCAATCAGTACACGTTAGACGCACATCTCCTTCGAATTGGGCTCTCCGAGACTAATCATTGTGCTTGTGGAGAAGGTTATCGAGATATTGATCATGTCGTTTGAACATGCGTGGGGTATCGTGATGTCAGATCTCAACTAATAAATTCTTTGCGTACCCAAGGTAGACTATCCAATGTCCCAGTTCGAGACATTCTTGCTTGTCGCGTCCTTCCATACATGAAACTTATTTATCATTTCATAAAGAAAATTGGAGTTTCAATTTAATAAAGGCCCCTTTTAAGACTTAGTTCTGATTCCAGCTGCGTCCATGAGTTCAACCAATAGCTAAATTAGAATAGAAATTATGTAATGATACAAACAAACTTGAAACAGTTTACGAAATTATCAACAAAATGTCTGAAAATAACAGCTTACTTTATAATTTATAGAAGTAAATCGTTTGGTTCAAATAATATTTCCGAGTAGATTTCATAATTAATGACGAGTTACCTAAGATGATATTTAAGTAATAAGAGGAATATGTTTTAATAAATTCAAATCGTTGTGACTATGTTAGTATTAAATTAGGATAAGAATTTTATGTAAAACTGATGCTATGGCGAAGAAAAACTTATGTAAACTGCCTTAAGAAATAAACGTATTTATGAAAAAAAAACACTGCGTGAGATTGTGGAGAATGAGAGAATGGAAACTAACAAAATTTTTGAACAAGAACTCAATCGCCAATGCGTAAGTCAAGGAGTGCCTGCGAATGTGACAGAGCGAGAACATGTTTGTTCGTAAAAATGAATCAAGTATTTGTGTGCAATCGAAAAACCGAACGATTGACAAATGCGCCCGTATGAATCGGTATGAGTTAGATGCACTGTTCTAGGCTAGAGTGACAAAAAGTCTATGACGAGATTGCATTGAGATTTACGTATGTTGAGCCCGATAGGTTTTCGATTGAAAGCGATATGCATTGTGATTGTCATTCCATTTCTAGATATGTGAATATGTAACTAGTGTTGTGTGCAGTTTCGTTATGTATTTATTGGATCTTTCAAGATAAAGCGGTTCTTTTTTGCCTTTCTCATATAGAAAGGTTATGCAATCACTTGAAAAACCGACTAGTGAAAATTGTGTCATTCGACTCAGTTCATCAAGCTGAGCAATGGCTGTGTGTGTACGTATGTGTGTGTATGTGTCAAATAATCTCACTAGGTTTTCTTGGAGATGGCTGAACTGATTTTGACAAACTTAGATTCAAATGAAAGGTCTCGTGGTCCCATACGGAATTCCTGAATTTTATCCGGATCCGACTTCCGGTTCCGGAATTATAGGGTAAAGTGTGTTCAATATTGTACACCGTCACTTAAACCGGCGAAACAAAACACGTAAAATTTTTTCTAAACTGGTCTCAAAGCTACACAAATCGATAGTCATTATCAATAAGCAACTAAACAAACCGATTCCGGCTATCCTGGTTCCCGGTATCCGGTTCCGGAAGTACGGGAAATAGTGGTCATATATACCAAAATAGATCTCACACACTTTTCTCAGCGATGGTTTGACCGATTTCCACAAACTTATATTCAAATGAAAGGCCTTCCGGTCCCATACGGAATTCCTGAATTTCATCCGGATCTGACTTCCGGTTCCGGAATTAGAGGGTAAAGTGTGTTCAATATTGTACACCGTCACTTAAACCGGCGAAACAAGAAACGTAAAAAAAATTCTAAACTGCTCTCAAAACTACACAAATCGATAGTCATTATCAATAAGCAACTAAACAAACCGATTCCGGCTATCCTGGTTCCCGGTATCCGGGTCCGGAAGTTTCGGAATTAGCGGTCATATATATCAAAATAGATCTCACTCACTTTTATCAGCGATGGTTTGACCGATTTCCACAAACTTAGATTCAAATGAAAGGTCTTCCGGTCCCATACGGAATTCCTAAATTTCATCCGGATCCGACTTCCGGTTCCGGAACTATAGGGTAAAGTGTGTTCAATATTGTACACCGTCACTTAAACCGGCGAAACAAAAAACGTAAAAAAATTTCTAAACTGTTCTAAAAACTACACAAATCAATAGTCATTATCAGTAGGCAACTAAACAAACCGATTCCGGCTATCCTGGTTCACGGTATCCGGTTCCGGAAGTTTCGGAAATAGTGGTCATATATACCAAAATAGATCTCACTCGCTTTTCTCAGCGATGGTTTGACCGATTTCCACAAACTTAGAGTCAAATGAAAGGTCTTACCCATATGGAATTCCTGAATATCATCGGGATCTGACTTCCGGTTCCGGAATTATAGGGTAAAGTGTGTTCAATATTGTACACCGTTGCTTAAAATATTTTCGGATGCAACAAACATGTTATGCCTAAACAATCTCTTGGTTTCTTTCAAAAATCGAAGAGAAAAATTTAGAATAGAATACCACAATATTATATGTACATTAGAAAGGCATCATTACACCACTAGGTGAATTAAAATAGGTTTTTACATTATCCACTGCTATAATCGCAGGCGACACGCTATCAGTAGAACAGGCACTCAAACTTAATTTCATTGTCATTTACCGAGAAGAAAAAAACAGTATGTGCTTGTGGATACCTTTCATGCGCTTTTAGTCTACTGTGCGTTACGTTTGGCGCTTGGGGTGCATGTATTTCGAGCGCGAGAATGCGAGAAAAATTTGGAAGTCGCGTTGGGATGTCATTTGATGATGGGGGAAATGGATTGCTTTGAACGCTAACAAATTTTCATCGTTCCATCATTTCAACTGAATATACCTATTTATTCCTGCAATCTGTTAAAATGCGCGTTGAGGCATTTATAAGGTAAGCTGATCCGGTCTACACAATGGTTTGTGATTATGGCCGCCAAGAGGGTGGTGGGGAGAGGAGAGAATCTCCTCGAACCCTATTTTCCACAAAGCCCGAAAATTCGGTTTTTGTTTATTTATTATAGAAATATCAAATAACTGACAAACGAAATTTTTTTTTTGACAAATCTGCTTACCACATCACTCTATTCACCCTTCATCTACAATCAAAGATTGTTCTTTTTTGTTGCTGTTTTGTAATATTCGGTTCAAAAAATTTCAACGAAACTGACATCTAACAATTTGTCAAAATATACCCAATTTCAAGAACATCATTACAGGATCATAAAATAGCCATAAGGGGCTCTAGAAACAACACAATTTATCGTGAAAATCAGGAAGACTACAGTCCTTTTTAGTAGTTCAAGCTACTTACTTCAAATCAACAGCGCAAACTCAATTCCAATCCAATTAGTATAATTTTGCGTACGTGCTTCTCTCTATATCATCGCACATATCGACAAAAAACATTTACTGTGATGTAAATTCATCAGTGTAAATGTTTTTTGTTGATATGTGCGATATAAAAGAGTTGAGTTGCACAATCATGTGAGTGCGGACAGTCAGACGAAATAAAACCACAAAATCGAGATATGAAACACTGAAACTTTTATTAATTGAATTTATCTTCCATCAAATTGAATTATCATGAAACAATACAACAGTTTTAATATACAGTTTTGTTAATGAGAAATTTTTGTGAAAATTTTTGTCTTATCCGCAAATTTTATAGAAATAAAATGAAAAAAACATATGAGTTTCTGGGTTTCATTGTGCTCGAACCGTCATTTCTTTTTAAAATTTTTGTCATAAATTTCAAAAACTTTAGCCTGCAGGTCAGGATTCAGTTTAAGTATCATAATGTTTTCTACTAATGTTTCTGAGAGGTTCGTTCTGAGATCAGTCAAAACGTGCTTCAAAGCACTAAACGACCTCTCTACTGAAACCTGTGTTGATGGGGCTGATAAAATGACCATCGCTATGCGATGAATAATAGGATTCGTAATTTTTTGCATCTCCCAATACTTAAGTATACAAAACGGATCAGCACTTGTGCTTGGTTTCTCTGTCGAAGGTCCTGGTCAAGCTTCAGACACAGCGAACGATGAGTCTATCGCCATTCGTTCCACAATTTCCAACTCTTTAATCTTCACTACAACTACTTCCTTCGGTGAACATACAGACGCTCCAGGCACTGTTTCTTCCTCGAAAAGCTCTGATACATACTGTTCCAAGTAGCTGGCGTATGATTCCTTAAATGATTCCTTAGCGTCATACGAAGTCGGGTCGAAATGCTCTATTTCTTCTATTCGATCAATTGCGCGATGAATTTTTACCAGGAAGTCCTTGAATGATACCATTATGACTAATAATTCATCATTTCTCAAATAAATAATTACCGTTACAAAATCCTTATCCATAGAAAAAATCCTTATTCATAGAAAAAATCCTTTTGGATCCTATGAAATTAAATCTAGGATCTAGATACAAACACGCCTTGAACAGCGTATTGTCGGGTAGTTTTTTTCAAACGAGTTTTAAAGCGGCTGATAATTTGACAGCCAAGTGGTTAGATAGTGACACAAGTGACACATCAGCTTGACATCGCATCCAACAAACATATAATTCTGACAAAGGAATATGATGTTTCTGCAACCTTAACGTCAGTATGAATACTGGTTCGAAAGCGTCTACCAACTTCTCTATGAAGCTCCATCGTCGGGTGAAATCTAAAATTTTTCATTCATTGAAACGTTTCATTAGGATTATTATATATTAATTTGCTTCATCTTCCGTTGGGCTATGATACAGTACGTAGCATTTTCCAACAAAATCTAATATCAGTGGGACTTTTTAGGGACATTCTTTTATGAATCGATTTTCAGAAAAAAAATGTTTCAAATTTCTAAATCTAATAATTGCATCTTTTTGTAGTACTTTCTTATAGTTGACACATTTTTTACACAATCCTTCTTATGACGAGAGCTTACTAAACTTCAATTATGATTTTTTTTTCTTGTTATTATTATTATTATTATTATTATTATTATTATTATTATTATTATTATTATTATTATTACTATTATTATTATTATTATTATTATTATTATTATTATTATTATTATTATTATTCATTCAGTAAAAACCATTCAAGCGAAGAGGTTGTGTTTCGATTGTACTGGCTCGTGAGTTAACGGCTGCTACCGAGACAATTCTAAGCTTCAGGTAGTTAAACTGCCCATAGCAAACGCAATATTCGGGGCGTTTCCCGACTAGAAAGCTAGCAACGAAGGCCATCCCGTTCATACGCACAGAGGTGTAGAGACACAGAGGTGCGAGAGCATAGAAGTGACGAGTCACAGAGGTGCCATCGCATAAAGGTGCGAAGATGAAGGGGTGCAAAGGCACAGAGGTGCTAAAGCAACCCAGTGCTGATCTACCAGGTACCAGAATTTGTACGCTGCGTAGGATCAAAAGAGACGGCATATATCGCGAGGTGCTACACTGCAAGCATCGCATTTGATCGCCACCAAGAGCAATAGCACTGTACCTGGGGTCAGGTACAGGCAGCTCAGCAAGTGCAGTGGTGTTCACAACGACGGCAGAGCAACTGAGATAGCAGTAAACGACAGAAGATATTGTAACCTGTAAATTATTTGCTATTGAATATCGAGTTTACATTCCATCGAAGGAGGTAGAAATTGACGGTGTTGTGACTGAAGCAAGTCTGACAGCAGATGATTTACATAAAAATGTAGTTGGCCGTTTTAAAAACTCCATGCTTGAGGGAGTTAAGATACTCGAGTGCAAACAATTGTACTCAGCATCTATTGTCGATGGAAAAAAGTCTTATCGTCCCTCAGGTTCGTTTCGCGTAACATTTGCCGGATCTGCATTGCCTAGCCATGTCTATATCGATAAAATTTTAGTAATAAGTCCAAATGTATCAAATGTCAAGGGCCTCATAAGGATAATCTTTGCGATAAAGATGTTGAAAAATGTGTTTATTGTGGGGAAAGTCCTCATGATGATCTTTCAGTGTGCGCTGCATTTAAGCTGCGTAAAGACAAAATGAAGCTTTCTTTAAAAGCACGGTCTAAGCGCACATATGCAGAAATGCTCAAAGCGGTCATGCATGTCTCCCCTTTGGAAACCGAAAACGGTTTTTCAAATCTTGCGGAGCCAGAGGAATCTGACTCTGACGGAAATAGTGAAGATACCTCGTTTGTCACTCCTCAAGCGTCTGTTAAGAGGAGATTACCAAACCATAAAATACCAAAAAAGACACCTAAAATTACACCTTCAAAAAAAGATCCCCGTGTTAAAGCTAAAAAGCCAAATTTAAAACCAAAAACTGTGCCTCCTGGTTTGTCAAATTCACAAACCAATCCAGGAACTAGCTCAAGAAAAGACAATAATCCAGTGGGCTCTATTTCACATTCACCAACAGGATTACTGAAATTTTCGGAAATGGTAGAATGGATTTTCGCTGCATTCAATATTTCTGAACCTCTAAAGACCATCATAACCGCATTCCTTCCAATAGCTAGAACTTTTTTTAAACAGTTATCAGCTCAATGGCCAGCTCTTTCAGGTTTTGTATCATTTGATGGATAATTTATCATCCGCCGCAAATGATTCAATCACTGTCCTGCAGTGGAATTGTCGAAGCATCATGCCAAAACTTGATTCATTTAAAGTTTTGTTGCATAGTCAAAAATGTGATGTATTTGCTTTATGCGAAACATGGCTTACATCAAACATAGCCTTAAATTTTAATGACTTTAACATTATACGTCTCGATAGAGACACCCCGTATGGTGGAGTGCTTTTAGGAATTAAGAAATGTTACTCCTTTTATAGATTAAACATTCCTTCGACTTCTAGTATAGAAGTTGTTGCTTGTCAAATAAACATTAAAGGAAAGGACATTTGCATTGCTTCGGTATATATTCCTCCAAGAGCTCAAGTTGGACAACGACAGCTTAATGAAATTGTCGAAGCCCTTCCTGCTCCACGTTTGATTTTAGGAGATTTCAATTCGCACGGAATGATGTGGGATTCCGTTTACAATGATAGCAGATCATCTCTAATATATAATATTTGCGACAATTTTAGCATGACGGTACTAAATATGGGTAGCATGACACGGATCCCAAGACCTCCTGCACGTCCAAGTGCATTAGATTTATCTCTTTGTTCGACTTCAATTCGACTAGATTGCACCTGGAAAGTATTTCCTGATTTACATGGTAGCGATCATTTACCAATCATCATCTCAATTAGCAGTAACAAAGGCATTGCTAATTCAGTTAATATTCCATATGATTTGACAAATAATATTGACTGGATTAAATACCAAAGTAATATTTCAAGTGTCTTAACTTCAATGGAAGAGCTCCCCCCACTTGAAGAATATGACTTCCTCGTTTGTTCGATTCTGTAGGCCGCAGAACAAGCCCAAACCAAACGATTTCTTGGTCCATCGTCTAACAGAAGGCCTCCAAACCCTTGGTGGGACAAAGAGTGTTCAGAGGCTAAACTCGCAAAACAAAATGCTTGCAAGACGTTTTTAAAACGAGGAGGAGGAACTCCTCAGAATTTTGAAAATTTCTTGACTTTAGAAACCAAGTACAAGAGCATACTTCGGGCCAAGAAATGTAGCTATTGGAGACATTTTGTCGAAGGTTTGTCAAGAGAAACCTCAATGAGCACTCTTTGGAATACGGCCAGACGAATGAGGAATCGTAACGTAGGAAATGAGAGTGAGAAATACTCGAACCGATGGATATTTGATTTTGCGCGGAAAGTTTGTCCAGATTCTGTTCCTACGCATAGCATTATAAGGGAATCTTTTCCAAATAATGCCCCTTTTCAATGATGGATTTTTCCATAGCACTCATGTCTTGTAACAATAACGCTCCTGGGTTGGACAGAATTAAATTCAACTTGGTGAAGAATCTGCCCGACCTCGCAAAAAGACGTTTGTTGGAATTGTTTAACAAGTTTCTTGAGCAAAATATTGTTCCACCTGACTGGAGGCAAGTTAAAGTTATCGCCATTCAAAAGCCGGGGAAACCAGCTTCCAATCACAACACATATAGACCCATTGCGATGTTGTCCTGTATCAGAAAATTGTTCGAAAAAATTATTCTACGACGTCTCGACACTTGGGTCGAGACGAACGGTTTGTTGTCAGATACTCAGTTTGGCTTCCGTAGAAATAAAGGGACGAATGATTGCCTTGCATTACTTTCGTCTGACATCCAAATTGCCTTCGCTCAAAAGCAACAAATGGCATCTGTATTTTTAGACATTAAAGGAGCATTTGATTCAGTTTCCATTGATGTTCTTTCAGACAAGCTCCACCAACATGGACTTCCACCGGTTATAAATAATTATTTGCACAACCTTTTGTCAGAGAAACGCATGCATTTTTCACATGGCGATTTGGCAACATTCAGAATTAGCTACATGGGTCTACCGCAAGGCTCATGCCTCAGTCCGCTTCTCTACAATTTTTACGTGAATGACATTGACAGCTGTCTAGTAACCCCATGTACACTAAGACAATTGGCAGATGATGGCGTGGTTTCAGTTACTGGACCCAAAGCTATTGATCTGCATAAACCATTGCAAGATACCTTAGATAACTTGACCGTTTGGGCTGTTCATCTTGGTATCGAATTCTCTGCGGAGAAAACAGAGTTAGTCGTCTTTTCAAGAAATCATGATCCCGCGCAGCTTCAGCTCCATATGATGGGAAGAATGATCCAACAGGTTTTAACTTTTAAATACCTCGGGGTGTGGTTTGATTCCAAATGCACGTGGGGAGGACACATTAGGTATCTGATAACGAAATGCCAACAAAGAGTAAATTTTCTTCGAACAATAACAGGATCTTGGTGGGGTGCTCATCCGGAAGATCTAATAAAATTGTATCAAACAACGATACTTTCAGTGATGGAATATGGATGCGTTTGTTTTCGTTTCGCTGCAAACTCTCATATTATCAAACTTGAGCGAATTCAGTACCGTTGTTTGATAATTGCCTTAGGCTGCATGCATTCGACACATACAATGAGTCTTGAAGTTCTGGCGGGAGTTCTTCCATTGAAAGATCGTTTTTGGGAGCTTTCATCGCGACTGCTAATAGGATGTGAGGTACTGGATCCCCTGGTTATTAATAACTTCGAAAGGCTAGTTGAGCTTCAATCTCAAACAAGATTCATGACAGTATATTTTAACCATATGTCACAGGAAATCAACCCTTCAAGATATATTCCTATCCGTGTCAGCCTCCTAAATGTCCCTGACTCAACTTTATTTTTCGACACATCCATGCAGCGCGAAGTGCGTGGAATCCCGGAACACCTACGCTCGATGGAAATCCCAAAAATATTTACAAGTAAGTTCAGGCATATTGACTCTGAGAAAATATTTTACACGGACGGATCACGAATTGAAGAGGCTACTGGGTTTGGTATATTCAACAATAATGTTTCGGTCTCATTTAGGCTTCAAGAACCTGCATCTGTTTATATAGCAGAGTGAGAAGCAGTTCATTATAGCTTGAGTGTAATCGTCACATTATCTCCAAACCATTATTTTCTTTTCACAGATAGTCTAAGTGCAATTGAAGCTATTCGCTCAAACGCCGCTTGCAAAAATGAACCTTTTTTCTTGGCCAAAATAAAAAAGTGCCTGAACGTCATATTGAATAATAATTATCAAATCACAATAGTCTGGGTCCCGGCTCATTGCTCCATTCCTGGCATTGAAAGAGCCGATATTTTAGCCAAACGTGGTGCTATTGAGGGTGAAATTTATGAGAGACCGATTGCTTTCAACGAATTCTATAGCACGTCTCGCCAAAGAACACTTGCCAGCTGACAAGCTTCTTGGGATAAAGATGATCTGGGTCGGTGGATGCACTCAATTATTCCTAAAATATCGACAAAGGCATGGTTCAGGGGACTGGATGTGAGTAGAGATTTCATTCATGTGATGTCCAGACTCATGTCCAATCACTACACGTTAGATGCACATCTCCTTCGAATTGGACTTTCCGAGACTAAGCATTGTGCTTGTGGCGAAGGTTACCGCGATATTGACCATGTTGTTTGGACATGCGTGGAGTTTCGTGATGTCAGATCTCAACTAATAAATTCCTTGCGTACCCAAGGTAGACTATCCAATGTCCCAGTTCGCGACATTCTTGCTTGTCGTGACCTTCCATACATGAAACTTCTTTATCATTTCATTAAATCCATTGGAGTTCCAATTTAAATTTTATTTTATGTTAGACTGTTATCTCTTCCATGAGTTCAACCAATAGCCAACTATAAGATATTGAATATAAGTGGTGAACTGATACAAACAATCCTGATTGTTTGTGTTTAGATTAACTAATGAATACCAACATACTAATATGATATTCGAAATGTATTAGGTTTAAACTACTATGTATTGTGGATGCCACGGCGAAGAAAAACTTATGTATATTGCCCATGAAATAAACGTATTTATGAAAAAAAAATTATTATTATTATTATTATTATTATTGTTATTATTATTATTATTATTATTATGACTATTTTTATTATTATTATTATTATTATTATTATTATTATTATTATTATTATTATTGAAAAAAAAACATTATATTTCCTGCAGCACTGCGACGAAAGAAGAGCATAACTTACACTGCGATATCAACTGTTTTGTATTGTATCATAGCATATTACTTCATATATTATCGTCTTAACACATGGATCAATAAGTCCCGAGACTAACAATGGAAACAACATTTTTTTGCAAATTTAAGATCAGCAAAGAGCCAGTAGTCACTGGGGGCTAAATCTGTCGAGTATGTGGGGTGGGGAAGCAGATCAAAGCCCAATTCGTTCAATTTCGCCATTGTTTTCATCGACTTGTGGCAGGGTGCATTGTCTTGATGAAAAAGGGTTTTTTTCTCTGCATGTGCGGTAGTTTTTTTTTTGCGATTTCCTCCTTCAAACGCACCAGTAAGTCAATATAATAATCACTGTTGATCGACTTACCTTTTTCGAGGTAATCAATGAAAATCACGCCATGCGTATCCCAAAAAACTGACGCCATAACTTTGCCAGCTGACTGCTGCGTTTTCGGACGCTTTGGACGGCTTTCGCCAGCTGTGCGCCACTCAGATGACTGCCGCTTCGACTCTGGAGTGTAGTGATGTATCCATGGTTCGTCCATGGTAACGTAACGACGCAAGAAATCTTTTTTGTTGCGATTAAATAGCGATAAACTGCTCTCTGAGTCATCGACTCGTGCGTTTGTCATCTCATCAATCTCACGGAGCTTCACTTTACGATCTTTCATTATAATTTTTGTCACTTCATTCACATTTTCCGGTGTAACGGCTTCCACAGGTCTATCCGAGTGTTCCGCGTCATTTGTGTCGGTACGACCAAGTTTAAACTCGGCGAACCACCGACAAATCGTTTATTCCAACCTTACTTACAAAACGACTTTACTCTAACCTCGATAACTCAGCTGTTTCTGGTCGGATCGACTTAAAATTTTGACCCGTTTCAAGCAAAGGTTAGTACTCTAGCAAGACGTGGTTACTGGTTTACTACGAGCGCCATCTCTGCTTTAGTCTCGGGATTTTTTGATCCATGTGTTATATTATATTCTGTTATGTTATATTATATTATATTTTGTAATGTTATATTATAGTGTGCTATATTATATTATATTCTGTTGTATTATATTATATTATATTATATTAATTTATATTGTGTTATATCACAGAGAATAGATATCCAACAGACATTCATGCGTGCAAAGTCGTATGCAACGGTGATTTTTAGCGGATTTTAGCATGTACGCTTTACACAGCTTTTTAAATAGGTTGTACTAGCTTGGATGTCTGTTCTCTGTACTTATATTATATGTTATCATATTATGTTATATTGAATTATATTATGTTATATTATATTATATTATGTTATATTGTATTGTATGATATTATATTATATTATATTACATTATATTATATTATATTATATTATATTATATTATATTATATTATATTATATTATATTATATTGTATTATATTATATTATATTATATTATATTATATTATATTATATTATATTATATTATATTATATTATATTATATTATATTATATTATATTGTATTATGCTCAATTAAATCTTACAAGTATCTTGCCTGAATGCCTGGATGACGCACCCTTCTAACAAACGGGTCCTCAAAACCTATTTTGACCTTCTTAACAGCAGTTATATGAAAGCTATCTGATAATCAAATTCGGATCTACTGTAAGCAGTGTTGGTGATTGTTGAAAATTTGACAGAAGCTGCTCGATTTTTATCTATATTGTATACAACATTTTCAATCCGGTAGAAGATGCTACAAGAATTCGAGTCTCTCAATGCATGAACCTCGAGAGAATTTTTCTACATTTCTTCGCTCCACTTCATACTCTGAGTATTTCATGGCCCTTTAAAAAATTTCAGTCTGATAATGATCGCCGCTGTGTGGAATTTACCAAGAGAGAATCGCAAGTTGACAATTATCGCAGAAAATCGTGTCGATGATTCAACTTGATGATTCTCATACTAGGTTGCAATATTTGAAAACCCTTGTGTGGAGCATTCACATACATTTTCAGAGACACAAATTATACAAAGGTTATAAGCACATAGTTAGAATAAGCGGCAATAGCAAAATGATTCTATCGCAATTATCCACTGCCCATACAGAATCGGATCGCGAAACGAGAATAAGCGACCATTTGTTGCTTCAGAGAGAATCCTCACAGCAGCGTGCTAGCCGTTGATTCTCAGACGGTTCACCGAGAGAAATTCGCTCTCGCACTAGTGTCTATTCTATGTTAATGTACCATGCCGGTTTTTTTTGTTGTTGCGATGATTTCCGATTCTCTTTGATGGCACCGATTTAATCGTGGAAGAGTTGTGAGTGAGCATTCTTTGATACGATAAAAGCCACCCTTGACTGTAAGTCTACCCGTATATTCTTATTATTATTATTATTATTATTATTATTATTAATATAATAATAATAATAATAATAATAATAATAATAATAATAATAATAATAATAATAATAATAATTATTATTATTATTATTATTATTATTATTATTATTATTATTATTATTATTATTATTATTATCATCAGCATTATTATTATTACTATCATTACTATTATTAAAATGACTCTTGCATACCGAAGATCGTCGATACATTTCAGACCAGGTCATTGCAATTGTCTCGTACTGAAATTTCGAGAAGAATATCAGATATCTTAGAACTTCATAGCTTCAATAAAAATAAACTACAAATTTGTCGTACCTAGCCTCCTATATTGGATGATTAAAAAGGAATTGTTTCAAGTATGGAATATATAGTTGCAGGGCCGGTGAAAGAGATGGGTACGGTGGGTAGTACTACCATCCCGAAAATTCCAAAGGCTGGTAATTACCCACCTGAAATTTCTAATGAAAAATAATAGTAATATTAGTATCATTTATAACAATAAAAATAATTTTATTGTAGCAGAAAATAATAAATAAAATCAGAAAAAATGCTAGTACTCAAGGTAGAGCAAGGATGTGAAGATATACAACAAAAAGGTGCGGCGTGACAATGGTCATTTGAGTAAGCAGAAATCTTTTAGTGACTTAACTTTTACCTTCAACCAAAGGAGTTTAAGCATCTCATTCATGCAATTAACCGAGTCTCTGGTATGCCGGAAAGTACCGAAAAAGGTCATTTACCATTTACTATACGAATACCAGAAGTTGTCAGGTTCTACTTGCGACAGCATTCTTATATACATTGAGTTCTTCACTGTATGGATATTTTTCTCAATCTTTATACAGCAAGTTGAACATCAGAATGAAAGGTTTGTTCGAACTATTGCTTATGCCCCCAGAGTCGCAGTGTGCTGGCTGTTTAGCCTAGGTTGTAAGCGAAATTCAGTAGCGCTGCACTCACCGCTACCTGATGGAATCCCATCATGCTATTTTTACTTTTTCACTATTAGGAAAATAGTGAAGAATTAATTGTGTACGAGAATGCAGCCGCAAGTAGAAAGAAACAACTTCTGATAACTATTCTTTTGTCGGTTCGGATAGTAAGTGGTAAAAGACCTTTATCGGTACTTTCCGGCATACCAGAGACTCGAGTGATTTGCATAGATGATATGCTTAAGTTCAACTCCTCTTGCGAAAGTTAAGTTAGTAAAAGATTTCAGTTTGCTAAAATCAACCTTGTCACATCTCGCCTTTCCATTTTTATCTTTACATAAATGAAATCACTCAAAATCTTTTGACGTAGGATTGCGTCTTTGTTTTTTATACCGGGGTAAAAATTCAAAATATAGAAGTAAAACCATATAGACAGTAGTTAGGTTTTGAACATCTACAACTCAACCACGAACAATGTCTCCAATGTTCTCCCTGTTTTTCAAGCCATTGTCATTCCTCTAATTGATATGACGGTTTGGTATACGTATAAGTCCACGGTTTCCATATGATTTCTGCTCTTCAATGAGTGCGTCGCATTTGAGAAAATTGCTCACAGAAAACCAAATTCAGTGTCGAATCGACTTGCACTTTGTGCGGCTCGATACTACCGTAGAGAAGGTTGCTTCCACATCGTCCAAGAAGTTTAGGAACTACCTAGAAAAAAACATCTCTTGAGCAAAATTTCTTTATTTATTATCTAAATTTTTATATGATACTTATAGAATGATTTGTCCATTGCCTTGCGGCGATGACTCTCTCAGATCATCAAATGATAAGTAGTAGCTGGGGGCTAGGTTATTGAGAATATGGTGGGTGAAGAAACAGATCGGTGCCCAATACGTTCAATTTGGCCATATTATATCATTGACTTGTGGCACGGTGCATTGTCTTGGTTAACGATGATTTTTTCTGCTTCATATGAGGCCGTTTTTTTACGATTCCATACTTCAAACGCATTAATAACTCCGAACGCATTAATAACTAAACACTTTTGTTGGTACTTCCTTTTCAAGATAATCGACGTTAATTATACCTCGAGCATCTAAAAACTGACGCCATATTCGTTTTCTGCTACCTGTTGCGTTTTCCCCGTCTAAATGTTGAAACAACTCCGGAGAATAAAGATAGATCCATGTTTCGTCCACTGTTTCATACCAACGCAAGAAATACTTTTTATTGTGACTAAACAGTGCTGACCAGCTCTCTGGATTGTTGATGCGTTTTCGCTTTGAATAGATTGTGAACGAACGAGGCACCTATTTGGAAAAGATTTTTGTCATGCCCAGATTTTCGCATACGATCATAAAAGCACTTCCAGTTCAGTCGGACTTTGATTTTGTGTTCATCCACATCCACACTTGCTCACATTTTTTCGGATGACTGCTTAATTTGGTCCCGTTAATATCAGAATACCACAAATTTTTGTTTTAATCTGAGTGCGGGACTTACCCGGTTTTTCCTTTTAGGAAGCAATGTTTTATCAATAAACGGATTTCGTTATTTTTAAGTTTTCGTAAATCAAAAAGTGTTTGTGGTGCGATTGGCGTGAAAATTTGACACTTGTCTTCTGAACGATTATGATAGTTTGACATTACAAACGTCATCTCAGTCGGTCCCGGGACTTTTTTCAACAATCTGCTATGCACATCAGCGTCTGGATTTGTTCTGTGCATCGTTCGATTCGCCCGGGTTTGCGGTTCAATGCATACGGCGCTGGTCTTATAAGCCAGTTGTCATATGTTCGAGCTTCTAGTGTCAGTAGGATCGTAGTACTAGCCATAAAATGATTCTGTATGCTAAGAATAAGTCTGTTGAAACAGAAAGGCCAAATTCCACAGAAGGAATGTAATGCCAAGACATTGCTTTCGATTCATGCGAGACATCTTTCACCATCAAACCCAACCAACTAAACGATCAGGGTAACCAAAATTCTCAGAGAAATAATTTCGAAAATTTGCAAACACAAATAAGTTTATACGGAACCTAAAAGACTGCTAACTTAATATTCCAAACAAATATTGCTAGAAATTTTGTAGTTTGATAATGTATTTAACACTTAAATGCGCAATTTTGTTTTACGACAAAAGTTATATCGAAACAAAATATTATTTAAAAATCGACTAAATAATCCTTCAAAATAGTGCGTTGTTCTCCCCGGTACGAATAATTACCCACCTGGGCTTAATATGTTTCACCGGCTCTGTATAGTTGTAGAATAGTAGCTGTTTCCTGTAACTAATCTGTTCTTCAATGTAGGTGCATCGCTTCAAACTCTATTAGTGAAAAAGAGGGAAGCTTGCACAATTCATACAATCAATCAACTAACTGATATTCGGAAAGTGATGGGAGCGTGCCAATTTTTTCGTATTCACGACATCCAGTTATATCTCTGACATTACCCACCCGCCTTTTTCATATATTTTAGATCGAAAGATATTCAATATCTACGAGCGCGCGTCTAGTGCGATCAAAAATAAAATTATCATAAGAGCAAATTCAGCAGTTGCAAGATCAATATGGGTGGTCTATAATATAACTGAAACTGAAACAAACGTATCGCCAGCAAGTCGTTTTAGTTTTATTTATTCGAACAGTTCTACTGTCAAATTTAAAACTGGTATACGCAGCCGTTCTATTTTTCTATATTTGAAACTCAGATAAAACGCTGCTGGGGATGCCAAATTATTTTGTTATAATTTCTAGATTTAAGTTTAAAAACTGACATGAATTATGCATCTAGAATCAAAACACTCCTGAACAATAGCTATTTAGTAAGCTGTTGTAACAAAAAACAGGGTCCGGCACTCGAAGTGTAACCAATTAAAAAGGCCATAAATTCAGTTTGGAAAATTACTTTTACTTAATTCAAAGTACAAAATGTGTAAAAATAATACAAAATTCAGAATCAATTCACTTTTGCTCGATATGACCACCTTTTGCCTTGACTTGATGACTTGAGAGAGCGAAGGAGTTGCTTCGTTTGGCCGAATGTGACTTGCAGGTATTTTGGCCCACTCGCGGACAATAACTTTTTTCAGCGCCTCGAGACTGGTGTATCTTTTAGTTCGGACTTTGCTCTCCAAAATGGCCCAAAGAGAATAATTCATTGGATTTGCATCTGGTGAATTCGAGAGCCATTGTGTAGACGTGATGAAGTTCGGAACGTGGTTTTTCAGCCATTCTTGGTTCACTCGAGCTTTGTGAGACGGTGCCGAGTCCTGCTGAAACGACCATGGTCTGCCACCGAAATGTTTGTCTGTCCACGGCTTCAAAGCAACCTCCAGAATACTTTCCCGATAATATGTCGCATTTACCTTAAAGCCAGGCTCGATGAAAACGATTGGAGAGCGCCCATCTGCGGTTACAGCGACCCAAACCATTATCTGTTGCGGGTGCTGCCTCCTGGTGGCCAATCGATGACTCAAATTCTCGTATGAACGGTCGGTGAAGTAAACCCTATCGTTTTGAGAGTTTACGAATTGCTCAATTGGAAAAATTTTCTCGTCAGAAAATACAATGTTCGGAAATTGACCGCTTTCGGCAAAACGAAGCAACTCCTTCGCTCTCTCAAGTCATCAAGTCAAGGCAAAAGGTGGTCATATCGAGCAAAAGTGAATTGATTCTGAATTTTGTATTATTTTTACACATTTTGTACTTTGAACTAAGTAAAAGTAATTTTCCAAACTGAATTTATGGCCTTTTTAATTGGTTACACTTCGAGTGCCGGACCTTGTAGATTGTGTAAAACAAGGAATTGATCCTAACAATACAACTGGAGATATTATTTTCAAAGACAAGTTTTGTTTTGCATTTTATCAGAATTACTCAAATCTATAAAAGTTATAATGAGGAAGAAAATGTCTTACTATTGAAAATGAAGATACACGTGTCTAATAATTTATAAGACATAAGCTGAAAAATATATTTTGTGTTGATTTTAAAATATGAACTTGTTTGTTATTTACGGTTAGTAAAAGAATATCCCGTATGTGAAAACATATCCCGTATGTGAAAACATACTATAGTACATACCTCCTCTTTTCTCCAACAACACACAGGGAGAAAAACAATCAAAAACGCTAATTTGCTCAAAAGTTTTATAAAAACCTAAGCAAATATTTTCAAAGTTAGTATTTCTTATGTACATTTTTCCGTAGAATCGATTCATGATAGTTAGAAGATCCGCAAAATTCACTATCATTCCCGTTTTGCTCCAATTCCTATTTTTCTGACTTTACTTTGAAAACTAACTGTGAAACTCTGGAAAAAATTGAATTCGACCAATCGGAAGGTATTCCTGACATGTTCATAAGTTAGATAAATGGTTTGTTTTTAATAAGACAGATTTTAATAACTAACAGATCGGCTGAAAAGTTCGTATCGTTTCTCTGAGAGAGCGCCACTAGAATTAAATCCATACCATTTTCAGTTAGTACCAACCTTCAAAAGATACGTGTATAAATTTGACAGCTGTCTGATTATTAGTTTGTGAGATATTGCATTTTGAGTGAAGCTACTTTTGTTATTGTAAAAAAAATGGAAAAAAAGGAATTTCGTGTGTTGATGAAACACTACTTTTTGATGAAAAAAAGTGCCGCCGATAACAACAAATGGCTTGATGATTGTTATCCAGACTCTGCACTGGGCGAAGCAACAATTCGTAAGTGGTTTGCAAAATTTCATACTGGTCATATGAGCACCGAAGACGATGAACGCAATGGACGTCCAAAATAGGCTGTTACCGATGAAAACGTGAAAAAAATCCACAAAATGATTTTCAATGACCGTAAAGTGAAGTTGATCGAAATAGCTGACACCCTAACGATATCAAAGGAACGTGTTGGACATATTATTCACGAATATTTGGATATGAGAAAGCTTTGTGCAAAATGGGTGCCGCGTGAGCTCACAATCGATCAAAAACAACAACGAAAAAACATGCTGAAATTGAACGAATTGGGCTTCGAATTGCTCCCTCATCCACCGTATTCTCCAGATTTGGCCCCCAGTGACATTTTCCTGTTCTCAGACCTCAAGAGAATGCTCGCTGGTAAAAAATTTAGAAGCAATGAAGAGGTAATCGCTGAAACTGAGGCCTATTTTAAGGCAAAGGACAAATCGCACTGCAAAAATGGTATCGACAAGTTGGAAGATCGCTATAATCGCTGTATCGCCTCTGATGGCAATTATGTTGAATAATAAAAACGAATTTTGGCAAAAAAAAATGTGTGTTTCTATTAAACGATACGAACTTTTCAGCCAAACTGTTATACTCTGTTTTACCCCCAGTTATCATCTTCCATGAATTTACAGAAAAAAAACTTGTTTTAATCCACCTAGTGGTGTAATGATGCCTTTCTCATATCATATCATATATACTACTGTGGTATTCTTCAAAATAGTTTTCTGCGATTCTTAAAAGAATAACCGAAAACAGTTTGTTTAACCGACTATCCGATAAAAACTATCAATTGGAAAGGATTTGAGGTCGATTTAAAAAAAATTTAAGGTTTTTCCCGATTTACACTGATGGCATACAATTTTTAACCCACTTTACCCTATATTTCCGGATCCAGAAGTCGGATCCGCATAAATTTCAGCAACTACGTATGGAACCACAGGACCTTCCATTTGAACCTAAGTTTGTGAAAATCAGTCGCGCCATCTATGAGAAAAGTACGAACACATATTTTCTTTTTTCTGTACATTTTACCCCATAACTCCCGAACTGGAAGTCGGATCTAAATAATATTCAGGAATTTTCTATGGGACCTCAAGACCTTTGAATTTAAGTTTGTGAAAATCGGTTCAGCCATCTCTGAGAAAAGTTAGTGCACTTAGTTTCACAATTTTTTGCATATTTTATCCTATAATTCCGGAACAGGAAGCCGGGTCCAAATAATATTCAGGAATTTTGTATGGGACCACAACACCTTTCATTTGAATTTAAGTTTGTGAAAATCGGTTTAGCCATCTCCGAGAAAAGTTAGTGCAAAAGAACGTTACATACATACATACGCACATACACACACATACACACACATACACAAACAAACACATACAAACATTTTGCGTACTCGACGACCTGAGTCGAATGGTATATGACACTCGGCCCTCCGGGCCTTGGTTCAAAACTCGGTTTTCACAGCGATTGCATAACCTTTCTATATGAGAAAGGCAAAAAGACAGTTCTATGTTTCGCATATAACATCAAACACTAATTAACAGATAATCTCCATGATCGCATCCTTCGTACTACATCGTTTTACCCCAGTTTTCCCACAAATGTAATTTTATGTTGAATTCAGATTTACAATCCCGAAGCAGATCCAATATAACCTACCAATATTGGTTCATATAACGTACAAAACATCTGTGATCCAATTTAACACAATGGGAATGACAGTACTAGAATGTTTAACACGTTTTACCACAATTTATATTAAAATCGTTTTTCTGGTTAAACTTTCTTTCGCATACCGAAAGCAAGCTGATAGAAGTTGATGAAAATCAATTGATATTACGAAATATCAATATTGACCTAGAAATAAGATTACAAATGGATTCAATGACCGCACGAATCTTGTTATAATGTTTTATCCCAATTTATTTCATAAGTCGTATTTCTGGTTAAACTTTTTTTGGCATACCGAAAACAGGCTGAATGCGGTTGATGAAAATCAATTGATATTACGAAGAAAGACCTAGACCTAGAAATAAAATTACAAATGGATTCAATGGCCGCATGAATCTTGTTATACCATTTTACCCCAATTTATTTCATAAGTCGTATTTCTGCACCGAAGAAAATAAACTTAATAATTTCATAAGTTGTGACTTATGAACCAGCACAATTTTGATTTCATTGAAGACATGCATTTAGTAAGCACGCATATGAACTTTATAAGTATGACTTATGAAATTCATATCAATGACATATGCATTACTTAAAACACAATTTATAATTTTTGTAACAGTCTACCTTGTGAAAATGTCATTCCTTATAAGAATAGTCAAACCACAAAAATGGAAAACGAAGACACCGTGGTTTTGTTCAAAACCATGCGAAGCGTGCAAAACACATTCGAAATTACAATTGATAGAGTTGATCGCCTGTGGAGATGAAGAACTAAATTCGTTAGATTCAAAATATCCCGTTCTTTATGAAATTGTTTGGAATTGGATTGCGGATTGAAAGAAAAGAAATGTAAGTCTCTATTAATTATTTTATTTCATGATAGTAACACATTGTTTATGCATGACAGAGCAATTAGAAAATCTTGCGTTTGTGGAGAAATATAACATCCAGAAGTCGGAAGCTTTTGTTAATCCGGACTCGTTTTCACATGACAAAAATATATCTTTTGGAACTGGATATATTTCTAAAAAAATCGCAACATGTAGAAATTCATCATTTGCTATCCACGAAACATTAAATCATTATCTATTCAGACCAAATGAAGATTTTTTGTAGTAGGTAGGTGCTGTTTTTGTAAACAAATAAACAATGTAAAGAATAAATTCTGTATCATGAAAATTTTAAGTGTTCCTCAGTTACACATATATTCACCATGGAAATCAGTATCAATCGTTATGAAAACCATAATATAGTAGCAATGAATTTCATAAGTAGGGGTTATGCAATATGTAAATAACTTATTACATTCATATCTACATTTCTACATTAATCATAAGTCTACCTAACGAACTTCATAAGTATGATTTATGAAATTCATAAGTAGGTCAATGAAAATTTTTTTCTGAAGAATTGACTTATGATTTCCATATGGGAAACTTGTAGCGAAATATCATAAGTGTTTCTTATGGATTTCAATAGCTTTTTTGAGTCCGTGTGGTTAAACTTTCTTTCGTATACCAAAAGCAGGCCGATTGCGATTGATGGAAATATATATTTTATATAGTTAAGCTTGAATACAATGCAGTATAAAAAGGAAACTTGGGGTAAAATGAACCTGATAGCGTTTCGTGCGGTCCTTCTAAATACATGTAATCGATTTTACTGACTATTTTACACAAAAACAGTGATTTGTGGTCAGCTGTATCATGCCTTAAAGAAATCGTCGCGTTTTTGGTCCATTCTTCCCCACTGTGCAACGCTTCACATTTCGGCTTACCGAATCAAGAAACAGGTCTTCTCATGAGACCTAATCAATATAAAATTTGTAGGGAGATGAGTTAACATCGTAACATCATCAGCAGTAGGTATGATCTCATAAGAAGTAAAAAAGTTGAAATGTTTTTTTTCTAAGATCCTTGTTGATGTTTAACATTTTATTTAAACTTGTTGATATGTTAAAACTAGTTGTGTTCACAGCACTGATATAAGAACTTACTGGCAACACTATAAGTAAAAGCATACAAGTAACGTGCTGTTCAAATTTTCTGTAGGAGTTAGTTCGACTAGTCGACTTGGTTCGCCTGCCGCCTTCCGATCACCGAAAGGTTACATATGGAGTTGAATAAACAGTTAAAAGAATAGTTTAGCTGATCATGTGCTTTGAGGCGATGAAATTCAGGAATTACGAATGGGACCACAGGACCTCTCATTTGAACTTAAGTTTGTGAAAATCGTTTGCGCCATGAGAAAAGTTAGAACACATATTTTCATTTTTTGCACATTTTATCCCATAACTCCAGAACCGAATTCTATACCTATTTTTTATATTCATAAAAAAAGATAAAACGTTCCATACACACATACACACACAGACATTTTGCGTACTAGACGAACTGAGTCGAATGGTATATGATACTCGGCCCTTCGGGCTTCGGTTCAAAAGTTGGTTTTCACAGTGATTGCATATCCTTTCTATATGAGAAAAGCAAAACGGAAAAACAAAAATGTTGTTTATCATAGGACATTACAGTAAATTCTTTTCAATAATATTCAAAGTGAATTGAAAGTTTTGTTTTATTCAAATCTAAAATTATCGCCCTACGAAGTTTGCAGGGGTCCGCTAGCACTAATTAAACTAAACATCATGGTATCTCAAGAACAATCCTCCAGTTCCACTGTAACTATCGGGACGATCAGATGCAAATTCGTGTTTCTCCAATAGTGCGATGAATTGTTTATTCCGTTTTCAAGGTCATTATGTATTCTATTGTCTGCATCAGTGCGGTCGAGTGATAATTCGAATTAATACGTCCTCAAAAACGATTGTGAGCTTCTGATGATGATGATGATGATGGTCCCACCTCATAGCCATACAAAGATATGAGCAGAACGAGTTATCTAAATGATAACTAATATTTTTGCACATATCTTAATCAGTAAACAAAAGAAAACGATCTGATTAATCTAGCAGGTATAGATTCTTCTTCAAAAGAACGACTGACCACGAAATAACATTCAAATATTTCGGATTTACTATCCAGGGTTAATCAAGAAAATTTCCAACCCGGAAAGATCCTTTATCACATCAGGAATCGAGCCCGATATCTTTACCAGTATCAGACAGTAATTCACCTGACCCTTCCCGCCGGACCAGTTCATCGCTACACACATCAGCTACGATGGAGTAACGAGACTGCGGATGAGCAGAGCCAAGCCCAATTCCATCAACAACTGTCGATCCCAATTAGTTCACCGAATCTATTCCTTAAATTATTAACCAAACCTTGCGATCAAGGTCAAGAGCAAACTTAACAAGCCGAATGCTAAGGCAGTCCTGTTCGCTTTCTAAATAGTCACTACCTGTTTCGCGCGCGAGGCTCAAACATTTGTAGACTGCTTTTTATTTTTAACTCTCAAAAAAACTAAAAATCCATCATCATCATACCGAACATAGTAACTTAATACGTCTCACAATAATATATATAAACAAAAAAATACAATCTTCGTAATACGTAAAACAAAATCTTAAAAATTTGATGAAATACATAACTTTTCGAACTCCAACAATGTCGTCGCGCGTTTGATTTCTCACAAATGGATGGACAAAAGTCGATGTGTGGTGAAATGACTGTTTTATACAAAACAATCAAACCATTCATGTTCCATTCCCCCGATGCCAAAACGACACAACGTTTGCCACAATAAAGGTCTTGAAATTGTTTCAAAGGCTATCTTCAGATCCAAGAACACAGCAAAAATACTCCCTTTGGCTTCGATTTTCTCCTTCCATTTTGCCAATACTAGGTTCAAATCGGTTTGACAAGAGTGACCCTTACGATATCCCGATTGTTCCGTTATTAGCAAACTGTTAGAGTTCAAAGAGTTAATCAGCTGATCTTTAACAACAAGCTAGAAAATTTTTTTCCAGTGTGTGCAACATGTTAATGGGACGGTATCCACACTTTTGGCACGTGCCCCGTGTACAACGATAAATTTACCAAATCCAGTAGATCATGTCCGATAACATGAAAGCAATCATGTATCACTTTTTAGTTTACATTGTCAATACCAGTCGATTTTCCCAAATTAAAACAAATATTTTTCAATTGTTCAAAAGCGATTGGCTGAAATTCATCAAGTCTACAATAGTTATTCATCGGCTGTGCTATTTCAGCATTTTCACCTACCAATTCAATACTTTGATTGATCTGTTGACCACTATTTATGAAATAGCTGTTGAACTTTTCTGATATGATTTGTTCTGTATGTTCTTCTATACCGTTAAAAGTTATGCTTTTCGATGCACTATGTGTAGGCTTGATAAGCTGTTTGAGAATTTTCCATAACTCTCTGCTGTTTGGTTGATTTTGATGGATTCTCCTCTGTATGTATTCATATCTAGTCTTCTTCAGGGCCCGTGAATAAATATTTTGTGCCTGTGTATATCTACTCCAGTGACTATCATTGCTAATTCTACAGAATCTCTTGTACTGTTTATCCCTCTCCCGTATTAACCGTAAGAGGTCTATTGAGTACCAACTACTCCAGCTGTTCAAACTAACATACTTTTCAGTTAATAATTCATTAGTACACTTTTTTAATATGTCAGTAAGAATAGATGCCCCGTGATCCAAATTTCCAGTGAACTGTGTACAACCCAAGCTTCTTGATACAAGTCGAGATAGGGTTTGCTTTGAATAGTTTTTCCAACACATGATTTTCACCGTATTTTCCTCATTTCTGGGGCTACTCGTTACAGGAATTGCAATTGTCTCATGGCCTGAAATCTTGTAATCGGATTCCACATTTGAATAAATACCGTAGAATTTGGAATACACGTTTGTTTTACTGTATCTCGAAATTCTTGTAAATTCATTCACAGTTGGATTCAAATTGAATAATTCTGCTAAATGTTTCATTTGATTCGAACCTTGATCACTGAGTCAATCAATATTAAAATCTACAGTAATAATATTTAGTTCACCAAAATCTCCCATAAGTTTTCTAGAATTTCCAGGAACTGGCGATGTTTAAATACAAAATATCTGAATGCCTCTCACTGATTAGTTGCTATTCCATTGACATAATGTTGTTCTTTTTCGTTTCAAGCAATCTCAGATGTACAGGACACTGCTTAATAAATGCTGGATGGTGAATGTCTAAATTCATTTTTCTTTCTTTGTTCATTTTCATACAATTAACGCATTTGAATTCAGTCGAAGAACACTCAGATGTTCTATGTGCGGAATTACATTTGGAACAATTTTCACTGTTTAAACATTCGGTGCTCTTGTGACCAAACTCACCACACTTGAAACAGCGCAATACGTTGAACGACTCGAAAACCGAACACTTGTCCCAGCCAACGCAATCCTTGCCGGCGGCCATCAAACTAGAATAAGTGTTTTTATCAGCCTCAATTATAACACTATATTTGTTATATTTGAAGCGTGGATTCTAAAGTCAGCAACAACTTTTACATCTTCGATCGAAATTTCCTGATTCTGACTTTTCAAAAGGTCAATAAATACATCAGAGGAATATCGATCACTCATCTCCACTGTTTTAAGTTTTTTTTTCCCGGGCTTGAGTATAACAGCAGTTCATTAATTGCTTTCAATGTTTTCTTTCACTGATTGAATATCCTTTCCTGCTGCACACTCAACAATAATCGAGCCATCTTTACCATTTTTAAAATTACTAATTTTATGTGTTCTTGGATCTAACCTACCCTTCAAAATCTTTCTCGTGTCATCACTCGTTTGCGAAGACTCGACAGGTTTGATCATAATAACCAAGCGAGTCTTACGATTTCTATTGCTTCTCGTTCTTTTTCTAGAAAATTTCCCAGATAGAACGTCCGCGTATGACTTTTTGTTATGTCTATCAAATACTTCGATGGACATGATGTCAGATCTCAACTAATAAATTCTTTGCGTACCCAAGGTAGACTATCCAATATCCCAGTTCGAGACATTCTTGCTTGTCGTGACCTTTCATACATGAAACTTATTTATCATTTCATAAAGAAAATTATGTTTCAATTTAATAAAGGCCCCTTTTAAGACTTAGCTCTGATCCCAGCTGCGTCCATGAGTTCAACCAAGAGCTAAATTAGAATAAAAATTATGTAATGATACAAACAAACTCGAAACCGTTTTACGAAATTATCAACAAAATGTAAAAAAAAACAGCTTATTTTATAATTTATAGAAGGTAATCGTTTGGTTCAAATAATATTTCCGATTAGATTTCATAATTAATGACGAGTTACCTAAGATGATATTTAAGCTATAAGAGAATATGTTTTAATAAATTCAAAACGTTGTGACTATGTTAGAATTAAATTAGGATAAGAATATTATGTAAAAGTGATGCTACGGCGAAGAAAAACTTATGTAAACTGCCTTAAGAAATAAACGTATTTATGAAAAAAAAAATCAAATACTTCGTCGTTACCTTCTTTAACAATGTTTTTATCAAGCGGTTCATCATCAGTATTTGAAAAAACTTTTCTCTTTCGTCTGGGATTTCCATCCGACTCCGAATGAGTCTTCCTATTTGCAACAATTTCTTTCTATTCATTACAACCAAATCATTATTATTTTGCTGATTATTCAAAAACTTTTCAAATCGTCCAACTTTTTGGCCACACTGTTTTCTAAGCAGGCCATCCAGAGCATCATTGGAAGATCTGATCAGTCTATCGATTCCCTTTTCTATCGCGTTATTAATGTGTGCCTCGATACTCTCCCGCACACCAGCAAACGAATCAGTGATGGATTGGATTTTTTCCATCTCCTTCTCCATATCACTAATGAGTTAAAGAACATCACCCTTTGACATCACAGTAGCCATCGCGGCACCTTCCAAACAATCAGCACATTTAAACAAAAGCGCCGGTGTATCTGAAACCCAACCGACAATGGCTCTCGTAAGCCCAGTACAGAGCTGGTGACAGCCATTCTCGCAAAGTGAACATGCAATTCTTATATCCGATATGGTTATTTTTTCATTACACTTAACACATTCACCCATCATTCATACACAAACCAAACCGGCCCGACACACAGCTGGGGGAGAAATTAAAGCAAAGTGAATCATGCAAAAACAATAGCCAATGCATTCAATATACCACGGTACGATGTCGCTTTGTTTGAGCGATCGCCGCTCGGCGATTATTGACACAATTTACAGCACAAAATAGAAGTATTTACAAAACACTTTCTACTTATCTGTTTGATGCACAATTAGTCACTTGCTTAGATGAAAAAAATTTCACAAAAAGCCACCTGTTTCACACAAAATTTGTCACAATCATATCCGGGCCTTGTAGGCCGTTCACCCTTTGAGAGCTAAAGCTAAGTATTTTTTTTCTTTTTCCCTGTTGTTCAGTACCACTAGATTTTTTTGCCCTCCAATCTTTACCCGCACGGACTTTTTCCGTGCCATGACAAAAGGTTCAAAGTTACCTGACCTCCCTCCAGATGGCGAAATGGAATCATCTTATGGCAATAATACTCGAATAAAAATTATCCCGATGGGCTTGCACTTCCGGGCGGTCCGTACGCGGTTTACATCCGGACCAAATTGAACGGAAAAAAATTGAACATCCTTAGATTATATAAAGACCTGACCTCGCGATATTCTACAATACAAAAGATTGAAAAAGTACGCACAGACAAGCTTAGGGTCTTGTTAGCCAGTGCAAAACAGGCTAACGACATCGTTCAATGTGAGCTCTCCACGCGGGAGTATCGCGTTTACATTCCAGCTCGCGAAGTCGAGATAGATGGCGTGATCACCGATCCGAGTCTGACCTGCGAAGACGTTCTTAAGTATGGGGCAGTCGTTTTCCAAAAACCCCCTACTCAAGAATGTAAAGATACTGGACTGCAAACAATTGCGCTCAGTATCGACCGCTGAGGATGGAACTAAGTCCTATATCCCATCAGACTCGTATCGGGAGACTTTCGCTGGCTCGGTTTTGCCTAATTACGTCCTCCTGGACCGAGTTCGTTTACCTGTTCGCCTTTCTGTGGCGCGGGTCATGAACTGCACCAATTGCAAACAATTGGGACATACAGCATCCCATTGTTACAATAAAACCCGGTGTATAAAGGGTGGAGGGAGTCATGCGGAGTTAAAACATTCTTGAAGCAGTTGACTGCAAAATGGTCCCTTATTTCAGCGATCGCATTCTTTGATGGCTGAGTCACCCACCGAGGTCACGGATACAATCACTGTTATACAGTGGAATTGTAGAAGTATCATCCCAAAAACAGATTCTTTCAAATTTCTAGTAAATAACCTGAAATGTGACGCATTTGCATTGTACGAAACTTGGCTAACTTCTGAAATACCCTTAAACTTCCACGATTTTAACATTATTCGTCTGGATCGAGATGATCCCTATGGAGGAGTACTTTTGGGGATAAAAAAGTGCTATTCTTTCTATAGCATTAACCTCCCATCGATACCAGGTATTGAAGTTGTCGCATGTCATGTTACCATCAAAGGCAAGGAACTCGGTTGGGCATCGGCGGCTCAGTGATATCATAGAACTCCTTCCCGCACCGACGTTGGTTTTAGGAGACTTTAACTCACGCGGTATGGGAATGGTCTGTTTTCACGACGACAACAGATCAGCTTTGATCCATGATGTCTGCGACAACTTCAATATGACAATCTTGAATACGGGAGAATGACACGAATTCCTGCACAACCAGCAAGACCAAGTGCGCTGGACTTATCTCTTTGCTCGACATCGCTACGGTTGGACTGCACGTGAAAGGTTATCCCTGATCCCCACGGTAGCGATCCTATACCTATCGTGATTTCAAACACCTACGGATTACGACCATCGGAGACAATCAATGTTTCGTATGCCCCACACGAAATATTGATTGAAAATGCTACGCAAATTCGTTATCTGAGAAACTAAAAACAACACATCAACTTCCTGTGGAGGAAGAGTACACGTTTTTGGCTGGCTTGATTCTCGACACCGCGACTCAAGCTCAGACGAAACGAGTACCCGGCACGAAAACTAACATTTGTCCTTCCAACCCGTGATGGGACAAAGAGTGCTCAGAATTAAACGCGGAGAGAGCTTCAGCATTTATCTCGTTTAGGAAAAACGGAAAACCTGATAATTTTAGAAACTACATGGCATTAGACGCTAAAATGAAAAGCTTGATTAAAGCGAAGAAAAGTGGTTATTGGCGTCGATTCGTAGACGGATTATCGAGAGAAACATCAATGAGCACTCTTTGGAACACAGCCCGACGAATGCGCAATAAAAACACCACGAACGAAAGCGGGGAATATTCTAACCGCTGGATATTCGATTTCTCTAAAAAAGTATGTCCTGACTCTGTTCCGGAACAGACGATCATGCACGTCCTCTTCAAACAGAATACAAACACATTTTTCGATGGTAGAGTTCTCACTTGCGCTTTTACCATGTAACAATAAAGCTCCGGGGTTAGACAAAATCTAATTCAACTTGTTGAAAAATTTTCCTGACTCTGGCAAAAGGCGCTTATTGAATTTCTTCAATAGGCTTCTTGAGGATAATATTGTCCCACATGACTGGAGACAAGTAAGCGTTATCGCCATTCAAAAACCAGGAAAACCAGCCTCCGATCACAATTCGTATCGGCCGATTGCTATGCTTTCCTGTATCCGGAAATTGTTCGAAAAAATGATTCTGTTTCGTCTAGACAATTGGGTCGACACCAATGGCTTACTTTCAGATACACAATTAGGTTTCCTCAGGGACAAAGGAACGAACGATTGTCTTGCGTTGCTCTCAACCGAAATTCAAATATCATTTACTCGTAAAGAACAATTGGCATAAGTTTTCTTAGTCATTAAGGGGGCTTTTGACTCAGTTTCCATAAACATTCTATCTGAGAAGTTGAATCAGCTTGGTCTTTCACCAATTCTGAATACTTTTGTATAATCTGTTGTCCGAGAAATACATGTATTTCGCGCGTGGTGATTTGTTGACAATACGATTCAGTTACATGGGTCTTCCTCAGGGCTCATGCTTAAGCCAAATTTTATACAATTTTTACGTAAACAACATTGATGAATCAACACATCTTGCATGCTAAGACAACTCATCGACGACAGCGTTGTGTCTATCATAGGACCCAAAGCTGCCGATCTCCAAGAACCATTGCAAGATACCCTCGACAACTTGTCGATATGGGCTCTTCAAATGGGTATCGAGTTCTCTACGGAGAAAACTGAGCTGGTTGTATTTTCGAGGAAGCGAGAACCAGCACAACTACAGCTTCAACTAAGGGGTGAAACCATAGCTCAGGTCTTCACATTCAAATACCTCGGGGTCTGGTTCGACTCTAAAAGCACCTGGGGATGTCATGTTAGGTATCTGAAACGAAAATGCCAGCAGAGAATCAACTTTCTTCGTACAATAACCGAAACTTGGTGGGGTGCCCACCCAGGAGACCTGATCAGGCTGTACCAAACAACGATATTGTCGGTAATGGAATATGGATGCTTCTGCTTCCGATCCGCCGCGAACACCCATTTCATTAAACTGGAAAGAATTCAGTATCGTTGTTTGCGTATTGCCTTAGGTTGCATGCAGTCGACTCATACGATGAGTCTCGAAGTGCTCGCGGGCGTCTTTCCATTGAAAAATCGACTCTGGGATCTCTCATATCGATTGCTAATCCGATGCGACATTTTGAATCCGATGGTGATTGAAAACTTTGAAAGGCTTGTCGACCTCAACTCTCGGACCCGTTCTATGTCCTTGTATTTTGATTACATAGCTCAGAATATTAATCCTTCTTCGTTTGTTTCCAACAGTGCTCATTACTTCGATACTTTTGATTTTACTGTGTTTATCGACACTTCCATGAGAGAAGAGATTCGTGATATTCCGGGTCCCATACGCCCTCAAGTGGCCTCTAATATCTTTCACAATAAATTTAGAACAGTCAACTGTGAAAAGGTGTTTTACACTGATGGATCAAACATCAATAGGTCCACAGGCTTCGGCATCTTCAATCAGAACATCACCGCTTCATACAAACTCAGTGATCCGGCTTCAGTTTACGTCGCAGAATTAGCTGCTATTCAGTACACCCTCGAGATCATTGAAACCTTGCCCAAAGACCATTACTTCATTGTCACCGACATTCTAACCTCAATAGAAACTCTCCGGGCAATGAAGCCAGGAAAGTATCTCCCATATGTCCTTGAGATGAACGTGAGTCGCGATTTCATTCGTGTTATGTCGCGGCTCATGTCAAATCACTACACATTCAACACACATCTCCAGCTTGTTGGGCTCGCGGAGAGTGGTCTCTGCACATGTGGCGACGGTTATCAGGACATCGAGCATGTCATGTGGTCGTGCGTAGAGTGTCGTGACGCTAGGTCGAAGCTACTGGAATTCCTTAGGGCCCGAGGTAGATCGCCTGAGGTTTCGGTTCGGGATGTGTTGGCGAGTCGGGATAGGTTTTATATGCTCCTCATATACCAGTACCTTAAACACATTGATACACAAGTGTAATGTGTTATTCCTTGCTCAGAAAGTATAATCTCCACCAACAGGTCCCGTCCCTGTCCACCATCTTCATTGGAACCAACAAGATCTTTTTTGTCACTAACTTTTTCGCTCCCCTTTCCCTGTCTTTTCACCATCTCGATGGCAACTGATTAGATTTCTGTCGTTTTTAGACATTTTGTTCCCACGTCCCCTTTTTACCCCTTTTCCACAATATTTATTTTCTTTTTCATACTCTTCCATAACATCACCATCACCGCCCACGGTCGAAAAACCAGCATGCGGACCACCCGGCGGGCTTTCGTAGCCTGCGGGTGTTGCCCGCGGACCCACACGGACCGAAGGATGCGGCCAGCATAGATATTTACTAACGCCATCTGGAAGACTCGTGCAATATTCTATTCATCGACCACTGCCGATCGCCAGCTAAAAGCTGGATTTTCAAGAATCTTAGATGACATAGTCTAATGATACTATTCTAGTTTTAAGTTAGTCATTAATTAAGATTAGAATCATTGCCGTTTCAACCTTCCGAGTGAACGGACGTGCTTTGTGTTTACTGCGAAAGCGTTGAAAACCAGTGCCGTGTGTGATAAAGTGACCGGACGATCAAAACTAGATTGCTATTGTGTAATAGACAATAGTGCTTTTTCCTGTGAGAGGTTTTATGCACATTATATACTGAAGCAGTGTATTGTTGTGAGCGGACGATCGAAACAGTACCGTTAGCCGGTGATTGTTCGATCGATCAAAACAGGCCCAGCGGTGTACGTGATATCACTGTGCGGATTAAAAAAGAGTGTGCTTTTTCCTCTCGGAGGTTTTTTGCACACCATCGCAGCGGCGATACGCCGATCGACGAGGGCTAGGCCTTGGTGGCCCCCGTTGGATTTAAGTTAAGTATCATTATTTAGTTTTTTTTTTTTTCCTTCCTGCATTCGACTGTTCTATTTCTCCCCGATTCACTTATTTCTGTGCGGAGGTAGCTCCGCAACATGTCTAGTGTAAATTCTGACCCCCCCGTTCCCGATGATCAAATGGAGACTTCCCTTGACTATAAAAAGTCTCGCATAAAGAGCTATCCGGATGGGCTCGCACTACCGGCCGGTCCTTATGCGGTCTATTTCCGGACCAAATCGAAAGAAAAAAAATTAAATATTTTAAAAATATCGCGGGACCTGTCCTCGCGATACAATACTATAAAAAGTTTTGATAAGATACGTCCAGACAAGCTCAGGGTCCTGTTTACCAGTTCAAAACAGGCTAATGAGCTCGTTCAAAATGATCCTTTTACGCGGGAGTACCGCGTCTACGTGCCAGCTCGTGAAGTCGAAATCGACGGTGTGGTCACCGATTCGAGTTTGACTTGCGAGGACGTTCTTAAGTACGGGGCGGGTTGTTTTAAAGACCCCTCACTTAAGAATGTCAAGATACTGGATTGCAAGCGATTGCATTCAGTATCGATCGCCGGGGATGGAACAAAGTCCTATCCCCAATCAGACTCTTATCGTGTGACCTTCGCCGGTTCTGCTTTGCCCAACTACATCCTCTTGGACCGGGTTCGTTTGCCTGTTCGCCTATTCGTACCCCGAGTAATGAACTGTACTAATTGCAAACAACTGGGGCATACAGCTACCCATTGCAGCAATAAGCCACGTTGTGCTAACTGTGGGGAAGCTCATGCGGACGGCTCTTGCGGTAAGGATGCTGAAAAGTGTCTCTACTGTAAGGAGGGTCCGCATGACCTCTCTGATTGTCCCGCTTACAAACTGCGAGGTGATCGAATGAAGCGTTCCCTAAAGGAGCACTCCAAGCGTTCTTTCGCAGAGATGCTTAAAAGTGCCACCCCTCCTAAACAGACAACGAACCCATATGCCTGCTTGTCAACTGACGAGAGCGATTCTGACGACCCTTTGGAAGGTCCATCTTCGGCGGTCCCTCATAGCTGTAGGAAAAGAATAAATAAATCCTCTCATAAGCTACCTAGTAAGGGTTCGAAGGTGTCTTCCGAAGGGCTTCGAAAAGTTACAGCTAACGGGAATCGGGACACAACACCGAAGCAAAAAGCTCCTGGTCTCGGAAAACTCAATTCCGAGATGGAATTCCCACGACTTCCCGGGACTACAAAATCCCCAAGCGTCCCAGAAAATCTACCAGAGAACCAACTAGGTGCTGGACTTATCAAGTTCTCTGATGTTGTGGACTGGATTTTTACAACTTTCAATATTTCAGACCCTCTTAGAAGCATTTTAATTGCTTTCATGCCAACAGTAAAAACATATTTGAAGCAGTTGACTGCAAATTGGCCCCTTCTCTCAGCGATTGTATCCTTCGATGGCTAAATCATCCACCGAGGTCACGGATCTAATCACTGTTTTACAGTGGAATTGCAGAAGTATCATCCCAAAAATAGATTCTTTTAAGTTTCTAGTAAATGATCTGAAATGTGACGCATTTGCATTGTGCGAAACTTGGCTAACTTCTGAAATATCCTTAAACTTCCACGATTTTAACATTATTCGCCTGGATCGAGATGTTCCCTATGGAGGAGTACTTTTAGGGATCAAAAAGTGCTATTCTTTTTATCGAATTAACCTCCCCTCGATACCAGGTATTGAAGTTGTCGCATGTCATGTTACAATCAAAGGTAAGGACCTTTGTATTGCTTCCATCTACATTCCCCCTAGAGCCTTGGTTGGGCATCGGCGGCTCAGTAATATCATAGAGCTCCTTCCCGCACCGACGTTGGTTTTAGGAGACTTTAACTCACACGGTACGGGATGGGGCTGTCTTCACGACGATAACAGATCAGCTATGATCCATGATATTTGCGACAACTTCAATATGACAATCTTGAATACGGGAGAAATGACACGGATTCCTGCACCACCAGCAAGACCAAGTGCGCTGGATTTATCCCTTTGCTCGACATCGCTACGGTTGGATTGCACGTGGGAGGTAATTCCTGATCCCCACGGTAGTGATCATCTACCGATCGTAATATCAATCACCAGCGGCTTAAAACCATCGAAGACAATCAATGTTTCGTATGACCTCACACGAAATATTGATTGGAATAGCTATGCGACCTCGATATCTGAGAAACTTGAAAGAACTCTACAACTTCCTCCGGAGGAAGAGTACACGTTTTTGGCTGGCTTGATTCTCGATACTGCGATTCAAGCTCAGACGAAACGTGTACCCGGCGCAAAAACTAACATCCGTCCTCCCAACCCGTGGTGGGACAATGAGTGCACAAATTTAAACGCGGAGAGAGCCTCCGCGTATAAAAAATTCAGAAAAAATGGAACACCTGATAATTACCGGAATTACGCGGCGTTAGACGTTAAAACTAAGAACTTGATTAGAGCCAAGAAACGCGGTTACTGGCGTCGGTTTATAGACGGCTTAACGAAAGAAACATCTATGAGCACTCTTTGGAACACAGCCCGACGAATGCGCAACCATAACACCACGAATGAAAGCGAGGAATACTCCAACCGCTGGATATTCGATTTCGCTAAAAAAGTATGTCCAGACTCTGTTCCGGAACAGAAGATCACCCGCGCCGCGACACCAAATACAAACGAATCACCGTTTTCGATGGTAGAGCTTTCACTTGCACTTTTGTCATGTAACAATAAAGCCCCGGGATTAGACAGAATAAAATTCAACTTGTTGAAAAATCTGCCTGACCCCGCCAAAAGGCGCTTGCTGAATTTATTCAACAAGTTCCTCACGGGTAATATTGTCCCACACGACTGGAGACAAGTCAGAGTTATCGCCATCCAAAAACCAGGGAAACCAGCCTCCGATCACAATTCGTATCGGCCGATTGCTATGCTTTCCTGTATCCGGAAATTGTTCGAAAAAATGATTCTGTTTCGTCTAGACAATTGGGTCGAAACTAATGGTTTACTTTCAGATACACAATTTGGTTTCCGCAGGGGCAAAGGAACGAACGATTGTCTTGCGTTGCTCTCAACAGAAATTCAAATGGCATTTGCTCGTAAAGAACAAATGGCGTCAGTTTTCCTAGACATTAAGGGGGCTTTTGACTCAGTTTCTATAAATATCCTATCTGAGAAGTTGCATCAGCATGGTCTTTCGCCAGTTTTGAACAACTTTTTACATAATCTATTGTCTGAGAAACACATGTACTTTGCGCATGGTGATTTGTCGACAATACGATTCAGCTACATGGGTCTTCCTCAGGGCTCATGCTTAAGCCCCCTTTTATACAATTTTTACGTAAGTAATATCGATGAATGTATCAACACATCTTGCACGCTAAGACAACTTGCCGACGACAGCGTTGTGTCTATTATAGGACCCAAAGCTGCCGATCTCCAAGGACCATTACAAGATACTCTCGACAACTTATCATCATGGGCTCTTCAAATGGGTATCGAGTTCTCTACGGAGAAAACTGAGCTGGTTGTATTTTCGAGGAAGCGAGAACCAGCACAATTACAGCTTCAACTAGGGGGTGAAACCATAGCTCAGGCCTTCACATTTAAATATCTCGGGGTCTGGTTCGACTCCAAAGGCACCTGGGGATGTCACATTAGGTATCTGAAACAAAAATGCCAGCAGAGAATCAACTTTCTTCGTACAATAACCGGATCATGGTGGGGTGCCCACCCAGGAGACCTGATCAGGTTGTATCAAACAACGATATTGTCCGTGATGGAATACGGATGCTTCTGCTTCCGATCAGTGGCGAACACTCATTTCATCAAGCTGGAAAGAATTCAGTATCGTTGTTTGCGTATTGCCTTGGGTTGCATGCAATCGACTCATACGATGAGCCTCGAAGTGCTGGCAGGCGTTCTTCCACTGAAAAACCGGTTCTGGGATCTCTCATATCGTTTGCTCATTCGATGCGACATTTTGAATCCTCTGGTGATTGAAAACTTCGAAAGGTTAGTTGAGCTTAACTCTCAAACCCGTTTTATGTCCTTGTATTTTGATTACATGGCTCAGAATATTAATCCTTCTTCGTTTGTTTCCAACCGTGCTCATTTCTTGGATACTTCTGATTCTACTGTGTTTTTCGACACATCCATGAGAGAAGAAATTCGTGGAATTCCGGATCACGTGCGCCCTCAAGTGGCCCCAAATATTTTTTATAATAAATTTAGAACAGTCAACTGTGAAAAGGTGTTTTACACTGACGGATCAAACATCAACGAGTCCACAGGCTTCGGCATCTTCAATCAAAACATCACCGCTTCTTACAAACTCAGTGATCCGGCTTCAGTTTACGTCGCAGAATTAGCTGCTATTCAGTACACCCTCGAGATCATTGAAACCATGCCCAAAGACCATTACTTCATTGTCACGGACAGTCTAAGTTCAATAGAAGCTCTCCGGGCAATGAAGCCAGGAAAGTATCCCCCATATTTCCTGGGGAAAATACGGGAACATTTGAGAACTTTATCTGAACGGTCTTATTTAATATCGTTAGTCTGGGTCCCTTCGCATTGTTCCATTCCGGGCAATGAAAAGGCAGACTCATTGGCTAAGGTGGGCGCATTAGAAGGTGATATTTATGAAAGACCAATCTGCTTCAATGAATTTTTCAGTATCTCTCGTCAGAAAACTCTCGAAAGTTGGCAAACTTCATGGAGCAATGGCGAACTGGGACGATGGCTACATTCCATTATCCCTAGGGTATCGACGAAACCTTGGTTCAGGGGGATGAACGTGAGTCGTGACTTCATTCGTGTGATGTCTCGGCTCATGTCAAACCATTACACCTTCAACGCGCATCTCCGGCGTATTGGAATCGTGGAGAGCGGTCTCTGCGCTTGTGGTGACGGTTATCAGGACATCGAGCATGTCGTATGGACGTGTACGGAGTATCGTGACGCCAGGTCTTTATTAAAGGACTCCCTAAGGGCCCGAGGTAGACCACCTGAAGTTCCGGTCCGAGATGTGTTGGCTAGTCGGGATATCTCTTATATGCTTCTTATATACCAGTACCTCAAACACATTAATATCCAAGTGTAATGTGTTATTCCTTGCTCAGAAAATATAATCTCCACCTACAGGTTCGACACTAACATCCGCCCGATTCTCTCGATCCCCGTCCCTGTTCACCATCTTCATTGGAATTAACAAGATCTTTTTTTTTGTCACTAACTTTTTCGTTCCCCTTTCCCTGTTTTTTCACCATCTCGATGGCAACTAATTAGATCTCTGTCGTTTTCAAACATTTTGTTCCCACACCCCTTTTTTACCCCGTTTCCCACAATATTTACTTCTTTTTTTCATTCTCTTCCGTAACATCACCATCACCGGAAGACCGCTCCAGTCAATGACCAGCATGCGGGCCACCCGCCGGGCCTTCGTAGCCTGGGGGTGTTTCCCGCGGACCCTCACGGACCGAAGAATGCGGCCAACATAGAAAATTACCATCGCCATCTGGAATCATCTCATCCTAAATTCAATTCACCGGCCACTACCGATCGCCAGATACTATATTACATAATGATACTACTCTAGTTTTAAGTTAGACGATAATTAAGATTAGTAAATACCCTTGGCATCTTAGAGCTTAAGCAGTGTGCCTTAATATTATATTATACTATTGAATAAAAATAAGATTAGAAAATAACCTTGGCATCTTAGAGCATAAGCAGTGTGCCTAAAAATATTTTGTAATATTGAATAAAAAAATCCTCTAGGATGTCGTTCAAGAATCGAATTTCATACAATCTTCTATTATTATTATACAGGGTCCGGCACTCGAAGTGTAACCAATTAAAAAGGCCATAAATTCAGTTTGGAAAATTACTTTTACTTAATTCAAAGTACAAAATGTGTAAAAATAATACAAAATTCAGAATCAATTCACTTTTGCTCGATATGACCACCTTTTGCCTTGACTTGATGACTTGAGAGAGCGAAGGAGTTGCTTCGTTTGGCCAAATGTGACTTGCAGGTATTTTGGCCCACTCGCGGAAAATAACTTTTTTCAGCGCCTCGAGACTGGTGTATCTTTTAGTTCGGACTTTGCTCTCCAAAATGGCCCAAAGAGAATAATCCATTGGATTCGCATCTGGTGAATTCGAGAGCCATTGTGTGGACGTGATGAAGTTCGGAACGTTGTTTTTCAGTCATTCTTGATTCACTCGAGTTTTGTGAGACGGTGCCGAGTCCTGCTGAAACGTCCATGGTCTGCCACCGAAATGTTTGTCTGTCCACGGCTTCAAAGCAACCTCCAGAATACTTTCCCGATAATACGTCGCATTTACCTTGACGCCAGGCTCGATGAAAACGATTGGAGAGCGCTCATCTGCGGTTACAGCGGCCCAAACCATTATCTGTTGCGGGTGCTGCCTCCTGGTGGCCAATCGATGACTCAAATTCTCGTATGAACGGTCGGTCAAGTAAACCCTATCGTTTTGAGAGTTTACGAATTGCTCAATTGGAAAAATTTTCTCGTCAGAAAATACAATGTTCGGAATTTGACCGGTTTCGGCCAAACGAAGCAACTCCTTCGCTCTCTCAAGTCATCAAGTCAAGGCAAAAGGTGGTCATATCGAGCAAAAGTGAATTGATTCTGAATTTTGTATTATTTTTACACATTTTGTACTTTGAATTAAGTAAAAGTAATTTTCCAAACTGAATTTATGGCCTTTTTAATTGGTTACACTTCGAGTGCCGGACCCTGTATACCAGTAGTTTTGTCCAGGTTTTAATCGCAATTGGTCGTTCACCGGAGAACAATCATCAAATCACATGCACTGTCTTCTTTAATATCTGAAATGTTTCAAATTATACTCGGTCTTTTGTGACCTCAAGACGCCCTATGTTTTTGTTCTACTCCATTAATGATTTTACAAACGAAAATTTTAAACCAGTTTTTGTTACTCTTTCGAAATTCAATTAACACATTTTTGTAGACGAAGGTCACATGGTAATTTGTTTTCAAGTAGATTCAATAAGAAACAAAGAAAACTAATTTAAAATTTTCGATGGTGATTTTTCAATGGCGGCCTTCGGCATCAGAACCTGAACTGCAAAAAGCAATACTGTAACAGCTCGCTAGCATTAGAATGATGACGAAAAGACACAAGGTCGATTAGACTATTAGACAATTTTTGCAGTTTTTTCTTTGTTTTGATTATAGAGGTTTTAACCTTAAGGTCATTCGCCTCTTCGGGCCAGAAAAATTTTCTGACCCTATGTGCGGGGTTGGGAATCGAACCCAGATGGGCTGCGTGAAAGGCTTACCCATCACGCTATAGCCGTGCCCTTTGCAGTTTTAGTGCATATAACAATACCAATACTTTTCATCATTATAAAAAATTTTTCTTGTGCAAACAAAAATTTTTCTTGTGCGTTTTTACAGCTCGACTCGGCAATGTATTTTAATTTCTCGTCGGTTTGTGATACAACTTCACGGATGCGATTAGTTTGCGATTCCCTAACACACTTCATTTTACTCAACAACTACAACGAACTAACATGGCTTGAATCACGAATCTAAATAGATGCATATAATCGCATTGCCGAGCGAATTAACTCTTTAGTGGTTATCGAGTTCTCTACAGAGAAAACTGAGCTGGTTGTATTTTCAAGGAAGCGAGAACCAGCACAACTACAGCTTCAACTAAGGGGTGAAACCATAGCTCAGGTCTTCACATTCAAATACCTCGGGGTCTGGTTCGACTCTAAAAGCACCTGGGGATGTCATGTTAGGTATCTGAAACGAAAATGCCAGCAGAGAATCAACTTTCTTCGTACAATAACCGAAACTTGGTGGGGTGCCCACCCAGGAGACCTGATCAGGCTGTACCAAACAACGATATTGTCGGTAATGGAATATGGATGCTTCTGCTTCCGATCCGCCGCGAACACCCATTTCATTAAACTGGAAAGAATTCAGTATCGTTGTTTGCGTATTGCCTTAGGTTGCATGCAGTCGACTCATACGATGAGTCTCGAAGTGCTCGCGGGCGTCTTTCCATTGAAAAATCGACTCTGGGATCTCTCATATCGATTGCTAATCCGATGCGACATTTTGAATCCGATGGTGATTGAAAACTTTGAAAGGCTTGTCGACCTCAACTCTCGGACCCGTTCTATGTCCTTGTATTTTGATTACATAGCTCAGAATATTAATCCTTCTTCGTTTGTTTCCAACAGTGCTCATTACTTCGATACTTTTGATTTTACTGTGTTTATCGACACTTCCATGAGAGAAGAGATTCGTGATATTCCGGGTCCCATACGCCCTCAAGTGGCCTCTAATATCTTTCACAATAAATTTAGAACAGTCAACTGTGAAAAAGTGTTTTACACTGATGGATCAAACATCAATAGGTCCACAGGCTTCGGCATCTTCAATCAGAACATCACCGCTTCATACAAACTCAGTGATCCGGCTCCGGATTATACTCAGAAAGTATAATCTCCACCAACAGGTCCCGTCCCTGTCCACCATCTTCATTGGAACCAACAAGATCTTTTTTGTCACTAACTTTTTCGCTCCCCTTTCCCTGTCTTTTCACCATCTCGATGGCAACTGATTAGATTTCTGTCGTTTTTAGACATTTTGTTCCCACGTCCCCCTTTTACCCCTTTTCCACAATATTTATTTTCTTTTTCATACGCTTCCATAACATCACCATCACCGCCCACGGTCGAAAAACCAGCATGCGGACCACCCGGCGGGCTTTCGTAGCCTGCGGGTGTTGCCCGCGGACCCACACGGACCGAAGGATGCGGCCAGCATAGATATTTACTAACGCCATCTGGAAGACTCGTGCAATATTCTATTCATCGACCACTGCCGATCGCCAGCTAAAAGCTGGATTTTCAAGAATCTTAGATGACATAGTCTAATGATACTATTCTAGTTTTAAGTTAGTCGTTAATTAAGATTAGAAAATAACCTTGGCATCTTAGAGCATAAGCAGTGGGCCTAAAAATATTTTGTAATATTGAATAAAAAAATCCTCTAGGATGTCGTTCAAGAATCGAATTTCATACAATCTTCTATTATTATTATACAGGGTCCGGCACTCGAAGTGTAACCAATTAAAAAGGCCATAAATTCAGTTTGGAAAATTACTTTTACTTAATTCAAAGTACAAAATGTGTAAAAATAATACAAAATTCAGAATCAATTCACTTTTGCTCGATATGACCACCTTTTGCCTTGACTTGATGACTTGAGAGAGCGAAGGAGTTGCTTCGTTTGGCCAAATGTGACTTGCAGGTATTTTGGCCCACTCGCGGATAATAACTTTTTTCAGCGCCTCGAGACTTGTGTATCTTTTAGTTCGGACTTTGCTCTCCAAAATGGCCCAAAGAGAATAATCCATTGGATTCGCATCTGGAGAATTCGAGAGCCATTGTGTGGACGTGATGAAGTTCGGAACGTTGTTTTTCAGTCATTCTTGATTCACTCGAGTTTTGTGAGACGGTGCCGAGTCCTGCTGAAACGTCCATGGTCTGCCACCGAAATGTTTGTCTGTCCACGGCTTCAAAGCAACCTCCAGAATACTTTCCCGATAATATGTCGCATTTACCTTGACGCCAGGCTCGATGAAAACGATTGGAGAGCGCTCATCTGCGGTTACAGCGGCCCAAACCATTATCTGTTGCGGGTGCTGCCTCCTGGTGGCCAATCGATGACTCAAATTCTCGTATGAACGGTCGGTCAAGTAAACCCTATCGTTTTGAGAGTTTACGAATTGCTCAATTGGAAAAATTTTCTCGTCAGAACATACAATGTTCGGAAATTGACCGGTTTCGGCCAAACGAAGCAACTCCTTCGCTCTCTCAAGTCATCAAGTCAAGGCAAAAGGTGGTCATATCGAGCAAAAGTGAATTGATTCTGAATTTTGTATTATTTTTACACATTTTGTACTTTGAATTAAGTAAAAGTAATTTTCCAAACTGAATTTATGGCCTTTTTAATTGGTTACACTTCGAGTGCCGGACCCTGTATACCAGTAGTTTTATCCAGGTTTTAATCGCAATTGGTCGTTCACCATTCTGAAATGTTTCAAATTATACTCGGTCTTTTGTGACCTCAAGACGCCCTATGTTTTTGTTCTACTCCATTAATAATTTTACAAACGAAAATTTTAAACCAGTTTTTGTTACTCTTTCGAAATTCAATTAACACATTTTTGTAGACGAAGGTCACATAGTAATTTGTTTTCAAGTAGATTCAATAAGAAACAAACAAAACTAATTTAAAATTTTCGATGGTGATTTTTCAATGGCGGCCTTCGGCATCAGAACCTGAACTGCAAAAAGCAATACTGTAACAGCTCGCTAGCATTAGAATGATGACGAAAAGACACAAGGTCGATTAGACTATTAGACAATTTTTGCAGTTTTTTCTTTGTTTTGATTATAGAGGTTTTAACCTTAAGGTCATTCGCCTCTTCGGGCCAGAAAAATTTTCTGACCCTATGTGCGGGGTTGGGAATCGAACCCAGATGGGCTGCGTGAAAGGCTTACCCATCACGCTATAGCCGTGCCCTTTGCAGTTTTAGTGCATATAACAATACCAATACTTTTCATCATTATAAAAAAAATTTTCTTGTGCAAACAAAAATTTTTCTTGTGCGTTTTTACAGCTCGACTCGGCAATGTATTTTAATTTCTCGTCGGTTTGTGATACAACTTCACGGATGCGATTAGTTTGCGATTCCCTAACACACTTCATTTTACTCAACAACTACAACGAACTAACATGGCTTGAATCACGAATCTAAATAGATGCATATAATCGCATTGCCGAGCGAGTTAACTCTTTAGTGGTTCGGATACAACAACGAACATGTATTTGCAGACTTTGAGAGTCAGCACTCAATAACGAATGAAAGAGAAGAGAAACGCAAGCAATTCAACTGTTGTGCTCCGCCGACCGAGTGTTGCTTTAAGGGGTCTAAATGGTGAAAAATATTAACATTTTTGCTGAAATAAATTCAAATATATTGTATTTTTGCAAAATAAATTCAAATATATTGTATAATAAAAAGCATCACTCGAAAAACATTTTGTAATTTTTTCGTGAAAAATTTTGAGAAATAAGTTGGTGTAGAGGCATTTTTGAGGACGCTTCTTAAAAATCATGATTTGCGGTGTCCACTGTATCTCAGCGCAGACTAATCAGAAGTGAACAAATCAAAGCAGCATAGTTAGAGCAGAAGTTTTTCTAGGCCCCAACGTTCCTGTTTGATTTCTTTATCCAATTAGATCCAATTAGATAGATTTGGGGGTAAAAGCAAGCTTTTTCCCCTTCAAATTTCCACAATCTTTTTGTTTTAATTTTTTTTTATTTTATTGGTCGTTTGTTCAGTATAACTTAAATTTTATGATTTGTCAAACATTGATTTGAAAATGGAAATTTAAAGTATTTACATCTAACCTATGATCTGAATTTTCATGAATGAATGTGTTGTATTGATACAATAATTTTAAAACTTTTATTCTTGTTGACGAGTTGAACTGTTCCAGAGAGGGTCTCAGTAGATCATCACGATGAAGATGATGTCCTCCTGTTGATATCAAGAGTTTCTGTTGTAGTAATGCGTAGACATCTCTAACTCTGCGACAGTCGAAATATTTATGACCGATGGTTTCGGTTTGTTCGGGACAGTACATACAGTTTTCTCCATCTGCTCTTCCTATAATATGCATCAGTCGTCTGTGTGGAACTTTTTCGTTTACCCACATATAGTTCACTTCGTAGTGATGGGAGTAACTCCCGTGTGGCTAAATTTTTCCAAATTATTTTCCACGTGGCTGCTTGGTATTGCCGTTCGACTCTTGGTATCTCGGTTTGCTGGATATAATAGCGATGAATGAGATCAGCGGAGGGGTTTTGGCGAATTTGGAAAGGAAGATATGGAAAGGTTTCTAGGATTAATTTTAGGCAAGGAAGATTTGTCAAAGAGTTTATACGGAGGAAATTAGATTGCTGGAGATAGTAGTAGTAAAATGGAAGATATCTGATCTCTTGAATATGTCTACTAATTAGTAGAGCCTTACATTTCAAGCCCGGTAGTTGCAGTTTTAGGCCACCTTCCTCTATTCGTCGTGTAAGTTGTTGCATTGGAACCGTTGCACACGTTCCTCGAAAAAGGTAGGAGCGTATGGTGGCTGTTAGTTTGGCCACGTGTGTTGTTGTCAGATGTAAGTTTGCTGCCATGCACCATATTTTTGATGTGATGAAAGTATTTAGCAGGTCACTTTTTGGTGTAAAGATATGTTGCGTAGAGAGTGCATCCACACCATCGGGCAAAATTGGTCACAATATTGTCCCAATTTAAAGACATCATTGTCCGAATCGAGTTCGCGAAGATAACACCAAGAATTTTCATGTTGGGTTCAGTTCGGAGCCACGGTATTGTAATGGGATTCACCGTGATTCCCACATCTACCCCCGTTGTTTTGCTCTCGTTTAAACGAGCACCAGCTACAAGCTCAAAACGCCTGAATAAAACGCCTCTGATTTCATCCAGCTGTTGTGCACTGCTCACAATAGCACTGATGTCGTCAGCATAAGCAATGATCATGTCCGTCCCGCATGTTCTTTTCAAGCGCCGCAAGAGTGAATCTAAATATATAATAAATAGGAGCATTGCTGGTGGATCTCCTTGGCGGACCGATCGTTGAATGGGAAAGGGCGCAGAGAGGTGACCATTTATCAGAAGCCTGGATGAAGATGCTGCTGATATTCGAGAGAGCAAAGCAATCAGATCTGAGTTGAATCGCACGCATGGTGTTGAACAAGAAATTATGGTTCACTTCGTCGAATACATGATCAAGGTCAAAAGATACAAGTTTGCCCCTTCTTTTGTTCACTTTCAACTCAGCTATTTTATTTTTTAAAGCCAGCGTGGCTTGAAATATATTTCTTTGATAATTGAAGCACTTTTGCACATCGCTCAACACATTGTGGGTACAGATAACTTTCTCTATCCTCTGCTTCAGAATTCTAGATAGAATCTTGTAATCGTAATTGATTAGACTGATCGGTCTGTAAGAACGAGCATTTTCACCTGCACCGCGTTTTTTACAAGCACGATTACCCCGTCGACGAATTGTGATGGGAAGTTTGAACTAATGGCCTCGTTCAGAATTAAATTCAGCTCGCGGTGGATGATGTTAAATGTGCGCAAATAAAACTCCTTCGGCAAACCGTCTGAACCAGGTGATTTCTTGGATGCGCTGGTACGAATTGCAGTGAATATCTCAGCAGTTCGAATTTCATTCATGATGGCGGCGTTGACGGGATCTTGATTTGGAATTGCCCGTACGCTTCGAAAGGGATCGCCTTCTTCTTGCTCTTCCACTTGACTTCGTGTGTATAATGTGGTGAAGTATTGGGTCATGTAATTTCGAATGTCAGTCGGATCTTCGATGAGTTCATCTCTTTCATCCCGTAGTGAATTAATAGAGGTTCTTCGTCTCACTCGTTCGCCTATTTGGTAAGTAGAGAGAGGCTCACCTGCCACAAGAGTTTCGGAAAAGCGTCGTTGGTGAGAAAGCATTTCTGCCTTTAATCGGTTAATGGTGGAGAGCAGGGCGTTGTTATTTTGGTAGCTATCGTACGTCTGCCGTAGTAATCCATATAGTCGTTGCTGTTCGAAATTGAAAACATTGTACGCTAGCTTTGATTTCCATCGGAAGAAGGATTTTATTTTTGTTTTCCCATATGATAACCACCACTCCATCCATGATCCGTGGTTTCGGCGTTGTCGAGTCCAATATTGCCATTTAATTTCGAACTCGCTGATGTTTTCAGCAGTCAAGAGACCAAAAGGACGGAGGGACCAAAAACCACGACCATGTGGTCTATCAAGAAGTGGAAAACATATTTTTGCTGTGACGGCTTTATGGTCTGAGAAGCAGCACACATGGGTGGCAATTGTTCTTAGCTGACCTCTAAGACCTGCACTAACATAGAGGCGATCAAGTCTGGAGGAAGAGTTGTGTGTGACAAACGTGTATTCGATCTCTCTCGGTCGAAGACACTGCCAAACATCCCGAAGCTGTAATTGTTGAATTGTAGCTTGAAGAACGGTGCTGAAGTTTTGACCCGTCGCATCGCTTATCCGCACCACGCAGTTAAAATCGCCTCCTAAAATTGTGTGTGTGGTTCGGTGACGGAGGTAGAAAGTAAGAGTTGTGTTGAAAAAACGTTCACGTTCGGCACGGCGAGCGCTACCCGACGGAGCATATACGTTGCAAAACGTAATATCATTCACACGCAGTGTGAGTATCCTTCCATCCAGACTTTTTTCAACATATGAAAAATTGAGGTGTTCTTTAAGTGCTATTGCCGTACCTCTCCTGCTATAATCCACGTTGCATACGACGTTGTATCCGGGTAAGGTAAGTTGTTCATTTTCAACTTCTTGCAGGAAAACTATGTCTATATCCATCGAGCGTACGAATGAGCTAAGAGCATTTATTTTGGTGGTGTTCGTGATTGTGTAGATATTGATTGTTCCGATATTACAACTAACGTATTCCAACATTATAAAATATCTTCATCAGGTACTTGTACATCGGATGAAGCAGTATCCTCTTCGGACTGACGCACTCTTTTTCCAGGCGGCGGCTTTTGAGAGCGTCGGCTGGCTGTCGAGGATTGCGAGCTATCTGTCTCGTTGCCATCATTTCTGCGTTGTGTGACTGAGGTCGACGAAAGGTTGTCGACGTGTGAGTTCGACGATTTCTGTTGCGGTGGAGTAGGCGTTGCTGGGGGGAGCATTTTGTTAATCTGTGTTCCGATTGCTTCTCGGGGCTGTTGAGATGTTTGTCTTTGAGGCTTCGTTTCCTTGGACTGTTGAATGTTTGCCGTCGAGCTCGGTTTTACTGTTTCTTTTAGTTTAACCGATCTTTTTGTCACTTTTTATTTTGCACGCATGGTATACCTATGTGAGCAAACTCATGACAATGCAAGCAAGTTTGACGCTGACCCTTGTAACTTAGTGCTGTATCCTCTCCCTGGATTGTGATAAGAGATGGAATGTTTTGATTCACCACCATCCTGGCAATACGAACGCCTATTTTTACGCCTTCAAAAGCACCGTATCGATTGTCCCACAATAGGTGCCGAACACTAAGAACATCGCCGTAGTCGGAAAGGAACTCTGCAATGTGTTCGTTTGAAACATCTTCGGGAAGGTCGAAAATCTGCACTTTAGCTGCTCCGTCTTCCATAATTATACGAAGTTTGTACACTTTTCCGTCAAAAACAAATTCATGTTTGTTGTCGTGAAGCTCCACGATATTTTCAGCCACGTCGAGGCTATTGACCTTAACAAAGGTACATCCAAGTCTCCGGCTTGGTTGAATTTGAATAACGTTTTCGCGCGAGAGTCCAAGCTCCTTCCCGATGAATTTTAGAATTACATCGTGCGAAAAATGCTTTGAAAACTGTGAATAATCAACGCGGAATGTATTCTCCCGCATTACGGAGAAATACTACGCGGCAAGTAAGGCACGATGATTAACAAAGCGGCAAATAAAACTTTATACTGCAAGTCAGTAAACTTTCTAACGGTACGAGAGAAATCGACTGTTCAGCGCGAAAGCTTATTGGTAACTGTAATCCGAAACTTGTTTCGTTCGAGACGTCAGTTTAGACCTTACACTTCTTGTGTAATAAAAAAGTGTCTTGCAAATAGCATTAACTTTACGTCTGCTCAGCGGATTATGTTGATCCGGGTGTTTGCGTCAGCAGTTCAACATAATCTGCTGACGCACTGATGAGTCGAAGACGAAACGTAAACTTAAGTTAAAATGGTTATGTGCACCTAGCATAAATTTTTGTGGTAAAAGTAAAAGCAGGGTTTTTCCCGTCCAGAAAATATGAATAGACAACTACTTGATCTTTGAACATGAATTATTAGTGACTTTCAAGTGATCCAAAGTTTGTTGAAATTGGTTCTGCCATCTCCGAGGAAAATGATCGTACAGATATAAAGTACGGTTTGTCGATTATGTCACATCTATGATAATATCTCCGAAACCAGATGCGAAATATGCGCACACATGCACAGACAATGCCCGACATTTTTAAGCCCTCCACACTCCCCCGCACCAAAAATCTCACAATCGGAGCTGCCTGGTCACCACCACTTGAAAAAAATACTATAGCAAAAAAGAGAAAACTGCGATGGTGACAAGCTGAGGCTATTACAACTAACGTCATATACTTCACACTATGCTCCAAGTGAAATGTAGAATTACTTTTTTGCCTTTCTCATATAGAAAGACTATGCAATTGCTGTGAAAACCGACTTTACAACCGAGGCCCGGAGGGCCGAGTGTCATATACCATTCGACTCAGTTCGTCGAGATATCACAAAATGTCTGTTTGTGTGTATGTGTTTTTTAACAAGGTGAAATGCATTTACGCAAAGAGTGCGGGACTACCACTGTATAATTGGAACTACCCACTAAAACACCTTGGATCTCCTTCCCGGAACTACCGTTAGGTATTACTTCGGGGTGGAAGGCTATCGGTGCTCAAAGCCTTATGCATCACCTTGGACGTCTGCATCGTTTTCTACAATATTCGAACTATTTATGTCTCGACTTTGAGCAACTTGTTTCGCTACAGGGGATCGACGATAAGGATGTCGCGGTGGCTCCGGCAATTCCGGTTCGATCTTTGTTCCCGGTTCACTGGCGCCTCGACGACCCAGGGCTGGTCTACGTCACGAACTACTCGTATGTGTGTATGAATGTGTGTATGTGACAAAAAATGTTACTCAATTTTCATCAGAGATGGCTGAACCGATTTCCACAAACTTAGATTCAAATGAAAGGTCTCAAGGTCCCATAAAAAGTTCCTAAATTTTATTTGGATCCCACTTCCGATTTCGGAATTACAGGGTGTTATGCACCAAAATAAGGAAAAAGTATACACACGTTCCTCAAAGATGCCTGAACCGATTTTCATAACTTAAATTCAAATGAATGACCTCATGCAATTTTATTGAATTTTATTTAAATCCGATTTCCGATATGTGCAAACTTATTAGAAAATGTGCACTAAATTTTCTCGATTTTCACGAAATAAGAAGCAAATAAAAGGTTTTGAAATTCTTTAAGTAGTCCCAAAAAATTATCTAGATCCGACTTCCGGTTCCGGTAATACAGTGCGATTAGTGAAAATTTTCAATTTCATGAGTATTTTTTCACAAGCGATAGAAATACGAGGTGCACATTTTTATAAAACGTACTGCTATATTTATCTCGTTGGCAAATCTTGTTAGTTAGTGAATATATAAAACTACGTTGGGACTACTAGTCCTCGGTTTCCGCTTTCGAAAGCACCCATAATAGTGAAGAAAATCTCCAAAACCGAAAGTCACTTCGATTTCTCAGCAACGGTTGAGCCGATTTTCACGAATCACGATTTGAATTAAAACTCTCATTGTCTTTGAATATACTGTGCAATTTCTTCCTGATCCGACTTCCGGTTCCGAAATTAAAGGGCGATGAGTGTCAAAACATTCAAATCGTCATGCAAAATGACGATGCAAAACTAGTACGCGACGGTGCGTACGGCTTCGCTCCATTCACAGACGGCTAAGTGATCTATATGATTCCACACAGTTCATCAAGCTGAACAATGTATGTGTCTGTGGTGTTTGTGTGTAAGTATGTGTCAAATAATGTCACTCATAAAATAATAAATCTCGTAGTCCCATAGGTTGCTATTGAATTTCACACCGTCATTTAGAGCGACAATGTAAAAAAGGGTAATATTCTTCTAGATTTTGCTGATTCAATTTGTGGGCTATAGTAATTACTTACTAAACGAACCAACTTCGGCTATACTGGTTCCAAATTCCCGGTTTCAGAAGTACCGGAAATAGTGGTCAAAAAGATTAAAATGAGACTCACTCAATTTCCTCAGAGATTATTTGATCGATTTTCACAAACTGGCTCAAATAAAAGTCCCTATAGTCTCATAGGTTACTGTTTAATTTCATCCGAGTCCGACTTTCGGTTCCAGAACTATAGGGTAAAGGGTGTTTAATCATTTAGTGCGACGATGCAAAATAAAAAAAAAATTCTTATTAACTTGACATAACAGTTTATAAAAGGAAAGGTCATGCTAGTTTTTACCCAAAGAAAGTTTCTTAATTTATTCAAGAGAAAAAAAAATTTCTTCACAGAATCTTCTTGCGATATTTTTGAAAATATAAACTATATGAGAAAGGCATCATTCCACCACTAGGTGAATTAAACAATGTTTTGCCTTTCTCATACAGAAAGGTTATGCAATCACTGTGAAAACCAACTTTTGAACCGAGGCCCGGAGGGCCGAGTGTCATATACCATTCGACTCAGTTCGTCGAGTACGCAAAATGTCTGTGTGTGTATGTGTGTGCGTATGTGCGTATGTGTGTATGCCACGTTTTTTTGCACTAACTTTTCTCGGAGATGGCTCAACCGATTTTCTCAAACTTAGATTCAAATGAAAGGTCTTGTGGTCCCATACCAAATTCCTGAATTTTATTTGGATCCGACTTCCGGTTCCGGAATTATGGGGTAAAATGTGTAAAAAATGGTGAAAATAAGAGCACTAACTTTTCTCAGAGATGGCGGAACCGATTTTCACAAACTGAGAGTCAAATGAAAGGTCTTGAGGTCCCATAAAAAATTCCTGAATATTATTTGGATCCGTCTTCCGGTTCGGGAGTTATGAGGTAAAATGCGCAAAAAAATGAAAATATGTGTTCTAACTTTTCTCATAGATGGCGCGACCGATTTTCACAAACCTAGGTTCAAATGGAAGGTCCTGTGGTCCCATACGTAATTCCTGAAATTCATGCGGATCCGACTTCCGGATCCGGTAATATAGGGTAAAATGGGTTAAAAATTGTATGCCATCACTAAAACTGGGGGAAAACCTAAAAAAAATTCTAAATCGACCTCAAATCTTTTCAAATCTGAAGTTTTGTAGACGGTCAAACATATCGATTTCGGTTATTCTTTTAAGAATCTGAGAATATTATTTTGAAGAATACCACAGTATTATATATGATAGTATGATTGATATGAGAAAGGCATCATTACACCACTAGGTGGATTAAAACAGGTTTTTTACTATTATTTTAGTGCTTACAAAATTTATAGAAATCATATTATTTCAACCCGGAGCAAGAAAAAAACCCCTTGAGTTAACTGTGGACCAGCACTCGCTCAAAATGGCATAACATAACCTCCTACTTTTGGATTACAACATATGAACAAAGATTCGAATTAATAAGTAAATAAGTGGATGAAGTGACGAATGAACAAATGAAAATCAACGAATGAGTGAACAAAAAGAGTGTATGAGTGAGTGTATGAATGAGTGAATGAATGAGTAGACGACTGGATGAATGATTGGAACCAACACAAAACACGGTTGATACGAATACGAAAAATTTAATAATGTTATGCGCGATCTCCTTACTAATGAACACAGCTGATTCTTCTTGGGAATCTGTGCAGGAAAAAGTAGATCTGTACCCAGTAAACAGAGGTGTTGCTATTTTTGCCTTTCTCATATAGAAAGGTTATGCAATCACTGTGAAAACCGACATTTGAACCGAGGCCAGGAGGGCCGTCTCAGTTCGTCGAGTACGCAAAATGCCTGTGTGTATGTGCGTATGTGTGTATGTAACGTTTTGTTGGCATCATTCCACCACTAGGTGAATTAAACAATGTTTTGCCTTTCTCATACAGAAAGGTTATGCAATCACTGTGAAAACCGACTTTTGAACCGAGGCCCGGAGGGCCGAGTGTCATATACCATTCGACTCAGTTCGTCGAGTACGCAAAATGTCTGTGTGTGTATGTGTGTGCGTATGTGCGTATGTGTGTATGCCACGTTTTTTTGCACTAACTTTTCTCGGAGATGACTGAACCGATTTTCACAAACTTAGGTTCAAATGAAAGATCTTGTAGTCCTATACGTAATTACTGAATTTCATCCGGATCCGACTTCCGGATCCGGAGATATAAGGTAAAGTGTGTTAAAAATTTTATACCATCACTGAAAAGGGCGAAAAACCGTTAAAAAAATTTCTAAATTGACCTGAAATCTTTTCCAATTAATAGTTTTTATCAGTAGACGGTCAAACAAACCGATTTCGGTTATTGTTTTAAGAATCGAAGAAAATTATGATGAAGAATACCACAGTATTATTTATGATAGTATAATTGATATGAGAAAGGCATCATTACACTACTAGGTGGATTAAAACAGGTTTTATTCATGTCTCTCCAATGGCTATGGTATTCAAAAGAACATCACAGTCACTTAAAAAATATTTGATTTCTTGGAGCTGAGCAGAATGACATAAAACACTAGTAGCCTCTGGTGCTCCATTCAAACGTCGGGTTTTTCAGAATATCTATTACTTTTCTACAGCGGAAAACAAGAATCATTATTTGAAAGCTACCTTTGAATTACGGACCAAATTCAAAGATCACAGGGCTATCCCTTCTGGTTCCGGAAACATAATCGTACAGAGTTCGTGCTCGCATCTCATCCGACACAGTCCAAAATTTCTTACGGTCGAGACGACAGAAACAAAGACAACACAGTACAGTCGGTGTTGAACAGTCGTTCGCACCGCACGCGCATAGCTCTTGGCTCCTGGAATTTTTTTTCTGGCTACCTAGAGTTTCATTTATGCAAGGCTTCAGTCTTTTTCAAGGCTACCTGAATCACTAACAGTCTTTTTAGAGACTAACAATTAGTCAGCCTTTCTCAAGGCTAAACAAAGAGTGATATTAGAGTGACTAAGAAATTAATCAGTCTTTATTGAGACTACCACAAAATCAGTCTTTATCAAGACTTTTCCAAACTAGGAGTCTTATCGTTGACCAATTTAGCCTAGTTAATTTAATTTAAAATTTCTTTCATTTCAAAAATGCCTGCGTCCAACTGGAAAGGCAACAAGCCTAAGGCTAAAAATAATTCATTACGGAATAAATCACAATCCGTTATTCAACATTTTTCCAATAACATGCACGATGTTATAGAATCTGAATGTAAAAATAAAAGACATCGGACGGATTTCCCTTCCGTTGATTCTATGCCGTCTAACAATATTTACGAGATTCTTCCTGAATCCGATTGTAGCGACATAGAAGAAAATTCTTCAAAAATTCCCAAAATGGACGCTTGTCGTTCTGGGAAGAAACAACAATCTATTCCACCAGTGACGGTGATGGTTTCCGACTTCAAAGCATTCCGTACTGAGCTTTCTACTTTTCTCCCGGAAGTAAAAGTCTCATTTCAAATCGGACGAAGAGGAGAATGTCGAGTCTTGGTTGATGGATTGGAAGATTTCGAACGTCTTATTCGATATTTGTCCGAGAAATTTCATAAATTTTATTCATATGATATAAAATCAGACAGACCCTTCAAGGCTGTCTTGAAAGGCTTATCAAATGATCAAAGTACTGATGAAATTAAAAATGAACTAAAAGAATTGCTTGGTTTTGCCCCTTCCCAAGTAAACTTATGAAGAAAAGAGCGAATGATACTTCTAAACCACGCTCTGGAATTTACCATGAACTTTACCTAATACACTTCAACCGAAGTGATGTAAACAATTTGAAAACTTTAGAAAAAGTACGTTTCATTTTCCACATTAAAATTCATTGGGAACATTAAAAATGGCATAATCGTATTGCAAACTTAACGCACTGTCGTCGTTGCCAAGGCTTCGGCCATGGAACCAATAATTGTCATATGGATATACGGTGTTTGAATTGTGGTAAACCGCATTCGAAAGACGTTTGTCCAATGAATGAAACCACTGATAAATTTTCATGTTCAAATTGCAATGGAAATCATAAATCCAATTATTTGAAATGTCCTGTCAGGGAAAAAATTTTAAACGCTCGTTCGCTTAGACAACAAGTCAAATCAACGACCTTAAATCATTCGTATCCGAGCAGTCGTCCGCGATACACTTGTTGTATTTTCGCTCCGTATTGGGACGGTATCGATTACAAAACCTCGAGTGCGAAGGTGTTTCCCTAGCAAGGGCTGGAGGAAACATTTTTTTTTGTTCTCTTAGATCTAGTGGTTGATCGAGTGATAGACACCGGCAGCAGACAGTGGTGTACACACTTGCTTGTGACCATTTCTACCTGACGCTTCAATAGCATCGGCACCAGTAGTGAGTGACTGGATCATCAAGGTCACGCGAGAGAAATAATCCAAGCAAAGGACCAACTCACCCATCAGCTCAACAAACCATACCGGTGAAGTAGGTTTTTTTCATTTTATATTTCAATTTATTTCCTACTTCTCACTAACCTATCTATTTTTCCTATTTTCTTTGATAGTGTGGGAGACTTTGTTTCTCCTGCACAGAAAATATGCCTTCCGATGAGGGGAACCTCGGGGAAGATGATGATAAACCTAGAGATGAGGAACGTTTGGATGAATATCCTGATAGTGATACATCTGAAATGGATATCCCCGCTCCCCCTCTGGGAAAACCACCAATCCGTCGGAAGGTCTACCAGAATGACGGATCGGATGGCCCGTGGGTGGTATACTTCCGGCCCATAGCTAAATCCCTCAGAGTTCTCAATATTGCTCGAGATCTGACTAAACACTACTCGGCAGTAAAACACATGGACAAGGTATCTCCGAACAAACTGCGCGTTGTCGTGACTGATCTAAAACAAGCAAACGACATTGCTAGCAATGAGATTTTCACAAGTTTCATTTATGCAAGTCTTCAGTCTTTTTCAAGGCTACCTGAATCACTAACAGTCTTTTTAGAGACTAACAATTAGTCAGCCTTTCTCAAGGCTAAACAAAGAGTGATATTAGAGTGACTACAAAGAGTGATATTAGAGTGACTAAGAAATTAATCAGTCTTTATTAAGACTACCACAAAATCAGTCTTTATCTAGACTTTTCCAAACTAGGAGTCTTATCGTAGACCAATTTAGCCTAGTTAATTTAATTTAAAATTTCTTTCATTTCAAAAATACCTGCATCCAACTGGAAAGGCAACAAGCCTAAGGCTAAAAATAATTCATTACGGAATAAATCACAATCCGTTATTCAACATTTTTCCAATAACATGCACGATGTTATAGAATCTGAATGTAAAAATAAAAGACATCGGACGGATTTCCCTTCCGTTGATTCTATGCCGTCTAACAATATTTACGAGATTCTTCCTGAATCCGATTGTAGCGACATAGAAGAAAATTCTTCAAAAATTCCCAAAATGGACGCTTGTCGTTCTGGGAAGAAACAACAATCTACGTACCTTCTCGGATGGTGGAGATCGACGGTGTGGTCCGCGAAGAAAACTTTACTGTCGAAGATCTGTTGAAGGATGGGATCGGCCGCTTCAAAAATCCCGACCTTCAATCAGTGAAGATATTGAAGTGCAATCAATTGCACTCTAAATCGACACAAGATGGAAAGTATCATCCATCAAACTCTTTTCGTGTGACCTTCGCCGGTTCCGAATTACGTTGTAGTGGGAGGGGTTCGTCTACCTGTTCGATTGTATGTACCGAAGGTAATGCACTGCTCAAGCTGCAAACAGATGGGACATACGGCTCTAGTCTGTTGTAATAAACCACGATGTGGTAAATGTGGTGAGGGACACGGAGATGACTTCTGCAGGAAGTCAATCGAAAGGTGTATTTACTGTGGTGAGAATCCGCATGCTTTTTTTGAGTGCTCTAAATATAAGCAACGCGAGGAAAAGCTCAAGCGAACCGTGAGGGAGCATTCCAAACGATCTTCCACAATTTAACATTATACGCCTGGATCGAGGAGACTCCTATGGAGGGGTTCTTTTAGGGATCAAATAGTGCTATTTATTTTATCGAATTAACCTCCCCTCGATTCCGGGCATTGAAGTTGTTGCTTGCCAAATCAGAATTAGAGGCAAAGATCTTTGTATAGCTTTTATCTACATACCTCCCAGAGTCCCGATAGGGCATCGACGACTGGTAGACATAATTGAGCTTCTTCCCACCCGCGGTTAGTTTTAGTAGACTTTAACTCGCATGGTACGGGGTGGGGCTGCCTATATGATGATAACCGTTCTTCGTTAATTTATGATCTGTGCGACAACTTCAATATGACAATTTTAAATACGGGTGAAATGACACGCAATCCAAAACCACCAGCCCGCTCTAGTGCGCTGGACTTATCCCTTTGCTCGACATCACTACAGCTAGATTGCAAGTGGAAGGTAATCCCTGATCCCCACGGTAGTGATCACTTGCCGATTTTGGTTTCAATATCCACTGGTGCTCAAACACCGACATCAGTCGATATGACATATGATCTCACGAAAAACATCGACTGGAATTCCTACTCGACCGCGATATCTCAAGCTCTCGGAATGAAACAACCAGATTCGCTAGAAGAAGAATACAAATCCCTAGCTGACTTGATCCTCAACGCCGCGATTCAAGCCCAGACCAAACGAGTACCCAAAACTACAATCACTACGCGACCTTCAACCCCATGGTGGGATAAAGAGTGCTCGGAAATATATAAAACAAAATCATCCGCGTATAAAAAATTCGGGAACAGTGGCAAGCGCGAAGACTACGAAAAATATGCATCATTAGAAAAGACCATGAAAAATCTGATTAAAGCAAAAAAAAAAGGTTGCTGGCGTCGGTTCGTCAATGGCCTATCTAGGGAAACATCGATGACCACTCTGTGGAGTACAGCCCGTCGTATGAGAAATGCAACCACTAATAACGAATCCGTAGAATATTCAAATCGCTGGATATTTGACTTCGCCAAGAAAGTTTGCCCGGATTTTGTTCGGGAATCGAATACCTATCGCGTCGCGTCCTCTCGATAAACTGAAAACGATACCCCTTTACGATGACGGAGTTTTCTCTTGCCCTCTTATCGTGCAACAACAATGCCCCAGGGCGTGATAAAATTAAATTCAACTTGCTTCAAAATCTTCCCGATATCGCAAAAAAACGTCTGTTGAACTTGTTCAACAAGTTCGTCGAACAGAACTTTGTTCCTCAAGACTGGAGACAAGTGAGGGTTATCGCTATTCAGAAACCGGACAAACCAGCCTCCAACCACAACTCGTATCGGCCGATTGCAATGCTTTCCTGTATTCGGAAACTACTGGAAAAAATGATTCTGTTTCGTCTCGATGAATGGATGGAAACAAGTGGCTTGCTTTCAGATACACAATTTGGCTTCCGTAAAGGCAAAGGAACGAACGATTGCCTTGTGCTGCTTTCTAAAGAAATTCAAATGGCATTTTGATTCAGGTTCCATAAAAATTCTCTCGGAGAAGCTGCACAAGCATGGTCTTTTCCCACTTTTCAACAATTTTTTGCACAACTTACTATCGGAAAAGCACATGTTTTTTACACATGAAGACTTGACGACCTCACGAATTAGTTACATGGGCCTTCCCCAGGGCTCATGCCTCAGCCCCCTTCTTTATAACTTTTACGTCAATGACATCGATGAATGTCTTGAAAATTCTTGCACGTTAAGGCAACTTGCAGATGATGGCGTGGTGTCTATTACAGGATCAAAGTCTACCGACCTGCAAGGACCATTACAAACTACCTTAGACACTTTGTCTACATGGGCTCTACAGCTGGGTATCGAATTCTCCACGGAGAAAACTGAGTTGGTAGTATTTTCCAGGAAGCGCGAACCTGCACAACTACAGCTTCAACTAATGGGTCAAACCATAGCTCAGGCCTTCACATTCAAATACCTCGGAGTCTGGTTCGATTCCAAAGGTATCTGGGGATGTCACATTAGGTATCTGAATCGAAAATGCCGAAAAAGAATCAACTTTCTCCGTACAGTGACCGGGACTTGGTGGGGAGCTCACCCAACAGATCTTATAAGGCTGTACCAAACAACGATATTGTCAGTGATGGAGTATGGATGTTTCTGTTTCCGTTCAGCCGCGAAAATACACTTTATCAAGCTAGAGAGAGTCCAGTATCGTTGCTTGCATATAGCTATGGGTTGTATGCAGTCGACTCATACGGGGAGTCTCGAGGTACTGGCGGGAATTCTCCCGTTGGAAAACCGTTTGTGGGATCTCTCATATCGACAACTCATTCGATGTAGCGTCTTAAACCCGTTGGTTATCGATAACTTTGAACGGCTAGCCGAGCTTAATTCTCAGACCCGATTTATGACGTTGTACTTTGATTTCATGTCACGTAACAACAATTCTTCTTCCTACAATCCTCACAGTGTTCGTTTCTATGATACTTCTAATTCTACGGTGTTTTTCGACGCATCCATGAAAGAAGATATTTATGGAATCCCGGATCACGTATGCCCTCAAGTGATCCCAAATATTTTTAATGACAAATTTAGAGAAGTCGACTGTAATAAAATGTTTTACACTGACGGATCACATCTCGACGGGTCCACTGGCTTCGGTATTTTTAATGAAAATTTCACCGCCTCCTATAAACTCAGTGATCCGGCTTCAGTTTACGTAGCAGAACTAGCTGCAATTCAGTACACCCTTGAGATCATTGAAACTTTGCCCACAGACCACTACTTCATTGTATCGGACAGTCTCAGCTCTATCGAGGCTCTTCGCTCAGTGAAGCCTGGAAAGTACTCACCGTATTTCCTGGGGAAAATACGGGAACAACTGAGTGCTTTATCTGAAAAATCATACCGGATTACCTTGGTATGGGTCCCATCACATTGTTCCGTAAGGGGCAATGAGATGGCGGACTCACTGGCCAAGGTGGGCGCATTACAAGGTGAAACCTATGAAAGACCAATCTGCTTCAATGAATTTTTCAGTCGTTCACGTCAAGAGGCACTCGTCAGCTGGCAAACCTCCTGGAATGATGGATATATAGGACGGTGGTTACTTTCCATTATACCGCAGGTATCGACGAAAGCTTGGTTCCGAGGGTTGGATGTGAACCGGGACTTTATTCGCACAATGTCAAGACTTAAGTCCAACCACTCTTTGCTCAAAGCGCATCTTCATCGTGTTGGCCTTAGTGAGAGTAATCTTTGCGTTTGCGGAGACGGTTATCATGACATCGAGCATGTTGTTTGGGTGTGCTCCGAGTATTGCGACGTCAGACTCCAGCTAATTGATTCCCTTCGGGCCCGAGGTAGACCACCTTATGTTCCAGTCCGTGACGTTTTGGCAACCCGAGATCTCCTTTACATGACCTACCTCCATAACTTCCTCAAAGCCATAAACGTGCAAATCTAGTGGTCTTACCCCAAACGTACTAAACACTGGTCAAGCTGAATTGCTGGAAACCATCCATAAATGACACACCAACATCAAAGTACACCAACAAAGCATCCGAGTTTAGTATAGTCTCTTCCTCGTTACAATTTGGAGAACGTCGAGAACCCGGAAATGCAAAGTGTGTTTAGAAGATGCAAGCTATTAATGAATGATTTGTAATATCAAAATATGTTCAAAATCAATACAGTATAGGTCCCACCCTCCAGACACTCCTTTACTAACTCTAGGGGAGCAGGTCGCCCCATAATACGGCTTCTACTCTTATCCACCTAACAACAAGATAATCGGCCACGTTAAGCTAACGCAAATGAGCCCAATAAATATTTTATTATAAAAAAACGACCTCAAATTTACAGAACATACCTGAAAATCAAAAAACCGTTACAAATGCCACACCTAATTCTTCTAAGGCACTGATTTCTTCGAATTTAAAACAAAAAACAGGTACGCCTACCAATTCGTCATCTAACGAAAACAATTTATTGATAGGTAGATCGACCTCGTCATCATCTTCTTCTAATGTCACTTATGCTAGTATAACAGCTAGAAATCGACCACTTAATTCTTCTAATGTAAATAATCAAAACACAGGACCGCCTTGCAGTTCATCTTCTAACGAAAACAATTTATTAATAGGTAGATCGGCCATATCATCTTCTTCTAATGGCAGTCTACCTACAAATATTCCTTCAATGCCATTCGCTTCTTTAAATGAAGTTGATTTAGGTGATATAACTGAAAATTAAATGATCTACCTACAAGATCAACTTTTTCAAATGATCATCCGAATGAATTCGACTCCATCACTTTTTGAAGCATTTCAAATCGGATGGCAATTTGCAAATAATATTATTATAATGAATTGAAAATTTAACAGTGATGTTAAATAATTATTTGAACATTTTTAATTGGAATGCTCGATCTTTGAAATCGAGTGAAGATGAATTTTATAATTTTCTCAAAGTTCACAAAATTCATATTGCCATTGTGACAGAAACTTTTCTTAAACCAAATGTCAAATTGAAAAGTAATCCACATTATGTGGTTCATCGATTTGACAGCTTTATTGGAATGGGTGGTGGAGTTGCCATTTTTGTCCAACGGCAAATTCAACATCGAATTTTACCTTCTTTCAATACTAAATCTATTGAATGCTTGGGAATCGAAGTTGAAACCATTCATGGAATTTATTTCATCGCTGGAGCATATTTGCCATTCCAATGCACCGGCGAACAATTAAATTTCTTTAAAGGCGATTTGCAAAAACTTACAAGATATCGATCGAAATTTTTCGTAATAGGGGACTTAAATGCTAAGCATGTCCAGTGGAATTGCAGGCAAAATAACAGTAATGGTAAAATACTTCATAATGAACTCTCAGTTGGTTACTTCACAGTTCTTCATCCCAGTAATCCTACTTGTTTCTCTTCCGTGAAAAACCCGTCTACAATTGATCTGGTTCTAACGGATCAAAGTCACATTTGTAGTGAACCAACGAAGCTATAATTAATCTTATTAGTTCTATATTCAACTATCATAGAGCTAATTGGTTGGATTACAGATCTCACATTGGAAACCATGTGGATCATGAAACTATTTTAGAAAATTCTGCGGACATCGACACAGCAATTGATAATTTGAATCATTACATTATCGAAGCTAGAAATCTTTCAGTTCCCAAAGCTCAAACTAAATTAAATTCTCCTATCATCGAATAGGAGAAGAATGTTCGTCGACGACAATATCAACGTTCTCGTGATCCTGCTGTAAAAAACATAGTTAAGGATTTACAAAAAGAAATTAAACATAGATTTACTCTATTAGAAATGAAAATTTCGCAAAAGAAGTTGAACAAATTAAACCATATTCTAAACCTTTCTGGAAACTTTCTAAGGTTCTTAAGAAACCTCAGAAACCAATTCCTGCTCTCAAGGAAGGAAATCAAATACTTCTTACAAATGGCGAAAAAGCTCAAAAACTTGCTCAGCAGTTCGAGAGTGTACACAATTTTAACTTGAACGTTGTGAGTCCTATTGAAAATGAAGTCTCACTGAAATATGATCATATTTGAACTAAAGTGTTATTACATAATAACATTATTGAGACGAATTTTGATGAAATTAAATCAATTATTAGGAAACTTAAAAACATGAAGGCTCCTGGTAATGATGGAATTTTTAATATTCTTATTAAAAATCTTCCCGATGTTGCCTTGAGACTTCTGGTTAAAATTTTCAACAAGTGTTTTTCATTAGCTTACTTCCGCAAAAAATTAAAAAAACGCTAAAGTAATTCCTATTCTCAAACCTGATAAAAACCCAGCAGAAACATCAAGTTATCGACCAATTAGCTTACTTTCTTCTATTAGTAAACTTTTTGTAAAAATTATCTTGTTGAGAATGATGTCTCATATAAACAAGAATTCAATTTTTTTACCAGAGCAGTTTGGATTTCGTCATGAACATTCAACTAAAGCTTGCTTCATTTAGAATTGGAACAAACTTTTGCTCATATTGTGGCGCTCCTGGTGGACGGATTTGGAAGCTCTTGGCGCCCACGTGTCGGGAATTTTGTCAGCTTCACGTATGATTTTTGACATTCCGAAAATCGACTGTACTTTGTAAACAATCAACATGGAAGCCGAAAGAAGGAAAAAAAATTGTGCACAGTTATTTGGAAAATCCATTGTGGTCTGCATCTAGGCTAGCTAAACAGCTGAAATTGCCCAGAAATACCGTATGGCGCGTTATCAAACGGTATAAGAAAACATTGACGACGATTCGGAAGCCTCAAGCCGATCGTCGGAGTCGAACTGACGACCGGAAATTGCGTGGTAAGATTTTGAAGACGATTAAGAGGAATCCTAATCTGTCGGACCGTGATTTGGCCAGAAAAGTCGGTGCTGCCCATAGTACCGTGAGGAGAACTCGACTCCGGGAAGGAATCAAGTCGTATCGAGCTAGCAAACAGCCAAATCGGACCATGAAACAGAATAGTGTGGTCAAAATTCGTGCTCGGAAACTATATGACCAGGTGCTGACCAAGTTCAACGGGTGTCTTCTGATGAACGATGAAACCTGTGTCAAGGCTGACTTCGGTCAAATCCCAGGTCAAAAATTTTACTTGGCAACGGCTCGGGGGGATGTTCCAACCAAATTTAAATTTCTTTTTGCCGACAAATTTGCAAGAAAATTTATGATTTGGCCGGGCATTAGCAGCTGCGGCAAAAAAACGAAAGTTTTCGTTACAAATAAGACAATGACATCGGAACTATACCAAAAAGAGTGTCTCCAAAAACGAATTTTGCCGTTAATTCGATCCCACGACCATCCTGTAATGTTTTGGCCAGATTTGGCAAGCTGTCATTACAGCAAAGCCGTTTAAGAATGGTATGCAGAGAAAGTGGTCCAGTTTGTTCCGAAAAACCTTAACCCACTCAACTGCCCCCAGTACCGCCCTATTGAGAAATACTGGGCAATCATGAAGAGGAGACTCAAGGCAAAGGGAAACGTTGTCAAAGACATCAATCAGATGACGACCTGGTGGAATAAGATAGCTAAAACGATGGACGAAGAAGGTGTGCGCCGCCTACTGAGCCGTGTTACAGGCAAAATTCGAGAATTCCTTCAAAACCGTGACGAATAATTTTATCCGTATTTTTTCTTAAAAGTATGAAGAAAACGCTACATTTGTATAAAAAAAGATCTTGAATACAATAATAAATAACTGAAATACAGGCAATTGTCTTTGTTCCAATTCTATTTGAAGCAAGCTTTACTCATTAACTTGTTAGAGTAACGAACATGATAAAAGCAAATAAATCTTCTGGAGTTGCTCTTCTAGACATAGAAAAAACATTCGACAGTGTTTGGCACAAAGGTTTAATAGCAAAAATGTCTGATTTCCAGTTTCCTATATATTTGATCAAAATGATTCAAAATTATTTAACTGATTTAACTATTTAAACGAGCCGGTGTTCCGCAGGGTACGAACGTAGCTCCAATCTTGTGTAATATTTTCACTTCTGATCTTTCACATGAACCCGTTGGTTGTCAGAAATCGCTATTCTGTGACGACACAAGTCTGTTAGCCACAGGTAGAAATCTAAGAGTGATCTGCAGTCGCCTACAAAGAAGTTTAAATCTTTTCAGTGATTATCTGTCAAAATGGAAAATTAAACCAAATGCAGCAAAAACGCAATTAATTATCTTTCCTCATAAGCCAGGAGCTTTTTTTCTTAAACCAAACAATAATCACATTCTCAAATTGAATGGCTTGGAATTGACATGGTCTAAATACTTAGGTTTAACGTATGACAAAAAAACTCACTTTCAAGGATCACATTGAAGGAATCCAGGCAAAGTGTAATAAATATATTAAATGTTTATATCCTCTTATAAACAGAAATTCTAAGCTCTGTCTAAAAAACAAATTGATAATTTATAATCAAATTTTCAGACCAGCCATGCTTTATGCAGTACCAATTTGGTCAAGTTGTTGTTCCACCAGGAAGAAAACGCTTCAAAGGATTCAGTATAAAATTCTGAAAATGATTTCGAAGCGTCCTCCTTGGTTTAGTACAAATGAGTTACACAGACTCACAAATATAGAACCATTAGATGTAATGTCACATAATGTTATAAGCAAATTCCGACAAAAATCGATTCTATCTTCAATTGAATCGATTCGCTCTCTGTATTACTTAGTAAGTTAGTATATAAGTTCCTTTTACCAATTACACAATACAAGTAGGTTTAGAATTTTCCCTACACAAAAATCTCAGAATTGCGGAAGCATATGATGTCCTCATGGTAACAACCAAATCATATATAATAGGGCTGAAAAGTCACCACTTGTGGCTGAACACCCAATTTAAATCTTAATAATGTAGTTTAAACCCATATTCCAATAAATAGTTATTTAAAAAAAAAGACAACACAGTGCAGTGAACAATACAGTGTACGAAATGAGCAAACACGATTTAACAAAGCCTGAAACTTGGCCTACAACGCCAAACTCAATTTATATTGATTTCAAGCGCTGCAAAGTTAGACCAGCAGCAACCGAAATTGAAATCGTGCTTAAAGAACGAATGCATCTAAACGTTTATGATGTAAGTGAATAAAAAACGCTGTAAAACGCTGATTACGTATGAAAATCAACTGGTTACATGAAAGTGTTGTGAACAACCTGCACACTACGTCAAACCTTGCACTGAAACTTCGAAAAGGACATCGTCAAACAAAAACAAGGACAATCGCTCAACAACGGAAACTACTGAATGCAGTGCTAATGTTTCAAAAACACTTTCACCATCAAACCAACTATCTGCAACAGCAATCAATGTACAAAGCGCATCTACAGCAACTAGCAATGAACCCAAGACTGCGATCAACAATGAAATCAAGGAACGGAAACCACTCCAACGATGTAGCAATGGATGATATGAACCACGGACAAAGTGACCTCCAATCTTCGCTAGAAGGAAATGGAAGCTCCTCTCCCCTTAGAAAAAGGGTGACAACGAGATTCAGCAATACGAAGAAATTTTGTCTAACAAAAACATGGGTCAATCGGCCACGTAAAGCTTATATATACGCAAATTGGCCTGAATAAAAAAAATTATAAAAAAAACCATATAATCGTATAACTACTATACGTAAGCGATAGAACGCGTTGGTTTTATACAGCGCAGTTTTGTTAGAGATCACATTATCAATTTTAACAAGTTCAGGATCATTTAAAGGCTACTATTGAATTATGGATCAAATTCGATGATCAAATGCCTCACTTCTGATGCCGGACATATTATTTCATTAGATTAGCTACTATTAGATTATATGATAAGCTAACCGAGAATAAAATCTTACAAATGTTTTAATGAGATCATTTATATGACAAGAGAAAGGCATTATCACACCATTAGATGGATCGAGGAGGTTTTTCAATATGCTAATGAATTTCGAGTTTCCAAAATCGAACAGCCAAAGCCGAGCTGATTATAGGAAATTTTATTTTATTGTATCCTCTCATTTTAATTTATTACTTTTACATTGCTACAATACAATTTACTTAATTTGATTTTACATTTCTTAAAAGGGAACCCGGAAAATAAAAAACATGTGAGAATACTTCGCGATATAAATAGAAAATATTTGATTCATTGTTTTTTTTTTACATGTTATCTCGATCGTTCATCATTTTACTTACAACAGCTTGAATAATGCAATTATTAATTTTTTTTAAAGATTCACCATAAATGTATTTCTATTATGTTTTTTTTACCCTTTTTGTAATAAACAGGTACAGAATTCGCTTGAACTAAAAAAAAATCCGAAGTGTGTCACTGGCTAGAGCGCTGCACTGGATGACTTTTAAGATTTGGGAGGAGCTTCAAAAACAATAAATGATTCAAAAACAAAATACATGAGAGTAAGAGGACCAACGCGCCCTTAGTGTTTTCGACAGAAAGGTCCTGAGGACCATCTATGGCGGAGTGCAGATGGAAAACACCTGGAGACGGCATATGTATCACGAATTGCAACAGCTACTAGGAGAACCACCCATCGTACGGAGAGCTAAAATTCTACGTCTACGATGGGCTGGGTATGTCACAAGGATATCGGACGACAGCCCAGTGAAAATGGTTCTTGAATCCAATCCGATTGGTACAAGAAGAGGAGCACAGCGAGCAAGGTGGATCGATCAAGTGGAGGGTGATCTCCGAAGCATCCCTGCTTTGAGTGGCTGGTGACAAACAGCCATGGACCGAGTTATGTGGAGACGTATACTTGATACAGCAAAGGACACCCCATGATTATAGCTGCTAGCTATAGCTATATCTGAAGCTATTTGTTGGAAGTTAGAACCTCCAGTTACTAATTTATCATCGTCAAGTGCGTTCAAGAAGCATTTATAATCATACTCAAAACAAAAGTTTTTGTTGCGAACTTCCTCTTCCGTTCGTAAATAGATATTTCTGTTCACGATAAGCGCCACCGGTGATATATTTGCTATGTTTGATGTATTGGGTAACGTTGAATAATGGTCGAACGTTAAGTCCGCAACAGATTGGTTTTTCCGACGAGGATTAATGAAAATTTCCAACGCTGATACATATTTACGGATTTCTACTTTTCCTACGTCTCAAAACATATGCATTTTAGTTTATTTTTTTCATAAAAATACTGAAAATTTAAATTGAGCGTTAATCAATTATAATTATATAATTTTTGAAGGCCAAATTGAAGAATTAAAAAAATTCACTCCGGTTTTCCTTATCATAAATCTACAATCTAATTGACACAAATAACAACTTTTTGATAAACTGCATTTATCCCTTAGAAATAAGTAGTGCACGACGCTTCATTTTTGCCTTTCTCTATAGAAAGGTATTAGAATTGCTAAAAAAACCGACTTTCGAACGGAGCCTCGGAGACCCATAGTGCTCAGTTCGACAAGATCGGAAAATGTCTGTGTGTGTGTATGTATGTGTGCGTGTGTGTGCATTTTTCGAAGAAATTTTTATCGCTCAATTTTCTCAGACATGACTGAACCGATTTTAACAAACTTAGGTTCGTTTTGAAGCTACTGCAGGGCCATTGATAGAGTTCGAAGATCAAATGGCTGAGCCTTTGGTTCCGGAGATATAATGGTATAAGTTACGTAACCGACAAAACGGGTTGTTTCTTTACCGCGCAAGTTTCTCGGAGATGATAAAACAGATTTTAACAAGCTTAGGCTCGTTTGAAATCTATTGTTAGGCCATTGATCGAGTTCGAAGATCAAATAGCTGTGACTTTTTATTCCGGAGATATAATGCTATATATGCGAAAATTTTGATAGCATCCGGTATTAAATCCTCTCCCTCCCTCCCTTTCCAATTCATGCTCTTCAATTTATGATACTATAAAAAAAGTCAGAAAAAACTTTTTTGTTGATTACGCATTACATTACGATTGATTGTGAAACGCAATTAAAATTTGTTTTGAACGCAGCAAAAAGTACAAGCATCTGTTTGCTTCGATATTCGACACAAAAAGAACGTGCTGCTCTTACCCACACATGACATTTGTCGAAATGATGCTACCTGCTTTCTGTCAAAAGTTACGGTGGGGTGCCGCAACCGAACACCTTCCCCTACAAATGTATAAGAAAAAACCCAATAAATTTTTTCGAAAATTTTTTTTGCCGATTTTCACAAACTAAGATACAAATAAAAGGTCTTGAAATTCTTCAAAAAGTCTTCGAAAAATTGATCCACATCCGGTATTTGGTTCCGATATTACAGCGTGATAAATGGAAAATTTTCAATTTCATAAACATTTTCTTAAAAGTGATGGTGAAACGAGGTGCAAATTTCTATAAAATTTACTGGTAAATTCATTTTGTTGACAGATTTTGTTAGCTAGTCCATATATAAATCTACTATGGGACTACTTGTCCCCGGTTTCCGTCACCGAACGCACCGGTAATAGTGCGTAATAGCTCCAAAATCGAAACTCACTTCGATTTCTCAGCAACGGTTACACCGATTTTCAGCGAAGGTGAATAGATGGAAACACTCGGCTAACTAAGATACAGGCGACTATGTTTTGCCAAATTGGATTTGACAACCGTCACTGAATCAATTTTGGTAGCCGTCTGGTGGCCATGGCTGCCAAAAGGCCAAGCGTGTTTGCTTTGTTTAATTTTGTATAATGTGCAGGGTTGTCACATTTAAATATTTAATAACTTGACATAACTTCTCACAAATTAAAAAGGTGGTGGTCGTTCATACAACAGAAAGTTTTTGATAAGTAACATGACAAGGACACGTATTGTGGATTAAATAAGGTTTTTTGGTTCAAAATTAACTTTATTCATCAACGTAATTTCCATTAAGAGAAACGCAATCATTCGAGCGCCGCTCTAACATTTCAATACCACAATCGCCATCTAGATTTTCAAAATAACTTAACCTTTATTTGAATGATTTTTCAAAATCAGCCTGAATTTTTTTTTCAATAGTTCAAGTGAACACGGGAAAAATACTGAAAAAAAAATACCTCGATAAAACTACCTCTTCGGGGGTGAAAAAACAGTCTGTCCCATATATGGGACATTGTGCATTAAATTATATGAAAATCACGAAAATCAAAAGTTTTTTTTTTAATTATTAGTATGGTAAGGTACAGAACAACCAAAACAAATTTTAAAGTTATTTTATAAGTATAGAGCGCTGCAGGATTTATTTCGAAAATAGCAGAAATCATCTGTGTACGAAATTGTAGTTTTGTGTCAGGTAGGTGCCGGTAACTTCTCTCGATATGAAGGGAATTTTATGGATTTTTTTTGTGAGTTATAAATGCGTCCCAAATATGGAACATCGTGCAATCGGTGAAAAAATACATTAAAACGCTTCGTACAATTTTTTGAAATGTGTGTCGCATATTTGGGACTCAATGCATTTAAGGGTTAAAATATCAATTATCAAATTCTACTCGACAACAAAGAAAGTTGCCATCTTAGATTTCATTTGATTTTACGTTTCGTCTTAGACTCATCAGTGCGTAGCAGTTTATGTTGAACTGCTACCTCCGACCTGACGGTTCAACATAAACCGCTAGGCAGACGTAAAGTTAATGCTACTTGCAAAACACTTCTTTGATATTACAACTAAGTGTTATATCAAAACTGACGTCCCGAACGAAACCAGTTTCGTCCTGCTAGCCTTAGATATCTTAGATTAGAAAATAGTCATATCCGTATCAAAAATAATAATATTGTAAGAAATTGCAATAGCCTCAATAAAGTGGAAGTCAGAAATTCTGGTTTAATGGTGACTTGAAATATCAATGTTTGAAACCTTCTCGTCGGATCCATCCCATGTCTAGAGATTTGTAACAGTATCGATAATAATAATCATCAAACTGGTTGACGTGCTCTGATCAATACGTTCAAACATTCAATTTATTATATTATAAATAGCAAATAGTTTTGCTATGCTTGTTTGAGTTAAGTGTTTTCAAACGTACTGGTTGTTAAATCTCGATGATTAGGCTGAGAATTACCGAAATTTTAAACGCATCTAACTATATGATAAGATTGATAATATGGATTAGTATTATATCTCAATGGACATTAGATTAGGATTTTAAGTGCTTCCACTCACTGAACAAGCTACGTGTTTTTTTACAGGCAACCAGCAGCGACTTGGTTGGTAAACGACTGGACAATGCGCAATTCAGGCCCCAATGTGCTTCTTAGCCTCTTGTTCAGTAACTCCTATCCCTACCTCTCCGCGGTGCCGGCTGGGGTACGAGTAACCATAGGAAAGATCGGATAACCAACCCCGGTTGGACCTTAGTCGTATGCTGACAGGGAAGGGGTGGATTGCGTTCTCTTTACAGAGAGCGAGCCTACCTGAGCGTCTGTTCCCCATGTTGGGGCGGCTCGAAACAGCATCTGTTCTCTATGTTAGGAGCGGCTGATTACCGTCCTTGTGTCAGTGTGGGACTCTAAACAGTGCTGGCACGATGGCCCTCCGACGAGACAGGAGGTTGGTGCAGGCCTAACAAGCTGCCCGGAAAACATGTTACGTACGATCAAGAAGGAAGCCGTGATCGGGCTGGAGAGCCTGCACGTGGTAACAAACGACAACGGTCAACGATGCGTAAACTTTGCAGCCTCCCGAGGAATGGTAGTTCGAAGCACCTTCTTCCCCCGCAAAGATATCCACAAAGCCACCTGGAGATCACCTGATCAACATACGGAAAATCAAATCGACCACGTTCTCATCGACGGGCGATTGTTCTCCGACGTCATCAATGTCCGCACTTACCGCAGTGCCAATATTGATTCTGACCACTATTTATTTTTTTATACATTAAATATTTATTGTTTCTCTTTATTTACATTTCTGTATGATGTTACATGTCAAGTAATGCAGTAATGTTACTGTTCATCTCTCAATTTACGGTAATTCTCTAGTTAATATTTTGATTAAATTTCTTTTTGACAGTTTAACTGAAGACAGTTTGATTTATAATTCTGACCACTACCTTGTCGCGGTTTGTATGCGCTCAAAACTATCGACGGTGCACAATACTCGTCGCACAGGAACGCCGGGACTCTATCTCGAGCAGCTACGTAGCTTTCGTACTGCAGGAGAATACGCGCAACAACTGGAGCTAGTGCTACCAACGGAAGAGCAGCTTGGAGCGGCTACTCTTGAAGACGGCAGGAGGAACATAAGGTCCGCCGTGAATAGCATGCTACAACCGTTCTAGGTACGAGGTTATCGAATCGAAGAAATGACTGATTTGACGACGAATGTCAGCAGTTGGTCGAAGAGAAGAATGCAGCAAGGGCGAGGGTGCTGCAACACCGCACTAGAGCGAACAAGGAACGATACAGACAGGCGCGTAACAGACAGAACACGGTTTTCCGGAGGAAAAAGCGACACACGGAAGTTCTATGAGAAGGTGAACCGCTCACGTAGAGGCTACACGCCACAGGCCGAAATGTGCAGAGATACCAGTGGTAATCTTCTCACGAACGAACGTGAGGTGATCGATAGGTGAAAGCAGTACTATGACGAGCATCTGAATGGCGAAGCACAAGATACAGAGAACGGTACAGGAATCAATCTGGGTGCACGCTCAGCCGACGACAGATTTCCAGCCCCTGATCTGTCGAAGATAAGTGAGGAGATCGGCAAGCTGAGGAACAACAAAACCGCGGCAATGATCAGTTGCCAGGCGAGCTGCTCAAACATGGAGGAGAGGCACTGGCTAGGGCGCTGCACTGGATGATTTCTAGGATTTGGGAGGAGGAGACTCTACCGCAGGAATGGATGGATGGAGTGGTATGTCCCGTCTACGAAAAGGGCGATAAGCTAGACTGTTGCAATTACCGCACAATCACATTGCTGAACGCCGCCTACAAGGTACTCTCCCAAATCCTTTGCCGTCGTCTATCATCAATAGCTAAGGAATTCGTAGGGCCGTACCAAGCGGGATTTACTGGAGCCCGCACCACTACGGATCACATATTCGCGATAAGACACGTACTCCAGAAGTGTCGTGAATACAACGTACCCCCACATCACATATTCATTGACTTCAAAGCGGCATACGACAAAATCGATCGAGAACAGCTATGGCAGATAATGCACGAAAACGGTTTCCCGGATTAACTGACGCGATTGGTCAAAGCAACGATGGATAGAGTGATGTGCTATGTCCGAGTATCTGGGACGCTCTCGAGTCCCTTCGAATCTCGGAGAGGGCTACGTAAAGTTGATGGACTTTCTTGTATCTTGTTCAATATTGCCCTGGAAGGTGTGATTCGAAGAGCGAGGATCGACACGAGTGGCACCAAGTCCGAAAGTCCGTACAACTTTTTGGCTTCGCTGACGATATTGATATTGTGATACGTAACCTTGAGAAGCTGACGGAAACCTACATCGGACTGAAAGCTGAAGCTAGGCGTATCGGACTGGCCATAAATGCGTCGAAAACAAAATACATGAGAGGAAGAGGCTCTAGAGAAGAAACACTACACCTCCCACCACGAATATTGATAGACGGTGACGATTTCGAGGTAGTTGATGAGTTCGTGTATTTTAGCTTACTGGTGACCGCCGATGTCATTATCGGCAGAGAAATTCATAGACGTATTTTGGCAGGGAATCGTGCGTACTTTGGACTCAGAAAAACCCTCCCATCGAGAAAAAACGGCACTGCACGAAATTGACCATCTACAAAACGCTCATTAGACCGGTTGTTCTCTATGGCCACGAGACCTGGACTATGTTGGCAGAGGACCAACGCGCCCTCAGTGATTTCGAAAGAAAGGTACTAAGGACCATCTATGGCGGAGTGCAGATGGAAGACGGAACGTGGAGACGGCGTATGAATCACGAATTGCAAACAGCTGCTAGGAGAACCACCTATCGTACGGACAGCTGAAATTGGACGTCTACAATGGGCTGGGCATGTCATAAGGATGTCGGACGACAGCCCAGTGAAAATGGTTCTTGAATCTAATCCGACTGGTACAAGAAGAATAGGATCACAGCGAGCAAAGTGAAGGGTGATCTCAGAAGCATCCGTGCCTTGAGTAGCTGGCGACGAGCAGCCATGGACCGAGTTATGTGGAGACGTATGCTTGATACAGCAAAGGACATCCCAGGCCTATAGCTGTTAGGTAAGGTAAGTAAGCAGCGACTGAAACGGTAAACTGGCAAAAAATGAATCTATATTTTTTTGCCAGTTTACTTGTGCCAAACTCCATACACAGAATGATGTGGTATCTTTTTATGCATGATTAGAAGACTCCCTATACCGAGCGAAGCATATCTGCTACTACTACGACCGAAAAATCATTATTTTAGCCCTTTATGATTGGATCGTGAAAACATAGGTTGGTTCTAACCAATTTTTCAAAAGCATGCTATTTATATACTGAAACGACGTTGCTATACATGTTTAGGTTAAGTGTTTCCGAATCGATTGGTTGTTAAATTATATCAATTCATCAATAAATGACAGAGTTGTCTCTTATAAAATAATCGCAAAACCCCAGTCTTCGAGCTCGGTGTTCAAGATGCCCCTATCTCCCGAACATATAACAAATGTGGACTGAAGGGATGTTTTGTTGTAGCATGCCACTTAAGAAATGCGAACAATTTTCGTCATGGGGAACAGGTACAGCGTGACGAGTAAGTCGATGTCTTTAAGGCAGCTCGCCTGGGTTTAATTCCCAACTCCGCACATAGGGTCAGACAGTTTTTCTGACCCGAAGAGGTGAATGACCTTAAGGTTAAAACCTCTATAATCGAAACGAAAAAAAATCTTTCGTCGAACATAAAATCGTAGAAAATTTGACCATAAGGAAAATGCAAAAATGATAAACGTTGCCGCCAAGAACAGTTTGGACAAATAACATCTGCAGTACGTAGACAACTAGTCACTTTAATTCAAGGTTGCTGGTATACGTGCCTCATCACATTTTACATTTTATCGCGCACGCTTCCATCAATATTTTCTTAAAAAGGAGGTCCCGTTTGCTGCAGTCCATGTTCGAGTTCATCTGGTTGAAGTAGTTCCGAGCTGTTTTTTAGAATATTTGAAAATATCTAAAAAATTTACCCTTTTCACACCGAACGACCTCATTCTGCTCCTCCTTGACAACCATGAATCTCATTGCAGATTGCCAGTTTTCGAATTCTGACGCGCTAATGGGATTCATGTTGTTTCCTTTCCTCCTCAGATCAACGACATACCTCCAAAGGTTAATATCAAATCGGGCTTCAGAGCAATGGGAATTTGACCAACGGATTCCGATATCTTCCACGACATCGACTTTTCGCCGAGCTCCACAACGGATCGACCGAATACCGAAAACGTTTCCATATGGAAAAAGAAGTACAGGATGCAGAGGGCGACGTTGGAATCGCAATGGATCATTCAAATCAGTCTGCCACTTCATCCATGCCACATCTAAATGCTACCTTAGAAGATCTATCACCATTTTCGAACACGCCACTGCGTAGAACGACAGGCAAACGACGAGTCCGCAAACCAGGACAAACAACAATTTTATCTTCTGATGCCAAGTTCGACCGTATAGTTAACGAAGTGGAACAGCGTCGTTAACGCTACAGAGAAAAAAAATAAGAGGACCACGAAAAAACAACATGAGAAAAGAACCATAAAAAGATAAGAAAGCCAGTCTCTGCAGCCTTCTTCAAGCACTTTGTAGCCACGTTCATGTCTGCAACAGAGTTCAGTGCGCCCCGCGACACTGATGAAGAAAATGCGTAATTGCTTTCAGTTTTTAATATATTTTCTCTTTTGCAATTCCTAATACTTTTTACGGTAATCAAATTAATAAATTAATCAAAGTTTCATTATCATATAATCATCATTCTACATATTGTTTTTCAATGAAACTTTTGTCAATACTATTATTTATTTTTTACAATACTTTGTTGGGTGGTGACTTGGACCAGGAGGTGGCGACTTCGAACAACCATTTATAGAGATACCAAAATTCCATTGTTCCAATATACGCTGCTAAGTGCACGTAAAAATCTCTGAAAACCGCTCTGAATGGTCTACAATCGTGGGCAAGGGTTTTTCTAACGTGATTTTATGCATAAAGTTACAAAATAAAACTATTCATTATTTTTTGTGAGACATGAACCTTACTATGATGGTTTAGGACCACCTTTTCTTACATATACATATAAAAAAGTGCATGAAGTTCGTACCGCTTATCCAAAGACTGTCAATCAACATTTTGTCTTCCTGGCTTGTTTGCCCGCAATCAACGAATCAATTCATTTTTTGACTTCGTTATAATTGGAGAAGTGCTGGTCAGCAATTCCATGTTGCATCAACCGGAGCAAATGAAAATGTCTGGGCTATACAGCGGGTAGTGTAAATTTTTCTGCGTTTCTGATTTTTTGTTTATAAGTAGTGCTACATGTAGACGAGTATTGCCATGCCGCAAAATTACTTTATCGTGTCAATCGGTGCATTGTGGCCGTTTTCCTGGCAATGCTTGTCTCAAACGCATCAATTGTATTTGGTAGACCTCCCCAGAATTGTTGCACTTGGTTGCAGCAGCTTATAATACATCTCACTCTGCTGGTACCACCGAAATTTTTTTGTACCTATTATTTATTTCGTGAAGGGCCTGGGTGCGTGCGTGATGCTCACGTATTTTTACGTATTTTGTTTCGCCCCTTTAAGTGATGGTACAAAAAATTTAGCACACTTTATACTATAATTCCGGACCTGGAAGCCAGATTCAGATGTTTTGTATTGGACCGTAATAGCAACCATTTGAATCTAAGTTTGTACAAATCGGTCACGTCATCTCTGAGAATTTTGAAATTAGAATTTTTACACCACTCACCCAGTTATTCGATAAAGATAAAATTCAGGAATTTTCTGGAAGACCATATGGTTTTTCGAAAAAAGATTCAGTAATCTCCGAAGAGAGTTAATTCCGGAACCGGCAGTCAAATCCCATCAAAATTTAGGGTTTTTTTTATGAAACTGAATGGGAAACGGAATGGATGGATGGAGTGGTATGTCCCGTCTACGAAAAGGGCGATAAGCTAGACTGTTGCAATTACCGCACAATCACATTGCTGAACGCCGCCTACAAGGTACTCTCCCAAATCCTTTGCCGTCGTCTATCATCAATAGCTAAGGAATTCGTAGGGCCGTACCAAGCGGGATTTACTGGAGCCCGCACCACTACGGATCACATATTCGCGATAAGACACGTACTCCAGAAGTGTCGTGAATACAACGTACCCCCACATCACATATTCATTGACTTCAAAGCGGCATACGACAAAATCGATCGAGAACAGCTATGGCAGATAATGCACGAAAACGGTTTCCCGGATTAACTGACGCGATTGGTCAAAGCAACGATGGATAGAGTGATGTGCTATGTCCGAGTATCTGGGACGCTCTCGAGTCCCTTCGAATCTCGGAGAGGGCTACGTAAAGTTGATGGACTTTCTTGTATCTTGTTCAATATTGCCCTGGAAGGTGTGATTCGAAGAGCGAGGATCGACACGAGTGGCACCAAGTCCGAAAGTCCGTACAACTTTTTGGCTTCGCTGACGATATTGATATTGTGATACGTAACCTTGAGAAGCTGACGGAAACCTACATCGGACTGAAAGCTGAAGCTAGGCGTATCGGACTGGCCATAAATGCGTCGAAAACAAAATACATGAGAGGAAGAGGCTCTAGAGAAGAAACACTACACCTCCCACCACGAATATTGATAGACGGTGACGATTTCGAGGTAGTTGATGAGTTCGTGTATTTTAGCTTACTGGTGACCGCCGATGTCATTATCGGCAGAGAAATTCATAGACGTATTTTGGCAGGGAATCGTGCGTACTTTGGACTCAGAAAAACCCTCCCATCGAGAAAAAACGGCACTGCACGAAATTGACCATCTACAAAACGCTCATTAGACCGGTTGTTCTCTATGGCCACGAGACCTGGACTATGTTGGCAGAGGACCAACGCGCCCTCAGTGATTTCGAAAGAAAGGTACTAAGGACCATCTATGGCGGAGTGCAGATGGAAGACGGAACGTGGAGACGGCGTATGAATCACGAATTGCAAACAGCTGCTAGGAGAACCACCTATCGTACGGACAGCTGAAATTGGACGTCTACAATGGGCTGGGCATGTCATAAGGATGTCGGACGACAGCCCAGTGAAAATGGTTCTTGAATCTAATCCGACTGGTACAAGAAGAATAGGATCACAGCGAGCAAAGTGAAGGGTGATCTCAGAAGCATCCGTGCCTTGAGTAGCTGGCGACGAGCAGCCATGGACCGAGTTATGTGGAGACGTATGCTTGATACAGCAAAGGACATCCCAGGCCTATAGCTGTTAGGTAAGGTAAGTAAGCAGCGACTGAAACGGTAAACTGGCAAAAAATGAATCTATATTTTTTTGCCAGTTTACTTGTGCCAAACTCCATACACAGAATGATGTGGTATCTTTTTATGCATGATTAGAAGACTCCCTATACCGAGCGAAGCATATCTGCTACTACTACGACCGAAAAATCATTATTTTAGCCCTTTATGATTGGATCGTGAAAACATAGGTTGGTTCTAACCAATTTTTCAAAAGCATGCTATTTATATACTGAAACGACGTTGCTATACATGTTTAGGTTAAGTGTTTCCGAATCGATTGGTTGTTAAATTATATCAATTCATCAATAAATGACAGAGTTGTCTCTTATAAAATAATCGCAAAACCCCAGTCTTCGAGCTCGGTGTTCAAGATGCCCCTATCTCCCGAACATATAACAAATGTGGACTGAAGGGATGTTTTGTTGTAGCATGCCACTTAAGAAATGCGAACAATTTTCGTCATGGGGAACAGGTACAGCGTGACGAGTAAGTCGATGTCTTTAAGGCAGCTCGCCTGGGTTTAATTCCCAACTCCGCACATAGGGTCAGACAGTTTTTCTGACCCGAAGAGGTGAATGACCTTAAGGTTAAAACCTCTATAATCGAAACGAAAAAAAATCTTTCGTCGAACATAAAATCGTAGAAAATTTGACCATAAGGAAAATGCAAAAATGATAAACGTTGCCGCCAAGAACAGTTTGGACAAATAACATCTGCAGTACGTAGACAACTAGTCACTTTAATTCAAGGTTGCTGGTATACGTGCCTCATCACATTTTACATTTTATCGCGCACGCTTCCATCAATATTTTCTTAAAAAGGAGGTCCCGTTTGCTGCAGTCCATGTTCGAGTTCATCTGGTTGAAGTAGTTCCGAGCTGTTTTTTAGAATATTTGAAAATATCTAAAAAATTTACCCTTTTCACACCGAACGACCTCATTCTGCTCCTCCTTGACAACCATGAATCTCATTGCAGATTGCCAGTTTTCGAATTCTGACGCGCTAATGGGATTCATGTTGTTTCCTTTCCTCCTCAGATCAACGACATACCTCCAAAGGTTAATATCAAATCGGGCTTCAGAGCAATGGGAATTTGACCAACGGATTCCGATATCTTCCACGACATCGACTTTTCGCCGAGCTCCACAACGGATCGACCGAATACCGAAAACGTTTCCATATGGAAAAAGAAGTACAGGATGCAGAGGGCGACGTTGGAATCGCAATGGATCATTCAAATCAGTCTGCCACTTCATCCATGCCACATCTAAATGCTACCTTAGAAGATCTATCACCATTTTCGAACACGCCACTGCGTAGAACGACAGGCAAACGACGAGTCCGCAAACCAGGACAAACAACAATTTTATCTTCTGATGCCAAGTTCGACCGTATAGTTAACGAAGTGGAACAGCGTCGTTAACGCTACAGAGAAAAAAAATAAGAGGACCACGAAAAAACAACATGAGAAAAGAACCATAAAAAGATAAGAAAGCCAGTCTCTGCAGCCTTCTTCAAGCACTTTGTAGCCACGTTCATGTCTGCAACAGAGTTCAGTGCGCCCCGCGACACTGATGAAGAAAATGCGTAATTGCTTTCAGTTTTTAATATATTTTCTCTTTTGCAATTCCTAATACTTTTTACGGTAATCAAATTAATAAATTAATCAAAGTTTCATTATCATATAATCATCATTCTACATATTGTTTTTCAATGAAACTTTTGTCAATACTATTATTTATTTTTTACAATACTTTGTTGGGTGGTGACTTGGACCAGGAGGTGGCGACTTCGAACAACCATTTATAGAGATACCAAAATTCCATTGTTCCAATATACGCTGCTAAGTGCACGTAAAAATCTCTGAAAACCGCTCTGAATGGTCTACAATCGTGGGCAAGGGTTTTTCTAACGTGATTTTATGCATAAAGTTACAAAATAAAACTATTCATTATTTTTTGTGAGACATGAACCTTACTATGATGGTTTAGGACCACCTTTTCTTACATATACATATAAAAAAGTGCATGAAGTTCGTACCGCTTATCCAAAGACTGTCAATCAACATTTTGTCTTCCTGGCTTGTTTGCCCGCAATCAACGAATCAATTCATTTTTTGACTTCGTTATAATTGGAGAAGTGCTGGTCAGCAATTCCATGTTGCATCAACCGGAGCAAATGAAAATGTCTGGGCTATACAGCGGGTAGTGTAAATTTTTCTGCGTTTCTGATTTTTTGTTTATAAGTAGTGCTACATGTAGACGAGTATTGCCATGCCGCAAAATTACTTTATCGTGTCAATCGGTGCATTGTGGCCGTTTTCCTGGCAATGCTTGTCTCAAACGCATCAATTGTATTTGGTAGACCTCCCCAGAATTGTTGCACTTGGTTGCAGCAGCTTATAATACATCTCACTCTGCTGGTACCACCGAAATTTTTTTGTACCTATTATTTATTTCGTGAAGGGCCTGGGTGCGTGCGTGATGCTCACGTATTTTTACGTATTTTGTTTCGCCCCTTTAAGTGATGGTACAAAAAATTTAGCACACTTTATACTATAATTCCGGACCTGGAAGCCAGATTCAGATGTTTTGTATTGGACCGTAATAGCAACCATTTGAATCTAAGTTTGTACAAATCGGTCACGTCATCTCTGAGAATTTTGAAATTAGAATTTTTACACCACTCACCCAGTTATTCGATAAAGATAAAATTCAGGAATTTTCTGGAAGACCATATGGTTTTTCGAAAAAAGATTCAGTAATCTCCGAAGAGAGTTAATTCCGGAACCGGCAGTCAAATCCCATCAAAATTTAGGGTTTTTTTTATGAAACTACCAGACCTTTTGTTTAAATCTAAATCTATAAAAATCGGTTCTGCTATCTCTGAGAATAGTTTGTAAACTTATTTTCACATTTTTTCCACAGTTTACCCCATAATTTCAGAACCGAGAGTCGGATTTGAATAAAATTCAGGAATTTTGCATGGGATCACAAGACCTTTCATTTGAAAGTTTGTGAAAGTCGGTCCAGCCATCTCCGAGAAAAATTAGTGCAAAAGCACGTCGTGTATACTTACAAACTTACACAGACATTTTGCGCACTCGATGAACTGAGTCGAATGGTATAAAGCACACGGCCTTCTGGATCTCGGCTCAAACGTCGGTTTTCATAGTGATTACATAATTTTTCTATATGAGAAATGCAAAACATGCCCCAGATAATGAAATATTTATTACTATCAACCTGTAATTTTGAAACCGGAAGTATATATATATAAATATATATATATATATATATATATATATATATATATATATATATATATATATATATATATATATATATATATATATATATATATATATATATATATATATGGACAAAATTTGCATCTCTTATAGAATAGCTATGCAATCACTACCTACTGAAGACCTACTTTTTAGCCAAGGCCCGGTGGGTCAAATGTTATACACCATTCGATTGAGCTCGACGAACTGAGAAAATGTCTGTGTGTATAATTGTAAAAAAGTATGCACTCACTTTTCTCGGAGATTTTATCCTAATTCGACTTCCGGGTCCGGAGATGTACAGTAATATTAACAAAATATATGGAAAAATATGCGCGAACTTTTCTCAAAGATGGCTTAACCGATTTTAACAACCTTATATTCGCAACTTATGATGTTATATAACAGATCGGCTGAAAAGTTCGTATCGTTGTATCGTTTCTATGCGAGGGCGCCACTAGAATTAACTCCATATCATTTTCAGTTAGTACCAACCTTCAAAAGATACGTGTATAAATTTGACAGCTGTCTGATTATTAGTTTGTGAGATATTGCATTTTTAATGAAGCTACTTTTGTTATTGTGAAAAAAATGGAAAAAAAGGAATTTCGTGTGTTGATGAAACACTACTTTTTGATGAAAAAAAGTGCCGCCGATACCAAAAAATGGCTTGATGAGTGTTATCCAGACTCTGCACTGGGCGAGCAACAATTCGTTAGTGGTTTGCAAAATTTCGTAGTGGTCATATGAGCACCGAAGACGATGAACGCAGTGGACATCCAAAAGAGGCTGTTACCGATGAAAACGTGAAAAAAATCCACAAAATGATTTTCAATGACCGTAAAGTGAAGTTGATCGAGATAGCTGACACCCTAAAGATATCAAAGGAACGTGTTAGACATATTATTCACGAATATTTGGATAGGAGAAAGCTTTGTGCATAATGGGTGCCGCGTGAGCTCACAATCGATCAAAAACAACAACGAATTGCTCATTCTGAGCAGTTTTTGGAGCTGTTATATCGAAATAAAACCGATTTTTTTTCGTCGATATATAACAATGGACGAAACATGGCTCCTTCACTTCACTCCGGAGTCCAATCGACAGTCAGCTGAGTGGACTGCACGCGATGAACCGAACCCAAAGCGTGGAAAGACTCAACAATCGGCCGGTAAGGTTATGGCGTCTGTATTTTGGGATTCGCATGGTATAATTTTCATCGACTACCTCGAAAAGGAAAAAACCATCAACAGTGACTATTATATAGCGTTATTAGAGCGTTTGAAGGACGAAATTTAAAAAAAAAACGGCCTCATTTGAAGAAGAAAAAGTTTTGTTTCATTAAGACAATGCACCGTTTCACAATTCGATGAAAACCATGCTGAAATTGAACGAATTGGGCATCGAATTGCTCCCTCATCCACCGTATTCTCCAGATTTGGCCCCCAGTGACTTTTTCCTGTTCTCAGATCTCAGGAGAATGCTCGCTGTTAGAAATTTAGAAGCAATGAAAAGGTAATCGCTGAAACTGAGGCCTATTTTGAGGCAAAGGACAAATCGTACTACTAAAATGGTATCGAAAAGTTGGAAAATCGCTATAATCGCTGTATCGCCTCTGATGGCAATTATGTTGAATAATAAAAACGAATTTTGGCAAAAGAATGTGTGTTTCTATTAAACGATACGAACTTTTCAGCCTAACTGTTACTGCTATTGAATTTCATTTGAATAAGACTTTTGGTTCCAAAGTTATAGGGTCATAAATTAATATCAAATGTATACTAAAGTTTCTTGGAAATAGTTTAACCAATTTTCTCAAACAAAGACTCAAACGAAAGGTGTTGAAATTATTAGAAAATTTCTAGTACAATTGTTACAGATCCGACTTTTGCTTGGGAACTAGAGCGCGATAGGTGTAAAATATTCAATTTCAGGAGTATTTTTTTCACAAACGATGGCAAAACATGTATTAATACCAAAAAACTGGCTGATGAATTCTCATAGTTTTAAGAGCTTTTTAATTTGTGAAAATGTAAACTTAATTCGGCAGTTCTGGTTTCCCATTACCAGTTCCAGAAGCACCGAAAGCAGCGAGGAACAGCTCTTTAATTGGAACTCACTTTGATTTCAAATCGATGCTTGAACTGAAGCTGACATTGTCTCAAAATCTAATGTTAAACTTCATCCGGATCCGACTTCCGATTCCGCGATTACAGGGAGAAGAATAAAAAAATTTCAACTAAGTTCACGACTGTTCCAACTTGTAGGTCGTATTTGTTGCTGATCATACGAACCAGCTTCGGCTAGTCCGGTTCTCGAAATTAGATTTCGAAAGTATTGTTATGCAGTGTTGGTAATTGCCGATAATTTGACAGAAGCTGCTCGATATTTATCTAAAATGTATACAACATTGTCAATCCGGTAGAAGATGCTACAAGAACTCCTGTCTCTCAATACATCAAAATTTCGCTTGGTTCGTTTATTCTCCAATAATTGGTTTAATCAATATGGAGTAAGCCAAGAACTGGTATTAAAACTAAGACTTTGAGTCTCTAATCAATATTCATAATGAAATAACCTTTTTGCCTTTCTCTAGAGAAAGGTTTTAAAATTTCTGGAAAACCGGCTTTCTAACGGAGCCTCGAAAACCTATAATGCTATATACCATTTGACTCAGTTCGAAGAGATCGGAAAATGTCTGTGTGCGCACTTTTCGCACGAGTTTCTCACAGATGGCTGAACCGATTTTAACAAGTCTAGGCCCGTTTGAAAGCTATTGTTAAGACATTGATCAAGATCGAAGATCAAATGGCTGTGACTTTTGGTTTCGGAGATATGATAGTATAAATGAAGTAACCAATGAAACGTGTTGTTTTTTTCCGCGCAACTTTCTCGAAAATGGCTAAACCGATTTTATCAAATCCAGACCCATTTGAAAGCTATTGCTAGGCCATTAATCAAGTTCGAAGATCAAATGACTGCATCTTCTGTTTCCGGAGATATGATATATATATATATATATATATATATATATATATATATATATATATATATATATATATATATATATATATATATATATATATATATATATATATATATATATATATATATATATATATATATATATATATATATATATATATATATATATATATATATATATATATATATATATATATATTAGGTGTACAACTTTGCTTCCGCCGTTTTTTTTTTGTTTTAAAGCTTAATTGCGAAAAAATGCTTACAGATGTATTATTCCGTCGCTAGCGACAACTTTCTCCCATCTTTCCGGAAATTTTCGGATCCCGGCTCGAAAAAAGTCCTTTTTTGCCGCTATCCATGAAGCAATCCATTTTTACAACTATTCGAAGGATTGAATATGTAGATCTGCCAGGCCGTGTGCCATCAAACGGAATAGGTGAAAGTCACAAGGGGCGACATTTCGGGAATACGGCGGGTGGGGAAAAACTTCCCATTTCAGCGTTTCTGGTACTTTTTGACCACTTCTGTGACGTGACGGCGAGCATTGTCGTGTTGGAGGATGACTTTGCCATGTCGCTCTTGATACTGTGGCCGCTTTTCTTTTAGCGCGACTAAGGCGCATCAGTTGCGTTCGGTAGCGATCTCCTGTGATGGTTTCACCCGGTTTTAAGAGCTCGTAGTAAATTGTTATTCATCTTTGAAGGTTTTCTCTCTTCCACCACCATGTTTGTCTTCGACATCGAAATCATTATTTTGAAAACGTTGAAACCACTCCCGACACGTTCTTTTACTCAGAGCAGCATCACCGTAAGTTTCTGAAAGCATTCGATGCGCCTCAGTTGCATTTTTTTTCGAATTGTAACAGAAAAGTAAATTCCCGCAAATGGCGAGAATTGGGCACATAAACAGACATTTTCGAGCATGAATAATACGAAAACAAGAACAACTGTCACTGCAACGGCGATGACAATTCGTTAGGTACAAACTCACTTTAAAGGCAAATATTGTCACACTTTTTCTCGGAGATGGCTCAACCGATTTTCACAAACTTAGATTCAAAAGCAAAATCTCATAGTTCAATACAAAACTCCTGAATTATGAATGTGAAAATTATGTCACTCACTTTTCTCGGAGATGACAGAACCGATGTTCACAAACTTAGATTCAAATTAAAAGTTTCATGATTTCATTCAAAGTTTCACAATTTCATTTGGATCACACTTCCGGTTCCGGATTTACAGTGTGATAGGTGATATGCAAAACAGAGTGAAAATAATGCCTTGAAATTTTGAAAAAATGTCACTCTTTTTTCTTGGAGATTGCCTTACCTTACCTAACAGCTATAGGCCCGGGGTGTCCTTTGCTGTATCAAGCATACGTCTCCACATAACTCGGTCCATGGCTGCTCGTCACCAGCCACTCAAGGCACTGATGCTTCTGAGATCACCCTCCACTTGATCGATCCACCTTGCTCGCTGCGCTCCTCTCCTTCTTGTACCAGTCGGATTAGATTCAAGAACCATTTTCACTGGGCTGTCGTCCGACATCCTTATGACATGCCCAGCCCATCGTAGACGTCCGATTTTAGCTGTCCGTACGATAGGTTTATCTCCTAGCAGCTCTTGCAATTCGTGACTCATACGCCGTCTCCACGTTCCGTCTTCCATCTGCACTCCGCCATAGATGGTCCTCAGTACCTTTCTTTCGAAAACACTAAGGGCGCGTTGGTCCTTTGCCAACATACTCCTGGTCTCGTGGCCATAGAGAACAACCGGTCTAATAAGCGTTTTGTAGATGGTCAATTTCGTGCGGTGGCGAACCTTTCTCGATCGGATGGTTTTTCTGAGTCCAAAGTACGCACGATTCCCTGCCAAAAAACATCTATGAATTTCTCTGCTGGTGTCATGGCCGATGGTCACCAGTAAGCCCAAATACACGAACTCGTCAACCACCTTGATATCGTCACCGTCTATCAACATTCGTGGTGGGATGCGTAGTGTTTCTTCTCTAGAGCCTCTTCCTCTCATGTATTTTGTTTTCGACGCATTTATGGCCAGTCCGTTACGCCTAGCTTCAGTTTTCAGTCCGATATAGGTTTCCGTCATCTTCCTAAGGTTACCTGTCACAATATCAATATTGTCAGCAAAGCCAAAAAGTTGTACGGACTTTCGAAAGATCGTGCCACTCGTGTCCTCGCTCTTCGAATCACACCTTCCAGGGCAATATTGAACAAGATACAAGAAAGTCCATCAGCTTGACGTAGCCCTCTCCGAGATTCGAAGGGACTCGAGAGCGTCCCAAATACTCGGACGTAGCACATCACTCTATCCATCGTTGCTTTGACCAATCGCGTCAGTTTATCCGGGAAACCGTTTTCGTGCATTATTTGCATAGCTGTTCTCGATCGATTGTGTCGTATGCTGCTTTGAAGTCAATGAATAGGTGATGCGTGGGTACATTGTATTCACGACACTTCTGGAGTACTTGTCTTATCGCGAATATGTGATCCGTACCAAGCGCGATTTACTGGCGCGGGCTCCAGTAAATCCCGCTTGGTACGGCCCTACGAATTCCTTAGCTATTGGTGATAGACGACGGCAAAGGATTTGGGAGAGTACCTTGTAGGTAGGAGTTACTGAACAAGAGGCTAAGAACCACATTGGGGCCTGAATTGCGCATTGTCCAGTCGTTTACCAACCAAAAAGAGAGATAGAGTCGATTTTCAAAAACTTAGATTCAAATAAAAGCTCTCGTGGCCCCATACAAAGTTCCTGAACTTCGTTTGGATCCGACTTCCGGTTCCAGAGCTATAGGTTGATATGCAACTACAACTACAGGGTGATGGTTGAGTCGATTTTCACAAACTTAGATTCATATGAAAGGTCTCATGGTCCCATACAAAGTTTCGGAATTTTGTTTTGATCCGACTATCGGTTCCGGAACTACAGGGTGATATGCACCAAAATTGTAAAAATAATGTCATTCACTTTTCTCGGAGATGACAGAACCGATTTTCATAAACTTGAATTCAAACTAAAGGTGCCTTAAATATGTGAAAAAAAATGTCACTCACTTTTATCGGAGATGGTTGAGTCGTTTTTCACAAACTTAGATTCAAATGAAAGGTCTTATGGTGCCATACAAAGTTCCTAAATTTCGTTTGGATCCTACCTCCGGTTCCGGAACTACAGGATGATATGCACCAAAATTGTGAAAATAATGTCACTCACATTATTCTGAAATGGCAGAACCAATTTTCACAAACTTAAATTCAAATTAAAGGTCTCATGATTCCATACAAAATACCACAATTTTATTTAGATCACACTTCCGGTTCCGGAATTACAGGAATTTTCATAAAATTAGATTCAAATCATGGTCTCATGGTGAAGTTTCTGAATTTCATTCCTTTCCGATTTCCGGTTCCGGAACTACAGGGTGATATGCACCGAAATTGTGAAAATTAGTTCACTCACTTTTCTCAGCGACGGCAGAACCGATTTTCACAAACTTACATTCAAATTAAAGGTCTCAAGATTCCATACAAAATTTCACATTTGGATTTGGATCCAACTTCCGGTTCTGGAATTACAGGGTGTTATGCAAAAAAAGTGAAAATAATGTCTGTCACTTTTCTCGGAGATGGCTGTACCGATTTCCTCAAACTTCCAATTTTCATTCGGCTTTCGGCAGTTTCAAAATTTTTTTTTCTTAGGCTGCCTCTTAATATTTGCTAGTTAATTTCACTAGTTTGCCGACGTTGAGAGTCTGTAACCAAATAAACTAACTATTGATAATCCCATAAAAGATCTGCTGAATTTTATTCAAGCTCGACTACTAGTACATTTTTTTTAAATTTATATCTTCATAGAGATTCGTAAATAAATTGGTAGGTCATATTAGTGTATGGTTGAATGAACCGAATATCACTATGCCGATATTCAGCTTTTGGTTGCGGAAGTACTACCAATAGTAATTAAATGTAATAAAATGTAGCTCACTTCACTTTCTCACATATGCTTGAATAGATTTTTACTAACTTAAATTCAAATGTAGCAGTAATATGCAACAGAAATCTTCAAAACTATTTTCTAAAATGTTTTAAATTGTTGTATTTCGGAGAATTTCTGTTGTAATATACAGGAGAAAATGAAAATGAGAAAGGCATCTTTACACCACTAGATGGATTAAAACAGGAGGGCCAAGTGTCATATACCATTCGACTCAGTTCATCGAACTGAGCAATGCCTCTCTCTCTCTCTCTCTGGTCCCATACGGAATTCCTGGATTTCATCCGTATCCTACTGCCGGTTCCGGAGTTATAGGGTAAAGTGTGTTCAATATTGTACACTGTCACTTAAACTGGCGAAACAAAAAACGTAAAAACTGGTGTCAAAACTACACTGGTGTCAAAACTACACAAATCGATAGTCATTATCAGTAGGAAACTCAACAAACCGATTCCGGCTATCCTAGTTCCCGGTATCCGGTTCCGGAAGCACCAGAAATGGTGGTCATATATACCAAAATGGATCTCACTCACTTTTCTCAGCGATGGTTTGACCGATTTCCACCAACTTAGATTCAAATGAAAGGTCTCACGGTTTCATACGGAATTCCTGAATTTCATCCGGATCCGACTACCGGTTCCTTAGTAGTCAACTACCCAGGGCAATGAAAACGTGCCAGTATTATTCGTTACATTACTTATTTACTTATAAACTCCACCTTCCCGTGATGAACGTGGAAATTTCTTCTAAAACAATTCATGGTGAATTATGGAAACTTTGCATCAATTTCGTGTGTTGGTTCTAATAGTCTTTTTTTTATTATCATAGTCTTTTCTTTATTATCATGAAAAATTCATAGACGATGCAGAACCACCTTTCTTTTGAATCTAAGCTGAAACAGCAGTGTACATTTCTGAATGCATATGAAACACCGGATCAAGTCTTCATTACTTATACAGGCAAAAATGATAATTGTCATTTTCAAGTGTAATATTATTTTTTCTATAGACAAAAAGTTGAAAATTTTTATCTATTTAACACCCACATCATCTATTTAGCATAGCCCAGCTTAATGATTCACAAACACCCTATCACAAATGATTTAACTTTCCAAACCAACCAGAATGAAAATTTTTATCGATTTGAAAACCGTCATGGACTTTTACTTCAATTGTACACATCTTGTTTCCGGATCATGAGTGATCGAATTATATATTTTGAGGATACTCGATATCACGCCGCCGAGTTTCAATTGCTCATCTTGCACTCATCTGTGCGTGCGAAGTATAACTCGCAGCTTTGAGCGTAACGTATTATCTCTTCCAGCTTTCTTGATTTATGTCCAGCCCACTGTACAGGGTCCGGCACTCGAAGTGTAACCAACTTCAGACCGCTCGCGCAGCTGACGCACGGGCATCAGCTCGCTAGAAATTTGCTAAATGACAGTTCGGAGTTGTATTGTTTACAAGCGCAAGAAAGCATTTTGCCAAAAGTGAACGCGAAAAAAAAATCAGTGATGGATTTAAAACGTAATAGTGTGATTGCTTTATATTTAGATGGAAAATTACAACCAGCGATTGTTCGTGAGCTCAAACACCTTAAATGGAATAAAGTTTTTGTTTATCGCACCATAACTCGTTACAATAATACTAGTAGCATCGCAAAACGTCATGGAGGTGGTCATCAAAAGACTGCAACGTCACGTGAGATGGTTCAAAAAGTGAAGAAGCGACTTGAACGAAATCCTCGACGAAGTGCCAATCAAATGGCAAAAGAACTGAAAATATCCGACCGTAGCATCCGCCGCATACTGAAAAATGATCTGAAGGTCAAGCCTTACAAGATCCAAAAGGCCCATGATCTCACACCGAAGCAGCAACAAGTTAGGTTTGAGAGAGCGAAGGAGTTGCTTCATGTGGCCGAAAGTGGTCAATTTCCGAACATTGTATTTTCTGACGAGAAAATTTTTCCAATTGAGCAATTCGTAAACTCTCAAAACGATAGGGTTTACTTGACCGACCGTTCATACGAGAATTTGAGTCATCGATTGGCCACCAGGAGGCAGCACCCGCAACAGATAATGGTTTGGGCCGCTGTAACCGCAGATGGGCGCTCTCCAATCGTTTTCATCGAGCCTGGCGTCAAGGTGAATGCGACATATTATCGGGAAAGTATTCTGGAGGTTGCTTTGAAGCCGTGGACAGACAAACATTTCGGTGGCAGACCATGGACGTTTCAGCAGGACTCGGCACCGTCTCACAAAGCTCGAGTGAACCAAGAATGGCTGAAAAACAACGTTCCGAACTTCATCACGTCCACACAATGGCTCTCCAATTCACCAGATGCGAATCCAATGGATTATTCTCTTTGGGCTATTTTGGAGAGCAAAGTCCGAACTAAAAGATACACCAGTCTCGAGGCGCTGAAAAAAGTTATTGTCCGCGAGTGAGCCAAAATACCTGCAAGTCACATTCGGGCAGCTTGCGATTCGTTTTTTTACCGTCTCAAGGCCATAGTCAAGGCAAAAGGTGGTCATATCGAGCAAAAGTGAATTGATTCTGAATTTTGTATTATTTTTACACATTTTGTACTTTGAATTAAGTAAAAGTAATTTTCCAAACTGAATTTATGGCCTTTTTAATTGGTTACACTTCGAGTGCCGGACCCTGTAGTCTGAAGTGTTTTATTACCCTTTTTATATCAGCATGTTTGTATACTTGGTTCAGCTCGTGATTCCTGCTCATGCGCTACCCTCCATTGAACATCTCATCACATATAAATTTCCAATTCTCAAGCCACACCAGTACGCTTTATTGCCTATGATAAAATAAACAAAAGATACGAAATTAACCATTTGCTACCGATTTGAGCACACACATATAAAATGATAAAAATCATTGATTAACAGGTTTCATTTATATCCCAGTTCATCCATCATTAAATTCCCGAACGTTACAAAATTTATAATTTTCATAGATTCGAACACTCGGCATAGGAAATGATCAATATCAATGTTACATATGATCCTTTAAAACTTTATATCACTCATCATTAGATTTTTGAGAAATGCACTATTCATAATTGTAAGCGATTTGAGCACCAGACGCATATAAAATTATCAATCACTAATCAAAACTAATTGGCTCAAATGGCACGTTCCACTAGTTAGATTTGTTCCTCACCGTGGCTTTTCATTTTACAAAAGCGACACCATTCGTCATTCCCGGATGAATGCAGAACGATTCGCAGTATGCATGAACATAAGGAAATTCGGCACCCCACAAGGGTAACCTTCTAACACCTAAGGTCAAAACACAATAGATTCATTTACTCCAGGAAGAACGATGAACCCCTCTGACTATAGCTCCTTACCACATTGGGTGAGAAACGATAGAATATCCTTTAATTTTGTCTCCGCATAGACAGATTCAAACAATGTATGGAGAACCAAAAATCCGGATACGTAGCTGCGTCATTTCAGATAATATAAAGTACCGTAATCGCATTCACACAAATCACACGAATAATCTCCAGCACAGGTTGTCGGCAGTGTTCGTTTGCTCGTTTGGCACCCCTCGCTCCCCCCCCCCCCCCGTAACTTTTGACAGAAAGCAGATTACGAGAATAATCAAGAAATTCCTTAATTCAAGATTATAGCAGACTTGGAATCAATTCTAAAACTCGAACCTGACGAAATTTTACAAACGGCAGGTCGAAACTTTTTCACTAACATTTTACAGAATTACGTGGAAAAATGGTATTTTCAACCCTTCCAACAGCGCCGTTGACCATTTTTTGGTCGAAGCATAACACATCAGCAGAAAGTTAATCAGAGACATTCCTGAAGTGTGTATTTTGTCAGCCGACAAGGGAAATAAAACTGTTATAATACAAAAGGAAGAATACGAAAGAAAAATGTTACCTCTTGTTGGCGACCAGAGTACATACGAACGCATTGACTCGGATTGGACTAACAAAATACAATCGAAAAACAATTTCTCCAAATTGAAGGATCCGACACCGAAACTTGTCAGACGCAATGTAATCTATAGCATTCCCTGCATTGATTGCGATAGTTCTTACATTGGTCTACACAGCAACTGAAACAACGGTTGTCTGAACATCGTTCATTAATACAACGATATCAAAAATTCAAATTGTCGGATTCCGAAAAGACAGAGAGCAAAACAGATGAGTTCAAAAAAACTGCATTGATAGTTCATATGATCGACAATGAACACAGTTTTGATCTCAACAAAACCAAAATTCTGGATCAAGAAAACAGAACTAATGCTTTACAAATATTGTAAATGTGCCATATTTTTGCTGGCAGTTCAAATTTGAATGCTTGTACTCCAGTCTGTTGCTCTATCTCACACACATTAACTGTCCATCTCGCCTCCGATTTCGCTGTCTATCACTACTCATCTGTCTCACTCTAATTTTTGCTCTACTGTCTTCTATATTCGCTGCTTGAAATATTTCAGTGCTCAATCGACGTTGATGTGTGCGGGAAATGCTTGTGTAAGTTCTTGGCAAGACAAATAATTCGAAATTTCTAAACAATTTGCATTCGTATGTCTCGTTTTATGTTTTAGTGTAGAGTAGCCGTTTTCAACCAATTAATATAAATGCTACACCATACTTGATGAAAAATATTTGTAGTCATTTTGAGTACAAAATAAATTATTGTATTTTGTGAAAAAAATGTGACTAAATAATACATAAAATTACAGTTGGCCTGACGATGAAGGTATAACCTTTGAAACGTTGGCCTTTAACGAAAAATAAATGTTTTGACGAGAAACCAATTGACCAAAAAGCCATCTCTTTATTTGAAACAACATTAATTGGTCGCACCCGCATCAAATGAAAGTAGATAGCGTCATTACGACAAATGTCATGTGTGTGTAATAGCAGCACATTCTTTTTATGCCGAATACCGAAGTAAACAGACGCTTGTACCTTTTTGCTGCGTTCAAAACAAATTTTAATTGCGTGAAAATCAACACAAAAGTTTTTTATAACATCATAAATTGAAGAGCATCAATCGGAAAGGTGAGTGGATTGAATATTTGTGAGGTGAAATCGATCTATTTCGTTATTGATATAGGATGCTATCAAAATTTTCGAAACCAAAGATTTGTTTTGTCATTTTGAAAATGTCTGCCGATTTCAGTTACCGGCACCTCAAGGCGTTCGCTTACCGCACCCCATTTTTTCTTCAAATTGAGAAAATTGTCAGTGATATGCGGGCTGCTGTCGAGACAAAGCAAACCAAAGTTTTGACCAAACATCTAGCTGATCATACAGCAGAGGCTCCGGCTGATAAAAAACGTGGAAGACAGGCCAAATCATCACCAAAGGTGCCACCATCCAAATCAAACGCCAAGAGAGCCAAGGCAAAGTCACCATCAGACAATAAAGACTTTTGTCCAAAACGTCTCCGAAAAGTATAAATTAGCGTTCACTTTGAATAATTGCATTCTTTACTTATATTTTTCCGAAATTTCTTGGGGTGCCGGTAACCGAATACCTTTTTTGTAATGGCCAAAATTTATCACTTTACTAAATTGATAATGAAGTTTTTTCAATCAAAGTTCCGACTACATCCCACACCGAATCGCGCAGATCTCTGCTTGGAATACAGTACAGTATCTACCAAGTAAATGAGGTTGCTCTAGCTTCATTTCACGACAGTAAACATCAGCACCAGACGGTGACGATATTGATGTGGTCGACGAGTTCATGTATTTGGACTCACTGGTGACCGCCGATAATGATACCAGCAGAGAAATTTAGAGGTGTATCTTGGCAGGAAATCGTGCGTACTTTAGACTCAGAAAAATCCTTCGATAGAGAAAAGTACGCCACCACACGAAATTGACCATCTACAAAACACTCATTAGACCGGTTGATAACTATGACCACGAGATCTGGACTATCTATATACCATTTATGGCAAAGTGTAGATGGACGACGGAACGTGGAGGCAACGTATGAATCACGAATTGCAACAGGTGCTAGGAAAACCACCCATCGTACGGGCAGCTGAAATCGGCTTCGATAGGCAGGGTATGTCATAAGGATGTCGGACGACAGCCCAGTGAAAATGATTCTTGAATCTAATCCGACTGGTACAAGAAGAAGAGGAGCGCAACGAGCAAGGTGGATCGATCAAGTAGAGGGCGATCTACGAAGCATTCGTGCCTAAAGTGGCTTGCAACGAGCAGCTATGGACCGAGTAATGTGGAGACATGTGCTTTACGCAAAAAATACAGGACTATTGCTTTTAGGTAAGGTAAGAACGACACAAGTACTAGTACGACCATCCACAAAGAACCGAGAAAACAGAGCCTCTAGAGCAGTATTGGGAGTAGTCGTAATGCTCCTGTCATCGCCATTAGGGCCATCCGTTGGATATGATTTAGCTTTGACTGAACTGTCGCAACTTCTTCTTTCTGCCACCATACAAGGCATCCATATAAGTTCGTGCTCGCATCTTACCCAGTCGAAAATCGTTTGCAGTCGAAGCAAAAGAAACAAAGGCAATACAATGCAGTGAACAATAGAGTATACGGAATGGTGAAATACGATTTAACAAAGCCTGAAACTTGGCCAACAAGACCAAATTCAATTTGTATAGATTTCAAGCGTTGCAAAGTTAGACCAGCAGCAAATGAAATTGAAATCTTACTTAAAGAACGAATGCATCTAGACGCTAATAATGTAACTGAGATTCAATTCAACAAGGCATCTGTATGTATGTACATTATGTTTAAACGTGAAAGCGATGCAATTGCATTCGCTTCGGTTAACAACGAGGAGCACAGCGTTGAGTGTGACAACATTAAATACAAAATTCCTGTGCACATGGTGGACAATGCCATACAAGTACGCGTGCATGACCTTCCCCCGCAGTCCAGCGATCAGTTCGTTCGGGAAATCATGTCGCAGTACGGTGAAGTTCTTTCCATCGAAAGAGAAGTATGGCGGAATTTTTTCCCCGGCATCCGGAATGGCGTGCGAGTGGTACGTATGCAACTGCGTAAGGCAGTTCCATCTTAAATCATTTGTGGTCAAGGTGGGACACATCAATGTAAAACGCTGATTACTTATGAAAATCAGATGGTTACATGTCAGTTTTGTGAACAACCTGCACACTACGGTAAACCTTGCAGTGAAACTGAGAAAAGAACATCTTCAACCAAAGACAAGGTCAATCGTTCAAGAACGAAAACTAATGAGGGTAGTACTCCTGTTTTACCATCAAACCAACCAACAACAGCAACCAATGTACAACAAGGCGCTTCTACAGCAACTAGCAACGAGCTCAAGACTTCGAACAACAAGGAAAACGAAAAGAAGACGGAAATTAACAACACAACCCCCGATGCGGCAATGGAGGACGAGACGAGCCACGAACAAAGTGCCCCTCAACCCTCGCAGGAGGGAGATGGATGCTCTTCTCCTCCTAGAAAAAAAGTGACAACGAGATACACTTAAAAAAATCCTTTGTTTAAAAAATCGGCTAATTCGGCCACGTAAAGCTTGTGCGCAAATAGGTCTGAATAAAAATATCTTTTAAATAAAAAAAAGGCATCCATATGCTAAAATGGGTCTAACAATAGTTTTGCAGATCCAATGAATGTATCTGACTTTGAGTCCCCATGGTTTTCCAAAAACTTGTCAGTTCGACAAACTCTTTAAATCCTGAAGTTAATGTTAGCATACAAATTCAGTTTTGAATTAAGAATAACCTCGACGTATTTAACTTGATCAACCACGGCCACCTATGAACCGAAGAACTGTAATCGACGAACTCCTGTGATTATCTTTCGATGAGTGAAAAGTATCATTGATGTTTTGCCCGGATTTACAGATAAACCAATCTTACAACACCTTTGCTCAACAGTGTGGAAGGTTCTGTTTTCGAACTCCAAAAAAAAAGAGTCTGGGTTTAAAACATGGAATCATAATGAACGATATATTTTTCGGATTGTAGTTTTGTTCAAGTTATAATTTGGGTTTGTGTGAGTGTAAGTTTTTACCGAGAAGTCTTGAGACTTGACAATAACATATAGAGAAGGAGTTTTGAAAATAAATATTGGTTATTTATTTTCCTTCGCACGAGGCGGAAAATCCATCTTACATCATTTGTGGTCAAGGTGGGACACATCAGTGTAAAACGCTGATTACTTATGAAAATCAGCTGGTTACATATAAGTTTTGTGAACAACCTGCACACTACGGTAAACCTTGCACTGAAACTGAGAAAAGAGCATCTTCAACCAAAGACAAGGTCAACCGTTCAAGAACGAAAACTAGTGAGGGTAGTACTCCTGTTTTACCATCAAACCAACCAACAACAGCAACCAATGTACAACAAGGCGCTTCTACAGCATCTAGCAACGAGCTCAAGACTTCGATCAACAAGGAAAACGAAAATAAGACGGAAATCAACAACACAACTCCCGAGTGCAATGGAGGACGAGACGAGCCACGAACAAAGTGCCCCTCAACCCTCGCAGGAGGGAGATGGATGCTCTTCTCCTCCTAGAAAAAGAGTGACAATGGTTTAATATGTTTATGTTCATTGCGTTACTTTGCTTATGTGCTGTAAGTAATTCAAGTGTTGAAACAAAGAGGACCGTTTTTTGGTACCGAGCGTAATTTCGGTCATAACAATCCAACTCGTAAAATATTCAAAGGTTATGACTCGTAAAGTGCCGATGCAATGTGAATGTGCTACAATGTATAGCTAGGTTCTATACAAAGTACTCTCAAGAAAACTTTTAAAAAGTATCTACATTGTGTCGAAATGAAATGTAATATTAAAGTTGTTCTGAATATGTGGATTTTGATTACCGCGGAAAACGTGCTAATGCGTATGCTTATCAATATATGATAATCGTTGGCAAAACCGTAAGTCTAAAATCCACGGTCATTAAATTTACCTAAAACCCCATCATTGACTATTTTCCATAAAAGTGGGGATAATACTTCAGCTTGAGGACCCCCACATTCACTCAGCATTCTAATATCTGCGTACCGAAGTGATGAACAAAATTCATTGATAATTCCAATTTGAGATACTTGAAAGTATGACATTACCGCGGGCTGCTTCCGTTATCAAAGGCACCTTTAATATCTACGAAAACTCCCAAGTAAGATTGCTTTTGTGAAAAAGCTTTTTTAATGCTGGACACAACATCATGAACCAGGGTTGTAGTGAACTTTCAATGCTGGTAAGCGCATTTCATGTAGCGGATGCACGCCTAAACTAACATTACTGATATAGTGATCGACTAAGCGTTGCGCTGTTTTAAGAAGACATCTACTTATGATCAGATAACGAAGGTTTGAGTTCATCGGAGACGAGCCAATTTACAAACTCATGCACAATACTATCAGAGTACAGAGTTACATCCAAAACCTCCTCTCCTCCAGATCTCGCAAAAGTTTGACGATTTCCTGCATTGACTATGTGCAGGTCAATACTGCTTACAAATTCCATCATAACAGAGCCTCTCGAATTTACATCTCTTCTGCCACAAATGATATGGTGACCACGTCACTACCGATTATAAGCGGTAATTCACTTTCGCAGCAATATAATTCAATCTTTTTTAGGTCATCGCTTGGCGAAGGTTAGTTGTGCGGCAAATATTCCAAACAATAGACAGGTTTCCTGTATATGCCATCAATAGTCAGACTAGCTATGACAGCACAAATATCCCGAGTTGTGAGCTCCGATATGGGAGATACTTCGAGAGCACTATTTGCAAGTAAGCATGCTTGAGGCATTTCGCGTGGATTAGTCATACCGTTCTTGTTAGAGACAACAAAAATTGGGTTTAATAACTTTCCAACGTAGAAGTTTCCTTCTAAAAACATGGTTTGTATCAGAGATATAGAAGCCAGGCCCGTGCGCAGGAATCATCCATGGGGGGGGTTTCAAGGGGAGAGGGGGGTGTCCAAAAATGTAAAACGAATTCTGACAGGATCGTGCGTGGGGGAGGGGGGGGGTTCAAATTATGTCAGTTTATAAATTGATAAAAAATTGATAAAAAAATATGAATTGTCAAGTTATTTGCACTTTAATATAATAAGTACTCCATTGTTCATGAAACTTAATTTAAAAAAAATGCTTCATGGGGGGGGTTAAAACCCCCAAAACCCCCCCCTGCGCACGGGCCTGATAGAAGCTTTACCTTCTTGCAAAAGTCTGCATATATTCATAGTTGCTGTGCGTTCATGCTGGAGATTGATTTATGCTACTCTAACCAGTATCGATTAAAGTAATTAACACTCCATCTCAAGCACTTATCATATAACAACTAGAAGTAACCAAATATATTGGCTTATAATCGCCTACAGCGAACCATGGAAGGATTTCTTCAAATGTTTTAACCATTTAAAACTAACGAGTTGCAAAGAATGAAATCGTCCACTGTGCCTGAGCTTCGCTTAACATAGTAAGGGCAAAACCAAAGATTTTCCATTTATGACATTTGCAGATTTAGACGAACTGATTCAAAAGGTATAAGACGTTCGACTCTCCGGAAACGCACTATAGTGGTGGGCCATTTTAGACTTCGTTACCCTACAAAAATGACGAGTTTGTTATGTCCGGAACATAAAGCGAGTACGTGAATACGAGTAAAACTGTCTAGCCTTTTTTTATTTATTGTGCGAATTTATTAATATATGAGTTATTGACAATAAATATAGCATCTAAACTTAAAACCGATTCTCGAGCTCGGTAAAGCAATATACCGAGACAGATTTTTCGGTAAAGTACATCCATTTACCGAGCAAACTCTTGTGCTGAACTTCTACATTTTCGGTTGTAACTACGCAGTTTTCTCTGATGTTTCGGGGAAAATTGGGAAAATGGTATTAGTCCAAAGAAAGACACGAGTATCTACAATCTATCCTTACCTTACCTTACCTAACAGCTATAGTACTGGGGTGTCCTTTGCTGTATCAAGCATACGTCTTCATCAAGCTGTTCGTCGCCAGCCACTCAAGACACGGATGCTTCGTAGATCACCCTCCACTTGATCAGTTCACCTTGCTAGCTGCACTCCTTTTCTTCTTGTTCCAGTCGGATTTGATTCAAGAACTATTTTTACTGGCTGTCGTCCGACATCCTTATGACAAGCTCAGCCCATCGTAGACGTCCGATTTCAGCTGTCCGTACGGCGGGTGGTTCTCCTAGCAGCTGTTGCAATTCAAAACCATCTCCACGTACCGTCTCCTATCTGCACTCCGCCATATATGGTCCTCAGTACCTTTCTTTGGAAAACACTAAGGGAGCGTTGTTCCTCTGCCAACATAGTCCAGGTCTCGTGGCCATAGAGAACAACCGGTCTAATGAGAGTTTTTTAGATGGTCAATTTCGTGCGTTGGCGTACTTTTCTCGATCGAAGGGTTTTCTGAGTTCAAAGTACGCACGATTTCCTGCCAAAAGAAGTCTCTGAATTTCTCTGCTGACGTCATTATCAGCGGTCACCAGTGAGCCCAAATACTCGAACTCGTCAACCACCTCGATATAGTCACCGGCTACCAATATTCGTGGTGGGATGCGTAGTGTTTCTTCTTTAGACCCTCTTCCTCTTATATATATATTTTTTGACGCATTTATGGCCAGTCCGAATCGCCTAGCTTCAACTTTCAGTTCGATGTATGTTTCCATCATTTTCACAAGGTTACGTGTCACAATACCAATATCGTCAGCGAAGCCAAAAGTTTTACGGATTTTCGGAAGATCGCGCCACTCGTATCGAACAGGTTACAAGAGAGTCCATCACTTTGCCGTAGCCCTCTCCGAGATTCGAAAGGACTCGAGAGCGTCTCAGAAACTCAGACGTAGCACATCACTCTATCCATCGTTGCTTTGTCCAATCGCGTCAGTTTACGCGGAAAACCGTATTCGTGTATGATCTGCCATAGTTGTTCTCGATCGATGATGTCGTATGTCGCAATGGAGTCAATGCAAGCTTCCCAGCAGTACTGCTTTTCAATGACATCCGCCACGAAATAACATGAACTGTCTGAGCCCAGAGTCGAAAGCCCAGTCTACAGTATGTGTGAAGCATATGCCGAACAGTAATGGCAACAGCGCTCGCATGCCTACAAAAATGCTGTCACTGGGACAGTTTCTACTCACCAGTTTGATCAGAGTATTCTACCCGGAGAGTAGGCAAACCGAACGGGCTGTTTGTATCCTGTTTCTTTATGTTCGCTCATTCGCATAAACTATTACGGCGACAGCCTTTGAAAATCGAAGACATCCATTGATTTTTAGGGAATTACTGTTACGAAGGGCTGTCGCGAGCCGGCTGTCTCATCAATGTCTCTTGAAGCAATAAACCGGTTGTTTCTGGAGACGAGCTGTGGCTCAAAGTTCGCTCTCACTATTTCGGCTGCCTCAATGAAACGGTACTAGTACATACGATTGCGTTGTTGGGATTACCTTTGCAGGAAACATTAAGGTTTCATTTCACATTACTATTGTGAAATAAAGAAATTATTTTCGATTGATATATACTGTCGGCGAAGGCAATGAATTTTAATAACTATCGAATATTGAAAAATAAACACTGAGTTTTGTGTAACGGCTCTTATATCTGAATTTCTAAAGTATTAATCCTTAGTACTTCCTTCTCAATAAAAACAGATACACTACCATTCATTATTAATACTCCGAAAATGTCTTCTGCACCCTCATTCTGAAAATCGACGTTTTGATTTTTTGTTCGAATCGTAGCTACCTTTCACAACTATTTAATTATTTAGTGTATTTAATGTGACTCCACCAATTGTCGGCACACTTTGGCATCCGTGCCTCACCGATTTCGTTGAAATTATAAAATATGATAATCTGAACCAAAATAAGATGTTTTGTGCACTTTGAATAGTTTTCGACCATAAAATTGAATAGGCAACTTTTACGATATGTTTATATGTGAACAAGTGCTTTCAGCTTTTCGATAAAAGTGTTTTAAAAAGAAAAACATAATGAAAACATTATGTTTCCCAAAAACATCAAATATTTTGGTTTGCCCCAAACTTTGTTACAAATTTAGTCTTCTCAATCTTGTTCTTTTTCACATAAGAACCAATATAGCTTCAATTTATTTAAAATAGCTTAAATTTAGTTGTTCATTTAACATTCACATAGTTTTTGCCAGTAGTTGAAGGAATGAGAATATGAAAACGTTGAGTTCTTAATATGTTACTACCTTCAATGAGAACCGATCTTCAATAAACCTCTTTTGTTTTCATAAAAATCACAAAACTAGAAAAATAAGTTTTTAAGTTTTTTATGGAATTCAGTGTCTATGAATATAGCTTCATTACGACTTCAATTGACTTTCCCTTTCCTCTCATTGAAAGTTTCTATGTACTCCCCGGACCTTGTAATTGAGCTCTTTTTTGTTAAGGTGGTAGATCTTTTAGTACCATGTACACAAATACAAGGTCCGCAACCATGAAGTTGATTAAGGGAGCCCTCAGATAAAAAGTAGTTTAACAGATGGATGTTTATGTATCTTTTTCCTGCTGGTGCGCAATAAGAATATTTTTTTGAGATTTGCTTGAGAAGAAAAGTTCAGAAAAAGTTTCCAAATCGCAAATCATTTAAATAAAATCTCTGAATAATCATGTATTTTAGATGAGACTTATGCAGTTACTCTGAAAACCGAATTTTGAATGGAGGACTCGAAAGACATGTGTTGTCACGTGTCGCTTAAGAAACGATCGCCTAAGATGTTTCTAAATGATTTCCGACTAAAAATTTTGCACTCAAGGTTTCTATTCGATTGGTGGTTCAATGCACAACGAACTTAACAAGTCAGGTTTTGTATGTTCGAGTCCAGACTTGGAAGGATTCTTAGTGTCCGTAGTATTGCAACACTGGCCATGAAATAGTCTTGATACGGAATCTTTGATTTCAATATATCTTTCGCTACGAACATTTATTTACCGTTTACATTTAAAATCTGATTCAATTGGCTTATACACTCTCGTATAAGAAACGATCGCGCCTTTGCTATCTTGAAGGAAGAGATAAAGAGGATGAAAATAATGCTTAACGCACATGTGTATGCACATACACTATAAATGTTACAGCCCACAAACTGAACGTAAACTGCCTGAAACGAGCACGCCGAGCTGTCTCAGCTGTGGAAATACATTACTCTTTAATTATGAATATAATTTTTTGAAAACAAATTTTTCTTTCTATTGAATTTCATTGATCGATCGATTCATAAAAGATCGATCAAAATATAAAAATTAACTATCCATTAAAACCAAAGTCCGTTCAATCCGTTTCGTATTACTACTTTCGTATATTATTAATTATCAATTATATTGTTTTCAATGCCCTAACAACGGTGATTGCTATGCGCAATGATCAACCGCTGCTCAAAGCAATCACCAAAGGCAAAACTAAAAACCCACATGCTTGCTTCGAATCGTCATATCAAACCTAGAGAAATAAATTTGACCGCACCGGCTACTGTCGCAGACCTGATCAAGGGAGAGTAATATTTTGCTCTCGACAGAAACAACGCAGTGACTGATTTCCGAAGTTTACTGTCGCAATAGCGATAACTTCGGTTCTCTTCGGCTGTCGTGGACCACGAGAAAATGTTTTGAGATGGAACGAACTGTCGAACGAAGTAAATGACGGCAACGTTGGCTATACACTACTATTTTTCTAAGGGTTGTCGTGATGAAATCTATCACAAGGCTGTCATGGAAAGAGAAGCATGACAGCCTCAATAATAGTGTCGCGCGGTGGTACATTTGGGAAGCCTGAGTCAATGAATAGGTGATGTGTGGGTACGTTGTATTTACGACACTTCTGGAGTACTTGTCTTATCGCGAATATGTGATCCTTGATGCCGCGGACTCCAGTAAATCCCGCTTGGTACGGCCTTACGAATTCCTTAGCTATTGGTGATAGACGACGGATTTGGGAGAGTACCTTGTAGGCGGCGTTCAGCAATGTGATTGCGCGGTAATTGCAACAATCTACCTAATCATCTTTTTTGTAGACGGGACACACCGCTCCTTCCATCCATTAGTGTGGTAGAATCTCCGCCTGTCAAATCTTAAAAATCATCGAGTGCAGCGATCTAGCCAGTGCCTCTCCTCCATTTTTGAGCAGCTCGCCTGGTAACTGATCATTACCGGCGGCTTTGTTGTTCCTCAGCTTTCCGATCTACTCACTTATCTCCGACTGATCACGTGCTGGGAATTTTACGTAGGTTGAGCGTGTTTCCAGATTGATTCCTGTGTCGTTCCGTGTATCTTGTGTTTCGCCATTCAGATGCTCGTCATAGTACTGCTTCCACCTGTCGATCACCTCACGTTCGTTCATGAGAAGATTACCACATTTCGGACTGTGGCGTGTAGCCTCAACGTGAGCGGTGCACCTTCTCATAGAAATTCCTTGTGTCATTTGCGCGAAACAGCTTTTCCATCACTTCGCGATTCTGGTGGGGCTTTTTCCTCCAGAAAACCGTGTTCTGTCTGTATCGTTCCTCATTCACTCTCTTGTGGTGTTGCGGCACCCTCGCCCCTGCCTCATTCTTGACCAACTGCTGACATTCGCCATCAAAGCAGTCATTTCCTCGATTCGATTACTTCGTACCTAGTACGGATGCAGCAGTGCTACTCACGGCGGACCTTATATTCCTCCAGCCATCTTCAAGAGTCGCCGCACCAAGCTGCTCGTTGGTAGCAATTGCTCCAGTTGCTGCGCGTATTCCTCTGCAGTACGTACGCTACAAAGCTGCTCGAGATTGACTCCCGGCGTTCCTGTGCGACGAGTGCTGTGCACCGTTGATAGTTTTGAGCGCATACAAACCACGACAAGGTAGTGGTCATAATCAATGTTTTCACTGAACTAAGTGCGGACATTGATGACGACATAGAAGAAACGTCCGTCGATGAGAACGTGGTCGATTTGATTTTCTGTATGTTGATCAGGTGATCTCCTGGTGGCTTTGTGGATATCTTTGCGAGGGAAGAAGGGGCTTCGAATTACCATTCCTCGGGAGGCTACAAAGTTCACGCATCGTTGGCTGTTGTCGTTTGTTGCCGCGTGAAGGCTCTCCAGCCCGACCTGTATATTGCCTCCCGGCCTACCTGAGCATTCATGGCGAGTTTAACATCCCGCCGTAGACAACTGTCGTAGATTCGTTCCAGCTGCGCGTAACATGCTTCCTTCACGTCATCGTGTCTCGTCTCATGCAGGCAGTGCACGTTGATGATGCTGTAATTGAAGAAACGGCCCTTGATCTTCAATACGCACATCCCATCACTGATTGGCTGCCACCCAATCACGCCACAATTTTGCCCAGCACGACAAATCCCGTTCCTAGAACGCTGGTTGTGCCACAGCTCTGGTAGAAGGTAGCCGCTCTATGCCCTCTCTTCCACACCTTTTTCCCCGTCCAACAAAGTTCTTGCTGTGCTACGACATCGAAGCCACGGATTGGAAGCTCATCATGCAGCATTCGGTCGTATTATTCGTAGTTCCATGTACCAAGTTTTCAATCGTAGTCCTTAGTTCGTCGCGTAGGTCTTTGCCGATTATTTTGAATCGTTTTTTTAATAGATTATTTGCAACATCCTTTTTCCGGGCGACTTGTTAGGCCTGCACCAAATATCCAGTAAATAATGAAATGAAATGAAATGTATGAAATAAAAATTATTGTTAATTCTTTATAGAAAGCACCTTCCAGAACTCGTTTTCACTGTTTGGAAGTCATTATAGGATATGTTAAGAAACTTCAACATGTCAATCAACATATTCGAAAATCGGCGTTTGATCCGAATTATATACGACGTACGTAAAATAACAACGAAACATAAGTAATGTGATGTATGTTGCTGTATGTTTATACGGAAGTACAATGAAATCTTAGTCAACAATTGAATAATCACAATTCAAATAAACGAACTATTTGTATACTTTCAATTATTGAATGCTCAGTAATTCATAGACTGCACTTCGTTGCTTTTGCCGAACAATCAGTAAAAGTTCATCCGAACAGACAGTAAACTATTTGTCGTCAATTTTTGTAACAACTCTCGTTTGTTTAATTTGAGATGATCGTGAAACCGTAATTTATTTTTTTGCAGAAATGATTACCGAGTATATTGGCTGTGCAAATTTTGGCGATTATTTTGCCTAGATTCGGTGAAAAAAAATGTGTACCACACATTTTAGTGATTCTGAAAAGGTCTGATTTGAGAAATTTATGCGATAATTTGAACAATACCAACAACAACAGTAACAACAAATGCAACAACAACATGCACACCAACAGCACCATCCACACAAATAGTAGCAATAACCGCAATATGTCAATACAATATACTTTACCTTTGGACAAGGACTTATTGACAGCTGCACGGGTTCAATTCTCCGAGCATCCAGATCACAGATGTTACCTCAAAATTAATAAATTTTCAAAAACGTGAAACATTCAACCTTTACTAAAGAGCAAGAAGTACTCAAAACAGAATTACTCCGGTCTAAAAAAGTTACTACATCGAAGCTGCGCCATCCAGTAACTATGTAGACATACATCCAATACCAAAGAACATGGATGCAGACAGCCAATTCGAAATAGATTCAATGCGTCCTCCCATTGTACGTCCAACGGCCAATTTTGGAATACTGCAGCATAGCATGAAACCTATGAACCTCCGTACACGAAGAACGCATTGAATCTGTAAAAAAACAATTTCTTCAATAATTATATCGAATCGGCCATGTTTCGTATTAGGGTTCTCGATTCGAACTCGATTATAAAGCTTCGTTCGAGTTCACTCGCAGAAGTCTTAGATTATCGAGAAGTTTTGGCATTACGAAACCAAAGCAATCCAGATCGTAAACGACTAAACTTGATAAGAGATAGTCGAAAGATATACTGCAATCGACTTGGAATTTATGTAAACATTTCGTTTTATTTAAAGGTAGTTATCGATAGTTTAACAGATTTTCATAAACATAGTAGTATGGATAATCTTTACACCAATGCATTGTTCTATTATCATGGTATATTTAGTGCGTTTAACAACTTATTTTGAACTGTTTGTTGAATCATATTAATTGAAAGCTACATGGTATTTGTTTAATATAACAAAGGTATCTCAAAACTTAACTATGTTCACACGAAACGACCAAAATTAGCTCTGCGCCTAATTCGTATTACTGTTTTTGAATTAGTTGATTTTAACAACAAAATTTCCAAAATAACTATGAAATTAGTTAAAATTGAGATTTTACTTTGCTGAAAAAACTCTTATTTTTAGAGAATGTCTTTAGTTGGCGAATATCCTGGACACAAACCAGCAATATTTCAATCCAACGGGAAATTCTCATTGACAACTAATTTTGTTATTAAAATCAGAAAATTTGTTTCTACTTATTTATCATGATTATTGTTGAAGGACAGAACAAAGAAAACAGAAATGAAATTTGTTTTATCAACAAGTTTATTAGCCAAAAACTTTCGATGTTTTTGGCATGTATTACGATATATTCATATATTAATTTCTAAACTGATGTGTAAAAATGACGTAAACTCTTAGAGTAAAATGTATTTATTCAGAATTTGTGCGCATTTGAAGTGATTGTGCGTAATAATGTTTTTGCGCGGAACAGTGAAGTGAGATTCGAATATTGCACTCTAAATGTATATGTCAAATGATGTTTTTTGTATCTTCCGATCTTCCGGGCTACGCCGTCCGGTGTGCTACTTGTGATCGGTTTTTGTTTTTTGTATGAAGAAAACAGCGATTTGAAAGAAAAAAATTCGAAAAGATGTTTATGTTTCATTTATGTCTTTTTCTCCAATACAGCATGGTATTTGTACCTGCCAATATAGAAAAGACAACCGCGATTGAAATTATTTTCGGTAGTAGTGTGCCATCTAGTGGCTAGTAGTCATTACGGTGTTAACGTTTTTTCGGCGACAGGGTGCCATATAGCCGCAAATTGCAGAAGCCAATTCAACCATTTATGTTGGTTGAAAACAACGTTTTATACCTCTAATTCAACTAAAAATTTGTTGAATGGAAATGATGTGTGCCTTAGCTAAGAAATGACAGCACGTTTAATTGGTGAATTCAACTAAAAAAATAGTCATTTCAACATATAATTTATTATTATTAAGGGAATGAGAATTGAAAAATCTAAATTAGCAAAAGTAAGATTTTTTTAGTTGTCTCAAAAAACAACTAACTAAAATCAGAAAATCAACTATTTTTTTCGTCAAAATACTGATTTCGGTCTTTCCGTGCAGTAACTGTCGTTTGTAGTCAAGTTTGGGGCTGTCCATAAAAGACGTCACGCCGCAAGGGGGAGGGGGGTGTTTCATAAAACGTGACCTTTTGTGACAGGGGGGAGGGGGGTAGGTTTTTGGAATGCGACGTCCAATATTTTCAATGAGCGCATTTTTAAAATACCTAATTATATCACTGCTTTGCCCTATTTCCTGAAAAAATCTCCACAATAAACGTTTACATTCTATAGGAAAACGTGTATTTGTTGATGTAAAAGCTTCTTCTTCTAAATTCGGAAATGAGTGATGCAGGAAATCTTTTCTGTTTTGATCAGCAAAAGTGCACGGATGAGCGAGTAAATTAGCGAAATTAATAAATTTTGCCAAATATGAGTAAAAAAGAAAAATATGCCTTCGAACGGTTTTATTAAGTTATGCACTGACAATTTTTTCAGTAATTTGATTTTCTAGCATTGATAATAGTATATCATAAGAATTTCTCTTATCTGATTCTGATGCAGTTTATTCAATTGTACTCCATTTGAAAAAAGGCGGGAGATCAACGATTTCAGACGTAGATCATGTCATGTCTAATCTTGATCATATGTGATTTTCCTCCACCAACATCAAAGCTTATCGAATCATCCAGTGATTCAACTTACATAAATCAAGAATCATTTTAGCTCAAAATCACTACCCATTGTGTGACGGAAGATCAGTACCGATATTGATCGATGTGATTTAAATTTCACTGATCAACTGATAATGAAAAGATTCTCCGGCAGTGATCTCGTTTTGATGAGGTTTTGGTCTTTATTTCCTCAGCCCTGTATGCTACACTAAGGAAATATTATTCTTTACCTAAAACAATAATATATCTGTGTACCACTAGGAGGAATAAAACAGATGATTTAAATGTTTCATCAATTCCAACCAAATACTTTTGTTAATTTATATAATTGATATTAAAAAAATAATTCCGATGATTTTGTAGTTTTAGGGATATTTTTTAATCTAATGACAGGATGTAATAAATCGATTTTTCCCTCATATTTGTATGGTTTGTCATACATATTGAGAATGTATTGAGATGAATTTTTTTTATTTTGAATTCGTGACATGTGACATAGGGGGAGTGGGGGGTCTTTGCTTCAGTGACAATTTGTGACAAAGGGGGGATGGGGAGTCAAAAATCGTCAAAAAAAGCGTGACGTCTTTTATGGACAGCCCCTTTCTTGAATCGGTAGACATAAACGTTATTCAAACGAATTGTACACGGAAAGACCGAAATCAGCATTTTGGCGAAAAATTTTGTTGATTTTCTGATTTTAGTTAGTTATTGAGACAACTAAAAAATCTTACTTTTGTAATTTAGATTCTTTAATTCTCATTCCCTTAATTACAATAAAATATTTGTTAAAACTGCTATTTTTTAGTTGAATTCACCAATTAAACGTGCTGTCATTTCTTAGCTAAGGCACACAACTAATCTTTTAGTTGAATTAGAGAAATAAAACATTGTTTTCAACCAACATAAATGGTTGAATTGGCTTCTGCAATTTGCAGCTATATGGCGCCCTGTCACCGAAAAAACGTTCACACCGGAATGACTACTAGCCACTAGATGGCACACTACTACCGAAAAAATTTCTGTCGCGGTTGTCTTTTCTATATTGGCAGGTATAAATACGATGTTGTATTGGAGAAAAAGACATAAACGAAACATAAACTTCTCTTTGAAAATTTTTCTTTTAAATCGCTGTTTTCTTCATTCCACTTCGCTCACTGAAAACTTTGAGCACTCGGAAAACAAACAACGAATACAAGTAATACACCGGACGGCGTAGCCCAGAAGGTTGGAAGATACGAAAAACATCATTTGATACATACAATTAAAGTGCAACAATTGAAACTCACTTCACTGTTTCGCGTAAAAACAGTATTACGCACAATCGCTTCAAATGCGCACAAATTCTGAATAAATGCATTTTCCACTAAGAGTTTACGTCATTTTTACATATCGGTTTAAAAATTTATGTATGGATATATCGTAACACATGCAAAAAACATCAAAACGATTTGCAAGCAGTTTCAATAAGGCTGTCCTTTTAAGCTTTTTGATGGATTGTTTTTCTTTGACACTTCTCACGAGTTTTTGGCTAATAAACTTGTCAATAAAACAAATTTCATGTTCGTTTTCTTTGTACTGTCCTTCAGCAATGATGATGATAGATAAATAGAAACAAATTTTCTGATATTAATAACAAAATTAGATGCCAATGAGAATTTCTTGTAGGATTGAAATATTGCTGGTTTCTGTCCAGGATATTCGCCAACTAAATACATTCTCTAAAAGTAAGAGTTTTTTTCAGTAAATTCTTAATTTTAACTAATTTCATAGTTATTTTGGAAATTTTGTTGTTAAAATCAACTAGTTAAAAAACAGTAATACGAATTAGGCGCTGAGCTAATTTCGGTCGTTCCGTGTAGGAAAAAGTGAAGGAAAGGGATATCGAGAAAGATTTCCCTATGCGGAAATTTTAAAATAGTAAAAAAGTTGATTGATTCAATTTTGCTACATTTTTTCCATTTAATGTTAGGCCTAATAAAAACTGAAAATTAAACTTAGACTTAATACTATTGAATCTAAGTTATCTAAATTCGGCGATTTTACATGGTATGTTTGATTATTATTACATAATAATCTTAAAATGAAATATCAATTCTGAAAAATTGAAAAAAATTCAAATTGAAATTGGCTACTGTTAACACACGTAGAAAATTCTGAGTTTTTTCTAGTTGGATTTAATAATTAATTGATAAACTTTAATAATATTTACATGTGTACAAATAACTTCAAATTTTATCCGAAATTTACAAACAGGTTGGTCATATTTCAATCATACACTTGATCACAATACGTGAATTATGTTTTCACCCATATTGGTAAGGTTCTATCAACAGTAATCGTTCAAATTCAAATAAATTAAAAAGTTTGTCTAAACATATTCACGCTATCTCGCGTTAAACACACCGGTAACCCTTAATTGCATTGAGTCCCAAATATGAGACACACATTTCAAAATTCTGCAAAGCGTTGTAATGTATATTTGCACCGATGGCATGATGTTCCATATTCAGGACGCATTCCCAACTCACAAAAAAATTTCATAGAATTCCCTTCATATCGAGAGAAGTTAGCGGCATCTACCTGACACAAAAAGAGAATTTCGTACACAGCTGGTTTCTGCTATTTTCAAAAAAATCCTGAAACGCTCTATACCTATGAAATAACTTGAAAAATTTGTTTTGGTTGTTTTGTATCTTACCATACTAGTAATTTTAAAAAAACACAAACTTTTGATTTTCGTGATTTTCAGATAATTTAATTGTAACATATATGGGAAAGATTGTTTTTTCACCCTTGAAGGGGTAGTTTTGTCGGGGTTTTGTTTTTTAGTATTTTTCCCGTGTTCTGGGCCACTTAAACTATCGAAAAAAAAAAAATTCCGGCTGTTTTCGAAATATCATGCAATTAAGGGTTAACTCTTCAATAGTATCTAGATAATAAAAAATACTACAATAAATGGGTTGCGCCTGGTATAATAGAGCTAAAGAAATACGTCTGAATAAATATAGTCTGATAAAAATACTACAATGCAAGCTAAAGCAGTGTTGCTAAGCTGGCTCATATTGTGCAGATAATTCTCACTCGTGTGCCATCAATACATCTAAAACTCCTGTGTGAGTTTGTTCCCCATGGTTATTTCCATTCTTTATTTTGTTATCGCAGTTCTCTTCTGTGAATGACGATGAAACACCGAGCACTCCTATTGTGCATATTCCACCGCTCATTCTTTCGTTGGCCAACTCGTCGGAGTGCACACTCTTACTTACGCTGTTCCTCATAATTACTCGCACTCATGCTCCCACTCGTACTCTTATACCGTTTTGCGCGGGGGATTTATATGCAATCTGATCAAGCTCGATCATTCTGCGACTAGAAGAAAAAAACATTAACAAATCATGTTTCATGCAACAGTTTCAAAAATATCCATATTTAACTTGAATTTCATAAACAGAAGTAACAGGAGCTCAGTACATGGCTAAGGAGAACACAAGCTTTCAAACCAGCCCGGTGGCAAGAATAGAGCGTCCTACAAAGTGCTATTGTAGCCAACATTTCAGACGTTCGGCGAGCGATCAGACATAATTTGAAATAGAGCGAGCTGATTCGCAGCAGTAACCCACTCTCAGCATGTGTTTACTCCTGCTGACTCTCACTCATCGTACCCAACACCGTACCACTTCAAACCATTTCTCGAGCTCGACATAATGAAATGCCGAATTAGATCGGCAACATAACATTTTACTAATCCACATGCTCTTTTCCGAAAATCATTAAAGCAATATGTTGATATCTTCGTAAAGTTTGGCATTATATTATACTGAATTTGTCAGTAAACAACAAATATATCGAGATCAGCAAAACCGTTTGCCGAGATTTCGAACTGTTTTTACTGAAACTCGGTGAGACTCTTATCATCTAATGTCTCTTCGATTCACGTCGCATCACCTCGTCATTGCTCGTAGAACTGGAAAACATGTAAATTGAATGAAGGATGAAGATTTGTATATTTTATGAAAAGATAAGTCAGATCAAAAACTATCTACTTTGCTTATATATTTATAAATATCCACTTATTTTCAGGTAAAGGCGTTAAGGAGCACAAGAAACAATTATAGTTTTGAATTATAGTTTGGATGTAAGGTATCGGTCGGGTGACGGCCAGGATGTAGACCATGTTCGATGTACGTTCTACTATGTCTGTCTGGCGTTTTAGAGAACAAGATTCAGAATGGCGAAATGGTAGCGCGTATGCACGGAATGCATAAGAACGCAGGTTCGAGTCCTGTCTCTGAGTGTATCTTTTTCCAAAAAATTATCTTTTCTGTTAGTTTTACATTCAATTGGCTTCTCCAATATATGTTTCCGCTCAGTCATTGCAAAAACTGAACTTAGTTATGGCGGCTTTACGTCAAACAACTAAAATTAATAAATCGTTAATTGTCTTTAGCCGTTATGTTTTTTTTGGTGTTTGCGCTTTTTTAGTTTGCTAAATTGAAATAAAAATCAATAAAACACCCCTCTCAAAAAACATTAGCTTTTGTGATATTAATTTCATATAACAAAAAAAAATCTTTCCTTTTGTTGATTACTGCTGACACGGCAATTCATGATTCCATCCTGATAACTGTTGCCGACCTGACAGTCAAATTTCTGCTGACGGCAATAATTGACAGTTAACAAATTTTTGATTGCCGAGATTCTCAGTAATTATACATTTTGCCGAGACGATTACCGATCACTCGGCTGTGCAAATCTCGGCATTTTTTTGCCGAGATTCAGCAAAAAAGAATTAAGTGTGTACGTATGTATGTATGTAACCAAGAAAGTCACTCAATTTTCCCATTTTCTCAGATGACTGGACCAATTTTCACAAACTCAGAATCAAATGAAAGGGGTCTATATCGACCAATTTGGGAACCCCTGATTTAAATTAAAGTTCTCATTGTCTTAAAATATGCTGTGCAATTTCATCCAGATCCGACTTCCGGTTCCGAAATTATAGGGTGATAGGTGTCCGAACATTCAAATCGTAAGTACGACGATGCAAAATGAAGAAAAATTCTGATTAACTTCACATAACTGTGAACAAATTGAAAAGGTGAGGTTATTTCATACCCAAAGAAAATTCCTTATTTTATTCAAGATTGAAAAAGAAATCTTACCATAATCTTCTAGTGATATTTTTGGAAAGATAAGCAATACGAGGAAGGCATCATTGCACCACTAGATGAATTAAAAAAGGTTTTTATCATTTACTTCAAATGTTTATGTACATACTGTGTATAAGCACGCGCTTAAAAAATCTTTTAAATAGATTGAAAACGGATCGGCACTCAATTGATATGAATTACTGAATGTACCCATATCATTCCAAACAAAATTTCGTGGCATCTTACAATCGCTGTATTACAAACATCTTCCTCCTTTTCAGTACATAAATCGAATAAATGGAATCGAAAATATCTAAACTATTATGCATGGTTTCATTTTTTTTGCGATTGCAATGTGTATGGGTTTGCTTACATTTATTTGACAATTCGAACCGCGCCAGTCGAAATCTAGTACCACATTGCTAAGATCTCGATCACTTGACCGTAAATTCAGTAAATTCGATTTAAAAAATAAATGTTTCGAGAAATTCGATTCGAGATGCATAATGTCAGCCCAGGTTCAGAATTCTGAACCTGCACACTTAGAAAAGTTTACAACTTTATAGATGCACATAAAAGGAGCGTCGCGATTAACTTACATTCACAATTCAAAGCAATGTGAAAATAAGTCATATAAATAACCGTGGAAAACTGTAAAACGGCTGTCTCAGTCTTATAATACAAACGAATGTTGTTTACTGTCCGACGTTTCGGCCTTTGATGTAGGCCTTTTTCAAGGAAAATAAAGTCTATCGTTTATAGTCAAAATTTGCCGATGTCTGACGCTACGTTGTCTGGTCAATTTTAGAACATGTATAACCATATAAATAACTTCACAGTTATTTCAGCTGAAGCTTACATCGATACAGATGCAAAATTTAAATTTACATATTAGCTGATGTAATATTGTGTCATCACAGAAGAAATTACGGCATGCTTCAAGCGTAAATTTCAATTATTCTAAGAGTGTGGATTCAGGAAATGAATTATGGAACTGAGTTTAGGAATATTATTCTAAAACTTAATTGAAGAATTATATTATGGAGCTGAATTCAGGATTTAAATAATGGTTCAGAAGTCAAGTCCAAAATTCTGGTCCGGAGTTCGGAGATCTAAAATTTTGTTCCAGAATCCAGGTCCAGAACATATCTGAAAATTCGTTCAACAATTCTAAAAATTTAATTTCTGAATCTGAATTCTGGATACTAACTCATATCTTAAATTAACACTAAATACAGTTCCTGAAAACTAGTTCTAGAATCAAGAATTAGGATTCAGTTCCAGAATCATAGTTTGAACTTTTGAAAGTGTTTTCCTAACTGTTTTCTGAAACTGATCCCTGAAATATTATTCTAAACCTTAAATTAGATTCAGAGATAAGATGGAGCCGAACCCTTGTGCTGAATTCAGGTTTAGAATTCCATTCCAGAATCCAATCCCAATGAGGCGTCAAACATCGCACAAGGTCTGGTTTTGCTGCTGCTAGTTGAAGGTTCGTACCACGACTTCCAGTCCCATCTAACACATTAAAAGGAATAAACGATTTTCGAGTGCATTTTTTATACATGTCCAGTAGAACACTGGGACAAACACTTAGTTTTAAAGTTATTTATGGTTAACTCACTCTGTTGAAAATTTAATCACAATTTGCTGATCATAATTATGATGAAATGTAAAAAGAATTATGTTGCTACGTTTAGTATAACTCGTGATATTCACGATTTAGTTCAATCATTTTTTGAAAAGACGCCCCATAATAAAGTAAGACGTATTCACGTCAAAAGTTATGTACATCGTTATTGTGTAGTATTTTATCTCCGCAATGGAGAATTGATGCATACCTTTTTATTCTTTATTCTAACTTTAATCGACGCATTTGGTTGCTAAGCATGTTACCACCCTTGTTCAACATCATTGCATTTTGGCGCGGGGGAGTGTGAACAAATGGTTGGTAAGAGAAAACTGACATTTCGAAGAAATATATAACTAACGTTCTTCTCTATTTCCTTCCAATTTTTCAAAACAATGAATTGAATTAAACTGCTTAGAAGAATACTGCCCTGATTTGGATAGTCTTTTTCTAAACCCGAATCTTCGAGTCGATGAGCTATAAATTGAACCGGATTTCAATTATATTGCATCTTATGTATAAGACCATTAGGCAAGCATAAATTATTCTCAAACAATATTCATAAAAAACACAGAAAGAAAAGGTGACGACTCACGATTTCATTCGTCAATCAATGAATTGCTCACAAGATACTGCATGTAAGGTATGAAAGTGTGTATGAAATGAAACCGTAAAAGTCACGCAATACGTGCAAAACGTTTTTGGATGGACAGTGAACAAATTTGATTCGTTAGATCAACTCGTAGAGAAATTTACGCAAACATAAATAGAAAGAAATTGACTCTTATCTAGGGTGCTTTTCATTGTTTGTCAACCGGCACCAGCCAATAACCTTACAGATGTAACCAACACTAACGTTCCTACGTGGTAAGTGGAATCTCTCGAAAGGAATAAAAAGGCAACCACACTTAAGAAGTGGAAACAGTAGGGCTATACTACAGCTGAAACAGTATGCATGCAAGTGTTTCATTTGCTTAGTTTAAGGGAGGCATAAATAGTGTTCACAAATACAGCGACTCGCATTGCACTGGTAGGTAAACTGTGATAATTGGCCAGTTTTCTGATTCGTGTCTGAGCACAGTTCGTTAATAATAAACACAACGAAAAGTGAAGTGTGTTTATATTTTTTCGAGGGCGTGTCATATTATCACGCCTATGAAAATAAAATCATTTAACCAATTATTTATTTCAACAAATATTGTTTTATTATGATTCTTGAAAGGATATATTTTTTTCAATCCTGAAATTAAATAGAAACATTCTTTACTGTTTTTAAATTGAGCTGAGAAATTACTTATTTATAGTTGATGAAAATTGAGACTTGCATTTGGTTAATTGTGGCGCAATCCTCGCTTGATACGTAGATGTAATCAAATGGATAGATGATAGACCTAATAATACTAAGGGCATATTCAGTAGTGTTCTAGTTCTAGATGCATAATTTATGTCTGTTACAAAATTTAAATCTGACTTTATAACAAGAAAAACTGACAGTTACAAAAAATAGAACGTCATCGTAGACCAGTTTTAAATTTGACAGAAGAACTGGTCGAATAAATAAAACTAGAACGGCTGGCTGGGGATACGTTTGTTCCAGTTTCTGCTTCATTATAGATCTTCCATATAGCACTTCTAGCTGCTGAATTTGCTCTAAGGTTTTGAGCAATTTCAAAAATTAACAGCAGAAAAGTTGGTAGAATCGACTTTCTCCAATTAGAATGAAATTTTACACGCGTTTTCAATACCGCAAACCATTTGTTTTGCTTGAATGAAAAAACCAATTCGACTCAGGACTGAATGAAGCAAGCTCTTCTTTTGATCGATGTAATTCAGAACCTGTAAATTGTGCAAAAATAATGCATTAATAAATTGAAGGAAATCGATTGGGCACTCTAAAAAATACACACTGAAAAATGTAGAATATACTTTCTAGAATTACAAAATTAACCAAAAACCTACTATTAAAAATCAGCATCTCAATGATATTGGACAATTACTCTTAACCTTTACTTAAAATAAACATTAAACGCTAATTTGATCAGTGTGAAATAACACTACAAATATCTAGTCTCAATAAAGTTTCCACGGTAACTTCGAACTGTCGTAACGATTTTCAATAAATTTTCTACTCTAGAATAATATGAAGTACGCAGATTGATTCATAAACCTCTAAACTGTAGCTGACGATTGATTACAAAAAAACAATCAAAATTTCCAGTTCCAGATTATTTTCACCTGCAAAATATGCCATATCTACTGTCCTTGTTTATGCATACATTAGCATAACCTTATCAATTTTTAAAAATTTTGATCCAAGATGTTAGGAATTCTTCGTTTTTGGCATTTTCGCTCTAATTGACGGTTTAAAGTTTTAAACACATCTCACCCTATTGTTCCGGAACTGGAAGTGAGATCCGAACAAAGGTCGAAAGCAGTCTACTTTTACTATTTCCGTTACCTGCGGAAACGGGAGGTGGGAATCGATATGGTTGAAATCGGCTCGTTTGCAAAGAAACTATCATAATCTTTAAATTGAAACAGTTCTGAATCAAATTTAGAAGAATTGTATGGTTCGACCTTTTTCATATAGAAAGGCTATGAAATCACTTGAAATCCGTATTTCCACCAGGTCGCAGAGCATTGCCTTCAATTTTGAAAAAAAATGTTCAGATATTTTAGCAGCCCACTCTCATATGTTTTCAATTTGTCGCTCCAGTAACTAACATTCCCTATTGATTGGAAATATTCCGTTATGTTCCATGTTTATAATAAAGGTGACATATGTAACGATGTTCATTGCCGAGGAATCACGTCATTGTGTGTTGAATCAAAGATTTTTGTATCGCTATCAATGCTAATATTTGTCAACTTGTCGTCATTATATAAACGATTACCAGCATGGATTCTTTCCCGGTCGATCGATTAAGACAAATCTAATTAGTTTGAAGTCTAATAGCACCGAATAAATGTCTAAAAAATACCAGATTGATGTGATTTACACAGACTTTAAGACTGCTTTCGACTATGTTAACCACGAAATTTTATTGTTTTTCTTGGCATTACATTCCTTTTGTGGAATTTGGACTTTCTGTTTCAACAGACTTAGCAGCCGATTCATAGCGTACAGGATCATTGCATGGCTGGTACTACGATCCTACTGACACTAAGAATCCTTCTAGGTCGGGAGTCGAACACATGACAACTGGTTTGTAAGACCAACGCCCTATGCATTGAACCGCCAACCCGGGTAGACGAAATTGTACTTACTATGCTATTAAGCTTGCTCGATTCGATTTTGTCAATGGATTTCAACATATCTCGTCAATCGTCAAGTTGTACAAATTGGAGGCACTGTATCTGAATCCTTTACTAGCAGTTTTGGAGTTCCTCAAGGAAGCACACTTGGACCACTTCTTTTTTCGCTGTTTATTATCGGTGTTGTCTTAAGACATGGTGGAAAGCTGTTGTTTGCCGATAATTTGGAAATATTTCTCTTTATTCGAGAAGAAGCTGATTGTCAAAAATTGCAGCATCTCGTCGATATGTTTCATGAATGGTGTGTACGAAACATGATGATTCTCTGTGTTGCAAAAAGTTATGTTATAAGCTATCATTGTACGAATAATAAATTTAGTTTCAATTATAAGTTACCAGCAAGCTATCGTGATGTACATTTTCTATCGTGTTGTATAGTTTATTGAAAGTTTACTGAAGAATAGTATCAAACGGTATATTTGTCGATTTAGTCAACGCGCAACGGTTGTCGCATGTAGTATGCGAGAAAATACGTTCCGTGTGGATTATTCACAGTTTCTAAAGCATCTTTTCCATGATGTAATTCTTGAATTCATCGGGAAGGAACTCGGACTATTGTGTGAAAATGTCCTTCAAACTCAACCAAGTAAGAGGCTAGGTTGTACTTTTGTAAAGGTCAACAGCCTCACCGTAGCCGAGGAAATCGTAAAGCAACACGACAACAAGCATGAAGTCACGATCGACGGGAAAGTATACAAGCTACGTATAACGATGGAAGACAGAGCAGTAGAAGTGCAACTCTTCGATCTTCCCGAGGATGTCACCAACGAACACGTTTCTCGGAGATTTTTGTCAGAATAAATGAAACGTACATAGCGGGAGAACCAATATCCACTTACCAGTTGGAAGAACGAGTGAGGCGAAAAACAACGATCGAGTACATAAAGCACGAAAGAGATGAAATAATAAACAATTCAATCTCAATTCAAAAGCATATAGTCCACCATTTCACCGAACTGTACGCGCGCAGTCATGTCGATGAAATCGCGAATGATAGTCCGTTCCAATGCGATAGAGTCATTCCCGATCAGGATCCAGAAAACGGAGCGATCATGGAAGCAATCACTACCCCTGAAATTCTTACTGCAATACCCCAATAAAATTATTTTTCAGGCTACCCTTGCTTTGAAAGATAGAATCACACGTCTGAAATCAATCAAAAATAGAGGAAAAATAGTATCTTTCGATCTTGACCACGCATTTGATAGAGTGAACATATAACATCATCATCATCATCACGTTTATTAATAAACGGACACATTTCTTCTCCCTTCCGAAATCAACGTTCGGTTAGACAAGGCGACTCTTTGTCAATGCTATTGTTCACAATTTATTTTTATCCACTTCTGCAAATGCTAGAACAAACAGCTGGAGTAGAATTGATTGCTGCATACGCATTACGATGAGCATTATTGTCTAAATAAATATATAAATATATAAATAAATAAATAAAAAAGACTAGTAAAAATTATCAGTGTCATATGTCGACTCAGTTCGCCGAGCTGAGAATAGTGTGTGTGTATAAATGTGTGTATATGTGTCAAATTATCTCACTAGATTTTCTCGGAGATAGCTGAACCGATTTTGACAAACTTATATTCAAATGAAAGGTCTCACGGTCCCATATCCCTGAATGTCATACGGATCCGACTTCCGGTTCCTGAATTATAGGTTAAAATTTGTTGAAAATGTTACACCGTCACTAAAAATGACGAAACAAACACCGTATTACCTGTTTTAATTCACCTAGTGATTTAATGATGCCTTTCTCATATTACTCATAACATAATAAATATTACCGAGAATTCGCCCAAACAAGTGTTCACTGAATGTTTGTACGGACTTAATCTAACAAACTCTACAAATCCTGTTTACCCTGTAGTTCCGGAGCCGGAAGTAGTTTTCACAACAAATTTAGGAATTCAGCATAAAGTAAGACCTTTCGAAATATTTTCATATTTTTTCAAACAAATTTCAATGCATTGACATTCATTTATTCTTTCGGTCGCACTAAAAATAAAATAGCAAAAATTGTTATCAACCGCAGCACCGCCTTTTACCTATATCACACACGTAGCAGACATCCGTAACCGTTTCGTTTTTTTATAGCGTGTACGAAATAGAACAAAGCACGCATCTTTCGTTTTGCATTTTCTTCTTCAACCGTACGACCACATACCGATGTGTTAAGGGAGAGTGTTCGGTTACCCGCACCCTTTTCTTTTAAGCTTAGAACCTCTGATTAAGTGCACATTATGCAGACATCTATACATCAATGGAAAGCTAAAGACCCTAGCTAACAACTGAACAAGAAACTAAGTTGGCGGCAGCATTGCCGTCAATTGGTTTCGTTACTTTCGGCACGTCAGAATAGACATTGCACAATTAGTGTAAAATAAGTGCGTTGTAAGTAGCAACGAATTTACGTCTGCTTAGCGGATTATGTTGATCCGCGAGGTGGCATTAGTAGATCAACATAATCTGCTAATGCACTGATGAGCTGAATGCGAAACGTAAATAATTTATTTTAGTCATGTGCACTTTAGCACAAACTGGAACCCAAGAGATTCCAAACCCCCAAATGACTACTATCTGTTAGCGGCCAGCATTGCCGTCAATTGGTTTCGTTACTTTCGGCACGTCAGAATAGACATTGCACAATTAGTGTACAATAAGTGCGTTGTAAGTAGCAACGAATTTACGTCTGCTTAGCGGATTATGTTGATCCGCGAGGTGGCATTAGTAGATCAACATAATCTGCTAATGCCCTGATGAGCTGAATGCAAATCGTAAATAATTCAATTTAGTCATGTGCACTTTAGCACAAACTGGAACCCAAGAGGTTCCAAACCCCCAAATGACTACTATCTGTTGACGGCCAGCATTGCCGTCAATTGGTTTCGTTACTTTCGGCACGTCAGAATAGACATTGCACAATTAGTGTAAAATAAGTGCGTTGTGAGTAGCAACGACTTTACGTCTGCTTAGCGGATTATGTTGATCCGCGAGGTGGCATTAGAAGATCAACATAATCTGCTAATGCACTGATGAGCTGAATGCGAAACGTAAATAATTCAAGAAACTAAGTTGATTCAAGCGATTGAGAAAACCTTATTATAAATTTAGTAAAGTGATAAATTTTGGCCTTTTCAAAAAAGATGTTCGATTACCGGCACCCCCAAGAAATTTCTCTAAAAATGGAAAAATATAAGTAAAACCCTGTTTTAATCCACCTAGTGGTATAATGATGCCTTTCTCATATCAATCATACTATCATATATAATACTGTGGGATTCTTAAAAATAATTTTCTCCGATTCTTAAAAGAATAACCAAAATCGGTTTGATTGACCGTCTACTGATAAAAACTATCAATTGGAAAAGATTTGAGGTCGATTTAGAATTTTTTTTATGGTTTTTCCCCATTTTCAGTGATGGTATACAATTTTGTCGTGAATACGACTTACTTTATTATACGGTGCCTTTTCAAAATTAGCCATATGGAAGAATGGGCAGAGCTTAATCGTGAATATCTCGACTTGCATTAATGGCAGCAACTTAATTCTTTCTCTATTTCATCAAAAATATGATCAGGAATTTAGGAAAATATTTTGAACAGTGTGAGATAACCACAAACAACTCAAAAATTAAGTTTTCTCTAAATTTGAAACCAACGCGGAAAACTCTTTACTTTTGCTTGGGTTTTTCGCGCAAGGACGACGATTTTGAGGTAGTTAGGCACATATCTTCAACTGACTGCGTATAAAAGGGTAACCGTGGTCGAAAATCGATTTATTCTTGTGCGATGGATGGAAGCAGACGTCGTGGGAATTATTTAATCAACCAGCAGTTTCGGAGAGCGCACCTTCTGCGTGGTTAAAAACCTCAAACGCTCTGGTCGCAACTCTCATTTGGACTTCAGTCGTCCAGTGGAGCAGTTAGCAATGAAAGCAAACCTTTTGCGTGGTATAAACCCTAGATTCGTCATCTAACACTCGATGTGGATAGACAAATAACCTACTACGACTAATTTCGATTTTGTTTTATTTTTTATTCGCAGTTTCTACCTACCCAAGCTATGGGTAAAACGCGCCATAGATCCGAGAAGGATCCAAAGGATGCTAAGCGTCTGAAGCCAAGTGATGTACAGGTAAACGACCGTTTGTTGAGTAAAAACCAATATGCTGATCTGCCAGTTGATGTCGAAGAGGAACTGCAGAAGAAGGAAAAAATGCCGCCTTTCTACCTGAAGGGTTTCCCACCAACTCTACGCTCGGATTTCAACACACTGATCAGCAAAGGACTACAGGCAACAATCCGTTTATGTACTGAAGGCTACAAAATAACTGTTCCGGCTTTGAACCACTACAAAGGAGTGGAATGTTATCTGAAGCAGACAAAAGCTGAATACTTCACACACGACATTGCCGCCAACAAACCTATGAAGGTTGTACTTCGAGGACTACCCGACATGATGGAAGCCGAACTAAAGCAGGCACTGTCGGAGGCTGGACTAAACCCTATGATGGTATTTAAAATGAAACGACATAATACGGACAAAAATTTTAGAGCTCAACTGTACCTGATTCATCTGGAGAAGGGCTCCATCACCATGAGTCAACTGAAAAGATTAAATCGTTATTTCACATAATCATCGAATGGCAAAAGTATAAACCGGTACATCGGGATGTCACACAGTGCACGAACTGTTTGAACTACGGCCATGGAGCGAGGAATTGCCACATGAAAAGTAGGCGCGGGAAATGTGCCGAACCACACAATACCGACGATTGCCTACTAGATGACATCGCTGTAAAATGTGTGAACTGTGATGGCGACCATCTATCTACTAGCAAATCGTGTCCCAAACGTGCTGAATTCACAAAAATTCGACAACTTTCGTCCCGTAAACAATCAACGCGCAAGAATGTTCCACGGATGGATTAAAATAATTTCCCACGGCTCCCACCGAAGAGGGATATTCCGAATTTGCCGCCACTTCCTCGCAGCAACCCAAAAGATTCAACCGCTGGATCACAATAAGAATCTTCTTCAAAAATCCCTCCTGGATGGGGCAATAATCAACCACAAGCAAAGGATGACTCTGGTGATTTATTCTCTGCTGAACAACTGATCGTCATTTTTGAAACAATGACAACAAAACTTCGAAACTGCAGAACGCGGTTAGATCAAATCAACGCCTTAGGCAAATTCATCATCGAATATGCAATATAATGAATTGGTTCTAGTAAACTGGAATGCTTGCTCACTCAGGAGCAAAACTGCTGAATTGTCCGACTTTCTTCAAGAGAAGAATGCCGATATTGCAATTTTAACTGAAACTCATCTGTATAGCTTCCGGCCGAGCGGTGGCGGAAGAGGAATAACGAAGAGGATGTTTCTTTTTCACAGTTAGAAAAATAATAAATTTGTTTCTTATTTAAACTTTTATTTGTTTTGTAATTCGCAATAACGTCTTGTAGCAAATTCTTCGCAAAACTGCTACCACTTGTTATCTTTTCTCGATGACACTACAGTGGGTCTGTACTGGTCTATGCTTCTTGTGCTATATGTTTTGTTCACGCAATCTATCTTATTCCTTAGAGAAGGTTTCTTCTCTCACTTGTTACCATCAGACTATGTGCTTACAACTTCGATATTTAATTCTATTTATCACTATTCAGAAACTGTTAACATGATTTCTGTCACTCATATTCTGCGAATTCTCTTCTTTGTAATGACTTTATACCCGAATTGATATCACTAAAGAAAACATTTATTAACACGAGAACTCGGACGAGACGGCCTAACTTATCTGCGGGTCGAATCCCGCGACTAACGCCTATCTACCGCACTCTGTAAAACTGAACTGACTTCTAACTCTTCCCAACTAGGGGTTTTTAATCTCCTAACACTTACTTTCGGGTGAAGCCCGAAGATTTTAGTACAAGCCGAGCTTGTGATTTCAGGTAGAAAGTTCATCCGACTTTCTCCCGAAGTTCTATCGAGAGCCGAGACCATTGTCACTATGCCAATGACAGTGACCGGTGCCCGTGAAAAGACATTTTTGTTATTGCTCGTCGCGTTTACGCTGACATGAAGGCTTGCCTGAAAGGTGACGAGTTTTTCCTTCACGACTAGGTTGCTGTTCTTGCAATGTCATTATACCTTCATGGCTCCCTATTTTATTCACAATACTAACATGTTCGAAGGGAAATTTGCTAAGGGCGCTGCATGCCCCCTTACTTACTGAGCTTGATGTTACCTGAAGGGTAAACATCAAGTCGGATGCGTTGGTTTATAACATTAAAGTTTGTAGCTGGGTCACAAATTTCCGTATTTACAATTGCCAATTGGTTTATTTTTTTGTTGTTGGCTATACGTTAGTTCAATTTCCTAACCTTACGATGGTCCGTGTGTGTGTGTGTTCTCCTCTGACGCCATCCTGCTCCATGGTATGCTTCTATTGTTGCTTTATCTGTGGGAGTGATCGAACGGTTGCTAGTCTCGGACTCTGGGTTCCGTGTCGTTCTCGTTCCTAATAGCTCATTCTTCTGTGTTGGTGGCTTCTCATTGCTTATGTACTCGCTTCATTGGGCATAGTTGAAAATTGACCGTTGACTCCTTTGCATTTTGGACATCATTGGGATTACTGTCAGTAGTAATATTGGTATTCTGTATTGTTGCTTCTCATCCTGGCTTCTCGTTTGGTACAATGTGTTGAGGCTCCTAGCAACTTTTATGCATTGCATTTGACTTCGTGGTTATCTTCTTCGTAGTGTATTTTTAAACAACCAACTGTTTATTTTTTTTTTTTTCACGCATTAATAAGCTTTGATTTTCCAATAATTGTTTATGGTATTCAGCTGAGCTTTGACGATGCTCACTGAATAAATTATAGGGTAGCAGTTTGTAACGCTGTTGCATACCCGCGCAAGTCATCTTTAACTGCGTTGACTGCATTTACTTCCTTTTTGTTTTGTTATCATTTGTACTTGTTGATGTAGCAATTTGTAACGTTGCCATTATTTCGGTTTGTTATTACGTCTTCCATGCTAAATTTTTCCGCAATTTTTTTTTTGGCCTCGATTTTTCAGCTCTGCTGTTCTTCCTTCTGACGTCTTGGTGATTCCCCGGTTCCCTTTGTCTTCAACTTGCCACCGCATCCGATCACACCCTCTCGTTCTCTTAGGTAGCTTGGCTAAGCTACTGACATCCTTCCTTCTGCGACGACTATTTACGGGCACGCACACAGTTTGGGACTCCAAAAAAAAACTCCTATTCGTTTTGCATGATTCTGTGCCTGTAATTTAATCTATTTTCTATGAGTGTTATTATTATTATTATTTTATATACGTATTTTTTTCATAATTTCATTGTACATCGTATACAATTTTTCTTTATCGTACATGTTCTTTCTATTAGTTGAATCTATGTGTTTTTTTTTTTTTTTTTTTTTTTATGCATTTAAATGTTTCTGCGATCTATTTATTCTCGTGTACTTTTCTATTATTATCTCGTGTGCTTTTCCATTAATCGAGAGGTTTTAATGTTTACTTTTCTTTTTTTTTTCTTCGAGGTACCTCGCACCTCTTTTAACCCGTAGATACAGGTCGACAACCCGTCTGTCGACAATACGTCTGTCTGTGGATATAAAATTGTTATTAAAGTTGCGGCATGCGAATGCTTGTTGTAGGTTGTAATGAATCTTTTCTAAACCCTTTTTTTTCTAAACTTTTTCCCGCAACTAGCTTCTATGCCGTGTTCATTTTAATGGTGTCTTACCATCCTTGCTTCCATAGCTTCAGAAGCCGTCCTTCCATCTGGTGCTACTTTTTGGTGTTCGTATTGTTTCCGAGCTATTCCCTTTTTTGCTGCCAATTCCTATCTCTCTATTTCTTAATTCTATTATCGTGAACGGTTCCACATACTCATTTTCCGTTTCTGTTTCTCTGTTGGTGCTTTTTTGTCTCGGTTCTACAGAGATTGTCGGTATTGGTTCTTCTTGAGTCTCCGCTATCGGCCGTGCTCTTTCGTTCTTATTCATCAAGATAGGCCCTGATATCATGTCTTTAGTTATGGGTTTTCCTCCCTTACTATTTCCGTTTGTAATCGTTATATCGTACAATTCTATGTCTGAAGTTTTGATTTTCTTTCTTTCGACGTTTCCGTTGCTTTTTATAACTTTCGTTGTGCTACAGCATGAAATTTTTCCTTTATGACAATAGGCACAACCACTTATTATGCCCAGGCTTATTATGATAATCGTGCTTATGCTTATCCATGGGTATTCCAGTGGTGCGTAAGTCATGTTCTGTAATTCTATTTTTCTTTCCTTTAGTTTCTTCACGTCTATTCCTATATCAAAGAGGCGTTTGTTGTTTATAAACGTATAGAGCATGTTCTTTTTATCCAATACCGGTATATCTGTGTGCTTAGATATCTCCTTTTGTTCTATCGGCTCCTCCAAGATTTTTCTGAGGTATATTGGTTCCTCGGCTTCTTCTTTATCCTGGTGTCTGATGATTACCTCACTAGTTTTCAGCATCGTGCCGTATTTCAATTCCATAGTCCCCACTCCTAATATTTCCTTTCTTTCAATTCCTTCGCCATTAGTTTGCGTTATATTAATTTCTGTTGATCTTGGCGCCACATACACCCATATATTTGGCCGCGCTGTTTCGAACCACATTGTATGATTTAACCTGAGAGCGCGGGCATCACAGGTCCTTGCCGTTCCTTTAAAAACCATATTTGCGAGGCACTCGCTGCTTGTCTCTAGATTGCCTTCCATTTTAGTCATATTACATATCTTCGTCCCAATATAGTCACTGCATCCTTTGTACGTCTTATCATCTATGACATATCCCCATCTCCTGTTTTTCTCTACCATTATTATGTTTCTTTTCAGATGTGTTAGCGTTACTATATTACCATGCATTCGTGGCATAACTATTCCCCTAAGTGTCGTAAACTCTGCTTTTGTAACCAGTGGTATGGCTAGTTTTACTTTCAATATACCTCTTTCATCCATAATGTGTGTGATTCTGGCCTTGTTAAAGATTTCCAAACTTAAATAACCGTTTTCTGTTCGCGGGAAGTCTGTATTTCCCGTCGATCTTTTCCCCTGTGTCTCCATTTCTTTTAGCAATTGCCTGGGTTCTGCTAGCTCCGTTATTATTTCTATTGCTCCCGCCTCCCCGGCTAGGATTTTTAATGCAAGTATTTGTCTATGACGTATTCTCCGTACGATGTTTCGCCATTCCACTACTTTTCTTATTGCTGTCATTTCCATCAACAATAAGTCTCTTGTTGATTCTGTTTGGTTCATGTCCCTGAGAACCTCGTTTTTCATTTCTTCGTCTTTTCGATATGTTTCAATAGCCTTCAGATCTATCTGATGCACTGACTCATTCACCAAGTTATAAATTGAATCGACGGCTGCTGTTTGTTGATACGTTAGCTCTTTTATTTTTTCTTCATTGCCTCTTAGCCTATCTATATCCATATCTATTCTTCTCCTATCTTCGGAGTCCATTAGCCCTATCGCGTTCCACACGCTTCGGCGTTTCCTTCCCCTCGGCGATCTCCTTATCATTTCTCCGAGGTCGTATATTTCTTTGCTATCTTCCTCTAGCATTTTAATTAACTCCCTGCACCGGCTAGGATCTATCGTCCTTGGTGGAGATTTGCAGTCCTCCACCAGGGACTGTACCCCCTGTCTAGTTCTATCCATAATTGTTAGTAATTCTTCCAAATTTACACTCACCCTGACATCATATGATCCGCTTATCATTCGCGCTATCCCCAGTTTCTGTAACACGAGATTCCCATCGTAACTTCCGCTGTTTTCTCCTAATACCCCGATGGCCGTCATGATACTGGAATGTATACAAGCAGACACATTCCAAACGTGAAAACTCTTGGATTTCTTAATCAAAGAATTTTTTTTTTTTTTTTTTGCTTAAGATTATAGTACACAAAAAAAACAACTGATACTAATAATCCTTAAAAAAATATATCTCTTTCGACCTGCTAGGTATTGTTAGTATGACATGTCTCCCATGTCAGAATGCATTTTTTTTTTCAGATGGACGTAGTTTTGTCTAACTTCAAAAGGTTCGAGAGTTTTTTTTATTCTTGATTTTATTTTTCAAATATAAATATATCTCAGACCATATATCGCGTCGTTTTCAGTTGGCGTTGATGACATCCTTTTCCTTGTATTTCTCCTTAGCCGCTTGTTTTTTTTTCTTTTTGGTCTCTTTCGGGATGTCTTCTGCAAATCAGGCAGCGCCCTTAGCAAATTTCCCTTCGAACATGTTAGTATTGTGAATAAAATAGGGAGCCATGAAGGTATAATGACATTGCAAGAACAGCAACCTAGTCGTGAAGGAAAAACTCGTCACCTTTCAGGCAAGCCTTCATGTCAGCGTAAACGCGACGAGCAATAACAAAAATGTCTTTTCACGGGCACCGGTCACTGTCATTGGCATAGTGACAATGGTCTCGGCTCTCGATAGAACTTCGGGAGAAAGTCGGATGAACTTTCTACCTGAAATCACAAGCTCGGCTTGTACTAAAATCTTCGGGCTTCACCCGAAAGTAAGTGTTAGGAGATTAAAAACCCCTAGTTGGGAAGAGTTAGAAGTCAGTTCAGTTTTACAGAGTGCGGTAGATAGGCGTTAGTCGCGGGATTCGACCCGCAGATAAGTTAGGCCGTCTCGTCCGAGTTCTCGTGTTAATAAATGTTTTCTTTAGTGATATCAATTCGGGTATAAAGTCATTACAAAGAAGAGAATTCGCAGAATATGAGTGACAGAAATCATGTTAACAGTTTCTGAATAGTGATAAATAGAATTAAATATCGAAGTTGTAAGCACATAGTCTGATGGTAACAAGTGAGAGAAGAAACCTTCTCTAAGGAATAAGATAGATTGCGTGAACAAAACATATAGCACAAGAAGCATAGACCAGTACAGACCCACTGTAGTGTCATCGAGAAAAGATAACAAGTGGTAGCAGTTTTGCGAAGAATTTGCTACAAGACGTTATTGCGAATTACAAAACAAATAAAAGTTTAAATAAGAAACAAATTTATTATTTTTCTAACTGTGAAAAAGAAACATCCTCTTCGTTATTCCTCTTCCGCCACCGCTCGGCCGGAAGCTATACAAGTGGTGACAGCGGCACTAGCCGGAAGTGGCAAGGAAACGCCAGGACTAAGGAATAGGAATCCGGAATTAAGGATGTTAGGAGAAGTAGCATTAGTATGGTGAGTCCCCACTATTTTATTTTTTTTTCTCCTCGTTGTTTTGATCACGTAATGTTGCCACTTATTGTCATAAAAAAATAAAGATGGCATTAGCGCGAAAATTTTTCTAATTGATTTAGCTCGCGCTCGCAAGGACCAATATTATTTTTTCTAACTACATTACTCACAATCCATCAACTAGTAAACGATATCAGATTTTTTTTTTCTCATGCCTACAGCGGGTTTCTAGAACAGTTATATACATTCCGCTGTTGAGGCATTTGGCAAGCAATAAATTTGTTCAAGTTTCCTTGAAAACTGCGGACGTATAGATTACGCTCACAGTTGATTTATTTACGTTTTGACCGCGGTCAATACGAGCGCATGTGTTGAAAAAAAAAACAACACCGCGATAATACTTACAAAAGTGGCCACACTAGAATAAAGGCCTAAGAAGTTTTTTTTTCTCTCCCCCTCGTTGAAGAGACACGAATATCACGACCAGCGGAACAGTTTAGCACTGGTGTAATGATTGTAAGGTCAAGGTGACCATCCGAAACCAACGCGAATGAGCGAAGGAATCGGCAATCTGACGCATCATTTTGCGAATAAGCAAAGCCGTCTGACATAATAAAGCAAGCCAACGAGCGACACAACCAGGAGTGCATGCTACGATGTATGTATACTTAAACGGTAGTGAACTAACCCATATGGGCGGAGCCTACCGAAAAATGCGTTGCTAGGCGACGAACCAAAACAATCGCGGCCATATTTACGGCTAAAAGCCGGGCAAACCGAAACAAAAACATAGCACGGGGAAAAGAAGCGGTATATGACAATAATAACAATAAACCGACATTGACTTTGAGTATGGTATGACTCACGCGTGGCGAGCAATAACGATCACCCGCAAACGAAGGGAAATGTTTCTAGATGTTTACACCGAAAAAGGTATTGAGCAAAACTAACAAAGACGTTCGCAGATGTCAAGACTAGAAGAAATAGGCGAGTATATTGCACACGAATACGAGAATTTATACAAAAATAAGACTAGAGCAAGATCATTACAAGGGATCCTAGCCAAGAAGGAAACACTTAAGGAAGCCTTCGCCGAATTCGAACAACTGATCGGAGGTTACGAGTTTCGGGTCTCAGTAAGTGAATGGAACAAACTAACAGACCTTTATAACGTCGTGCGAACAAAATATGAGGCAGCATCGAAAATCCTAAGCGAATCAATCGTTATAGAAACCAAACAGGATCGCCCTACCGGGCGGCACAGAAGTATATCGGAAGCTGGGAGTACAAAACATAATATAGCACAGCGTCAAAGAGTGCATTCAGCTATTGAGAATAACAACAATTACGAAGAGTCCCAAAAGCCAGGATCAAAACCGTACAATACCAATAATTCAAATAACAACATGAGCCTCCAGGACGGAACATATCGGTTCCCAAAAACCGAAGCCATCCAGTGCATACCGGATTTTCATGGGTCATTTAATGAGCTTAATGCGTTCCTATATCACATAGAGCATTTTGCGGATGAAATACCGGAAGGTATGCCGCACAATGAGCTAATTTATGTCGTTTTATTGAAACTTAAGGGAAAAGCGGCGAACAGCATATTAAAAATCAGAGCCGAAACTTGGCCGGAGACAAAAGCGAATTTAGTAAGAGAATTCGGTGAAGTGATTAAAATCGAAAATGTGTTAGCAGATATGGAGACTTTAAGACAAAACCCGCGAGAATCTTATAAGTCATACAAAAAACGTGTAATGAAAATAAAGGAACATATAGATCTATATAATGAAGGCGCCCAAGGAAACAGCGCATTAGATAAGAATTTGAGGTTGCATTGCATAGCAGGCCTGAGAAACGATGATCTCAGGAGAACGGCCCAGGGACAACGAAACATGGCTCTGGGAGAATTGCTAGACTTTCTCGAAGAGCAACACGTAGAATGTGAGCGGCTATTAGACCTAGGAGAGAGACTGAGATGCATGGAAATCTCTGGCTCACGGAACGGCAGTAGGCAAACAAGAAACCACAGAGAAAGGAACAGCTTTAACAATACGAATACTACAGCGGACAGCGGTATGAGGCAGAATTACAGGTACCCGCAAGGAGAAGGATTCAGAAACCCACGTGTAGATAGGGGTGCAGCTCATCAGACAAGGGTCATGAGACACAACCAAGAGCCTACTACATCTCGGCAATATAACGCATTAAGCAGTGGGTCCAACCAGAGACATTATGGCGAATCGCACCAGGCATTCCGACAGGAACCGTGTAACCAACTAACAAGAAGAAATTATGAGAGAGAAAACCAACAACGACCAAGAGCTAGAATGTATGGGTACCAACCACAAAATACCCATACACAAAGCGGAGGCCGGAGTAATTGGAACAAACCTGAAATTTCTATTTTTATTTCCAATTACAGGATTCACAGGCTCGACAGGACAACTACCAGAGGAGGGGGAATTGCCATTGCCGTTAAACGATCCATTCAGCTCAGGCTTCTGTCAGCCTTTAAATTGCAACTTATAGAAGCCATCGGAATTGAGATTACAACGACGATGAGACCCATCATCATCATTGCAGCGTACTGCCCCAAACAAACCAATCTTCGAGATGGTACGTGTGCATCATTGAAGCGAGATTTGGCTATGCTCACTCGATGACAGAACAAATTCATCATTGGTGGGGACCTGAACGCACGGCATGAGCTGTGGGGAAACAAAAGACAGAATCGAAACGGATTCGTACTTGCCGAAGATTAGGGGCTGTCCATAAAAGACGTCACGCCGCAAGGAGGAGGAGGGTGTTTCATAAAACGTGACCTTTTGTGACAGGGGGAAGGGAGGGAGGTTTTTGAAATGTGACGTCCAATATTTTCAATGAGCGCATTTTTGAAATACCGCTTTGCCCTATTTCCTGAAAAAAATCTCCACAATAAACGTTTACATTCTATAGGAAAACGTGTATTTGTTGATGTAAAAGCTTCTTCTTGTAAATTCGGAAATGAATGATGCAGGAAATCATTTCTGTTGTGATCAGCAAAAGTGCACGGAGGAGCGAGTAAATTAGCGAAATTAATACATTTTGCCTAATATGAGTAAAAAAGAAAAAGATGCCTTCAAACAATTTTTTCAGTAATTTGATTTTCTAGCATTGATAATAGTATATCAAAAGAATTTCTCTTATCTGATTCTGATGCAGTTTATTCAATTGTACTCCATTTAAAAAAGGGCGGGAGATCAACGATTTTAGACGTAGATCATGTTATGTCTTATCTTGATCATATGTGATTTTCCTCCACCAACATCAAAGCTTATCGAATAATCCAATGATTGAACTTATATAAATCAAGAATCATTTTAGCCCAAAATCACTACCCATTGTGTGACGGAAGATCAGTACCGATATTGATCGATGTGATTTAAAATTCACTGATCAACTGATCTTGAAAAGATTCTTCAGCAGTGATTTCGTTTTGATGAGGTTTTGGTCTTTATTTTCTCAGCCCTGTATGCTACACTAAGGAAATATAATTCTTTACCTAAAACAATAATATATCTGTGTATCCCTAGGAGGAATAAAACAGATGATTTAAATGTTTCATCAATTCCAACCAAATACTTTTGTTAATTTATATAATTGATATTAATTAAATGATTCCTGTGACAATTTGTGACAAAGGGGGGATGAGGAGTCAAAAATCGTCAAAAAAAGCGTGACGTCTTTTATGGACAGACCCTTACGAAGCTAGACAGTACAACATCCTCGCTCCGGATCAACCAACGCGACTTTCCAGATCGGGAGTTCATTCCATTTTGGATATATTTATCAGCAACAACGCCATAGACAGCTCTCCGGTTGTCTTCAACGAGCTATCTTCCGACCACTTTCCAGTAATATTGACGTTGATATCTTCACCAGAAACAGTGCCTATTCAACCTCGGAGGAACTATTATCGCACCGATTGGGTCCAATTTCAACAAATCGCCGCCCAACATATTAATATCGATCTGCCACTTTATTCCCCAATGGAAATAGATGCGGCCCTATCTTCCTTCCAGCATTCAGTCACAGTCGCTCGTGATAGGACGGTTCCAGTACAACATATGCCGAGTTCCTCTCTTCAAATTGACAGTGTCACAAAGAAACTCATCCGATTTCGAAATATCTACCGGAGGCAGTATCAACGAACTGGCATCCTAGATAGGAAGACTTCTTATAACAACTTAACTAGGATAATCCAGGAAAGGATGTCTGAGCTTCGCAACAGGAACATCCAGCAAAAGCTTCGAGAAATTCTTCCACATTCAAAGCCCTTCTGGTCCTTAACGAAGGTGCTTAAGAAAAAATCGAACCCTATTCCTCCTTTGCTGCCACCCCAGGACGCAGCTGAAGGAATACCTTTAATCACACCAGTAGAGAAGGCAAATGCGCTAGGCAAGCAGTTTGTGTATTCTCACAATTTAGGACTCAACATTGTTAGTCCACATGAAAGAGCCGTTGCTGATAGCGTAGCTGAGGTTGACCAATCAGTCAGCTTAGTTCCTGAGGAAAGTAGAGTCGCTGCGAATGAGCTGATGGCTATTGTGAAAAAATCGAAAAATATGAAGGCCCCCGGTTTCGACAACACATTCAACATTGAGCTGAAACATTTGAGTATTCGTTCAAAAGCAAAAATTTTTAACAGGTGCTGGGAGCTTGATTACTTCCCTTCAAAGTGGAAGTTAGCTAAAGTTATCCCAGTTTTGAAACCGGGGAAAGATCCTTCCTTTTCCAAGAGCTATCGGCCCATCAGCTTACTCTCTGCCCTATCCAAGCTGTTTGAAAAGTCAATACAAAGGCGAATTCTTGCTTTCGCAGATGAACAGGATATATTAGTAGAAGAACAGTTTGGGTTCCGGAAAGGAAGATCCACCATCCACCAACTCACAAGAGTTAACAACGTCATCCAGCAAAACAAATCAGTGTCCAAAACGACTGCCATGGCAACATTGGATATTGAAAAGGCATTCGATAATGTGTGGCACGATGGCCTGGTGTTTAAGCTGCATCGGTATAATTTTCCCATGTATCTTATTAAAATTATCATAAATTATCTTGCAGATAGAGCATTCCAGGTTTCTCTGAATAATGCTTTTTCAGAAAGATTTACTATTCCTGCTGGTGTACCCCAGGGCAGTATCCTAGCTTCCGTGCTATACAACATTTTCGCATCAGACATCCCACCTCTTCCGGGTGGTGGTGTTCTGTCACAATTTGCTGATGATACTGCCATTCTTTACAAAGGTCGGGTCATTAATGCTCTGAAGAATAAACTACAGACAGGTCTGGACGCTTTAACGGAATATTTTACAAGCTGGAAAATTGTGATCAATGCAGCAAAAACTCAGGTCATCTTGTTTCCACATTCAAGATCTCCAAAACTTGTTCCATCAGACGAATGCCGAATACGATTCGGTGATGAGGTCATTCAATGTTCCGATGAAGTTATCTATCTAGGACTCACCTTTGACAGACATCTGATATTCAGGTCACATGTTGACAAAATCGTTCAAAATGCAGCATACTCATCAGGTCTCTGTGTCCGCTGATTTGTAGAACATCTAAACTGTGCCTGAAGAATCAGATGGCTATCTATAAACAAATCATCTACCCCGCAATTGAATACGCAGTCCCTGTTTGGCGGGGCTGTGCACGAACACACAAACTTAGGCTTCAGCGCATTCAAAGTAAGATCTTAAAGATGATTTTAAATCTACCCCCTTGGACAAGGACTAGTGAAGTACATGAGATGGCTTCCCTGGATATACTAGAACAAAAATTCGAACAATACTGCACGAAATTTGAAGAGAGGTGCTCAATCTCTGAAATACAAATAATTCAAAATTTGTACGTATTAGGTTAGGGATAGTTATAAGTAGGTAGATATTTTATTAATAATGAAAATAAATATTATGATTAAACATTAGTATGTAAAACAAGAGTAACTAAAACACCTATTATTAATAACGAATCGTATGAACAACAAAGATGAAAGGCCAAAGGGTCAAAACACTTGTACTGTAAAATGTTGATGTAATACACAAAAATAAGACTGATAAACAGATATTTATGCAAAAAAAAAATGGTATAAAGCCTCAAACGCTAAGGTCGTGCTTTCACTTGGACTTCTGTCGTCAAGTGGAGCAGTCGTCAGGTCGCAGAGCCAGTTTCCCTTCGAAGAAGATCGATTACATCATCCTGTTGGTGGTCATTTGCATTGGAGCAAAATACAACGGAAAATGGACAAGATTCTGCAAAATCAGCCCTTCTAATGGCTCTAAATGTTACCTGAAGTACTATAAAGATTGCTTCTATGTAAATCAAAAATTAAAATAATCGGTATAGTGCAAATCTAAGATAATTTGATCAGTTTTTTTGCCATTTTCACAGTTCTTATATCTAAAATTCGTTTATATCTAATCAGTGTTTAATATCTTAGAAAATTATACAATTTGGCTCTTCTGGGATGCCAGAAATTAATCCCGTACAGCATTTTAATAGTATCTTTTACTAAAATTGAAATCCGAAATGAAATAATCGACATCAAAATTCTTTAAGGTGCCATTTAGAACCATAATTTTATACCCAAAGAATAATGCGAAATTTTACTTCACTATACACTGTATACGGCGCCTTTTTCAACCAGTTTTAGTTTGTAGTAATCGTTCTGCAGATTTGCTATATAAAATGCATAGCACCTACTCAGAAGCCATTCATTTCGAATTTGGCTGTCGTCATCGTATTGATTATGGTGCGATCGAGGAATCTTCAAGCAAAATACAAAGCTTGTTACCGCAAGCGGAAGAAGCAGGAGACTCCAACAGAACACATATCAGTTTCGCCTTCACGGACAACAGGTCATCCTGGAAATAGAAGACGGAAGTCAGCGGTATCCATCGGAAGTCAATGGTATCCATCGGAATTTGAAAATCACGAACGCCTAAATAATAGGTTGTTTTCAGAACCACAATTATGTGATCATAGGGATCTATACTGGTTATTTCGTAATATTTGTGTGTCAGAATGTTTTATGTAACTAATCTGTACTGTAGTTTAGGTGTATCGTTTCAAATTCAAGTAGTGTAAAAGGGAAAAACTTGCACAATTCACAGTATCGTTTATATTCTAAAATTTGAAGTAAGAGTGTCAATTTTATTCGTATTCACGACATCCAGTAATGTCTCTGACATTACACACCTGTACTTTTTGTTTTCTATATAGGGGTGCAAATTAGAAATTCAAGAAAAATACATGTGGTCAGGTTTTGAACAATTACAGCTCAGTCAATTATTAATATTATGTCATCATTTGATTGGAAATATTCATAGCCATGTATTTTTAATTGTACCTTATGATCAAAAATGAACCGAAATTTTCATTTTAAACTTCCCGCGGTTGTCCAATCGGTAAACTTTTATTCTCTCAACGTTGGTAACACTTTTATACACATTCTGTCAAGTTTTGACGCATATCGTGCGAGTAGTTTTTGTTTAACGTCTATACAAAGTAGTTGAAAAATTTTTGTGTGGCGATTTTTATAATGGATGAAAATTTAGAACAACGGCTCGCCTTCGAAGCGCCATTCGGTCGATTGTTGTGCGGTTTCGACGTCATATTCATAGATCCACCACTCATCATCAGTTATGATGCATTCGATGAATGTGGGGTCACTATCTGCGTTGGAAATCATCTCTTTGGCCACATCAACACGACGCTGTTTTTGAATGAAATTCAGCTTTTTTGGCACCAGCCGAGAAGTGACGCGTTTCAAACCCAAAACATCAGTTTAAATGTGTTCGGCTGATCCATAAGAGATGCCCAACAACACAGCAATCTCTCTAATCGGTACAGAACGATTTTGCAACACGATTTGCTTCGCCGATTCAATGTTTTCTTCAGTAACAGATGTTGTTGGACGGCCAAGGATCTCATCATGATCCAAGCTTGTACGACCACCTTTGAAGCGTTTATACACACGTATGCCTGTGTTTTTCCTAGACACGATTCACCAAAGGCCTTTAATAACATTTTCAACGTCTCGGAACACTTAAATCCATTTGCAACACAAAATTTGATGCACGTACGTTGTTCTAAATTTTCATGCATTATAAAAATCGCCACACGAAAATTTTTCAACTTCTTTGTATAGACGCCAAACAAAAACTAATCGTACGATATGCGTCAAAACTTGACAGAATGTGTATAAAAGTGTTGCCAACGTTGAGAGAATAAAAGTTTACCGATTGGACAAGCGCGGGAATTATTTTTTTCTTTTTTAGGTTAGTTTAAATTTAGAAACGTCGTTTCTTTTTCATTCCTTAATTAAGAACATTAGAAGGCAGTAAACCTTCTTTCTCGATTGTTTTACGAAGAATGATTTTATTGAGGAGTTCTAAACTTAAACTAACCTACTGCCTGTTCTACGTACATAAAGGTGGGAGGAGCCAGTTACAATTCTTTCGTTAAATAAATTGTTAGCGGGAGAGAGGAGAAAGAGAGAAAATATCGATTGGTGCATCAATGCAAAAGAAGGCGATTGAACCTATAGCGGATTGCGCAAGGGAAAGAAATGTCGCATCGGCGGATAGTGTGGGAAGCTTGCTTAGCTCGCGGTGTGCAGCATATGTTGCAACACGGCCGGCTAGTATGGGAACTTAGTGTGAATGCTGGAATGTGGGAAAGTATTTCGTTTGGGTTAGTCGGGTCAATATTATCATGCTACATCACCCTTCTTTTGGTTGAATGATGGAACGTAGTGTAATCATTCAAATGTAATCGAACTGGCTCCCTAACATTATTAATGGATAGTGAATGTTGAAGTGTTTTGTGTATCTGCTGTATATAATCTACTGTATGTGTGGTTTAATTGGGGTTGCATGTGTGTCATAGAAATGTATATAAAAATTTGGATTTTTTTAATCTAACCCTTTATAAGTCTGTTTTTATGTACTATCATTCGTTGCTTTGTTATGTTGTTTTCGATTTCGCAATTTACATTTAAAAGTTTTATTATGGTGTACGGTCCAATATAAAATGAATCAAGTTTCTTTCTATTTACGTTTTGTAAATACACTATTTCGCCTATTTGTAGTTCTAGTGGCTTTGTGTGGATATTTGAGTTTTTGCATCTGGAGTTTTTACTTTCACTTAATCTTTGTTTTGCTATTACGTTAGATTTTTCCTATTTGTATTTGAGTTCGTTGCTGTAAAGATCAAAATTTTAAACGGGGTTCGTTATCTTTGGGTAGTTTTCCTGTGGTAGTTTTGCTTTAATTCCAAAGACTAATTCGTATGGTGTAAATTGATGTTCCGAATGTGGTGTAGTGTTGTAAGTAAATGCGTAATATGGTAACCAGTCATCCCAGTCTGATTGGTGTTCATTGATGAAGGATCGCAGATACTCGTTTAGGCATCTGTGATTTCTCTCCAATGACCCAATAGTCTGCGGATGATAGGCAGTTGCAAAATTTTGTTTGATTTGTAAGTATTTGCATACTTTCTCAAGTACTTCATTTTTGTACTCGGTTCCTTGATCGGATTTTAATTCCAAAAATTTTCCGTATATTAGTATGAATTTTTCTACTAAGTTCTTAGCTATTGTGTTTGCTTCTTCGTTTTGGATGGGTATTATTGCAATGTATTTTGTTAGTTCATATTGTATGGTTATTGCGTAGCGGTTGTTATTGTTGGATTAGGGTAATGGACCTATTGTATCTACTGATATTATTTCGAATGGTTTTGACGGTGTGTTAGTTAATATTTGTTTTTCTTTAGTGTGTTTAAAAATATTATTCTTCTTACACGACTCACAGGCCTTTATGAATCGTGAAATAGTTCCTTTCATATCTTTAAAATTGTAATATTTTCTTATTTTGAGGTACAGACGATGCTGTCCTACGTGTCCTCCCGTAGGGGTTTCGTGGTAATTTTTTAAAAGATTCTGTATCTTGCCAGGTTCACTGATGAACTTGGGTGGATGATACATTATTATTTGTATGTTTTTATTTGTTTGTTGTACTAATGTTTTGAATATATTCATGGGCACCCTTTTAAATATTGCTTCTTCTGTCGACATTGCGACTTTATTTATTTTCATTTTTGTCATTTCTTGTTCTAGTGTTGAAAGTATGAGTTCGAGAGCTCTTCTTCCATTTACATATGTTGCTATTTGCTTTATTAATTTTTTCATTTGCGCGTTTTTGTATATGCTAATTATTAGTTATGTATTTTCTACAGTAATTCTTAACTTGGGTAAGGTTCTCGTTTCAGTCGGGTTTTCGATCGTATAGATAACAAGGTGATCAGTCTTTTTATCTTTTGTCGTTGGTAACTTGTCTTTCACAGTTGTTGGTTTATTGTTAAAGTTGTCTTTGTTAATATTGTTGTTATTATTAATATTATTATTTAATTTTGTCATGGCTCTTGTGTTGACTCTAAATATGTTAAGGGCTTTTAATTCATCGGAGGTTGTTATAATTCTGGATAAGGCATCTGCCGTAGCGTTGCTTTTTCTATTTATATATTGTATGTTGAAATCAAATTCTTCTAAATCTAATCTCATTCATGTTAGCTTAGAAGTAGGGTTTTCCATGTTGAATAGATATACTAGAGGTCGGTGGTCTGTCTTGACCGTAAATTTTCTTCCGTATAGGTAAGGCTTAAAATAATTTATTCCCCAGTGTATTCCTGTCAGTTCCTTTAGTATTGTTGATTTATTCTTTTCGCCCGGCGTAAAACTTTTGCTCGCAAAAGCTATAGGTAAGTCGTTTCCGTTTCTGATTTGAGAAAGTACAGCTCCGCAACCTACGTCTGAAGCGTCGGTTGTGAGTATGAAGGGTAGTGTGAAGTCTGGGTATTGAAGTAATTGAGGTGACATTAGGTATAGTTTTAATGTGTTAAAGGCGTTTTGCCATTCATTAGTCCAAACGAATTGTTTGTTTTTCTTAAGGAGTTGATTGAGAGGGTGTGCTATCGTTGCGAAATTTGGTACGAATTTACGGTAATAATTGCAGAAAGCTACAAATCGTCTAGTGTCGTCGCTGTTTTTCGGTATCGGATAGTTGCTGATGGCGTCGTATTTTGTACTATCTGGTAATATTCCTCTATCTGTAATTTTATGTCCTAGATATGTCACTTCGGTATTAAAAAATTTACATTTGTTTGGGTTTAATTTTAGGTTGTATTTTCTAATTCTTTCAAAAACTTTTGTTAAATTTTGTAAATGGTGTTGGATGGAACATCCTATCACTATTATATCGTCAATGTAAACGAATGCGTGTTCTGGTGTAAGTCCAGCCATGGCAATCGTCATCATTCTTTGGAAACTGTTTGAGCTAATATTTAGTTCGAAAGGTAAACGTGTGAATTGGTAGTGTCTACTTTGTGTTGAAAATGCTGTAAATTTTCTTGAGTTATTTTGTAAAGGTATTTGGTGAAATCCTGACATTAAATCTAGTGTCGAAAAGTATTTCGCTCTACCAAGTTGATCCAAAATTTTATCAATTCTTGGTAAAGGAAATTTGTCTGCTAGTATTTTTTTCTTTAGTTCTCTAAAATCTACCACAAGTCTCCATTTTCTTTTTGCGTCGTTTGATTTTTCTGGTACTAGGAGGATGGGGCTATTGTAAGGTGATATAGAAGGTTCTATAATTTTGTCGTTCAACATTTTATTGACTTGTGTTTCTATTTCGTCGTGTTGTAAATGAATCGTTTTGTAGTTAGGAATATAGACTGGAACGTTATCGTTTAGGTTGATATTTTGGTTATAGAAGTTATTGGTTGTCAAGGGTTCTTCTGGGGTAGAGAATATGTCTGTATATTTCAATATTAGATTCTTTAATTCCTTTTGTGCGTACGTAGGTACGTTGTTCATGTCTATTTCGTTCAATAGTTTATGGTTTCTTGTATCGTTCAGGGGTTTATTGTTAAATTTCATTATATTGTAATTCTCTAAAAGTTCCATTTCAGGTGTAAATTCTAAATTGGATATATTTACAGGTGATTTTCTTGTGTTCATGATTTTTATATAAGGGTTTTGTGGGGATATGATGGCGTTTCCACAGAAAACTCCTGGTTCAATTTCCTGTGAAAAGATTACCATGTCTTCTGTTATAGTTTGATCACTTAATTTTCTAATCACTTCGCTTCGCTGTGAAATAATATAGTTTTCATTAACTTTATCTTCTATAGGTATAGATACATTTATATTATTTATACTAAAATTTAATAACCAGTATTCATAATCGATCTGGCATTTGTGGGAGATAAAAAAGTCTCTGCCCAATATGCCGTCTGTTTGAATAGGAAAATCTGGTCCAACTAAATGAAATAGATGTCTAGTGGTTACATTATTTCCAAACATTAGTTCTGTTTCGGTTATTGCTGTAGTTTCTATTTCAACATCTGTTATTCCAGTCAGTTCTATTCACAATTTGGTTAAGAATTATTCTATTTACTTTAAAAATTGAAATATCTGTTCCGGAATCTATCAGTAAAGTACAAATTGAGTTAATCATTCGTACTCCGACCTTAATGAAGTTAGAAGCGCATAGATTTAAAGTCAACACATATGCCTAAAAATGATTTTGCATCGGTTGGTTCTGCTGTTGCAGTTGTTACCGCTCGCTCGGTGCATTGACCGGCACAGCTGTTTGCATTTGCATTGGATGTATATATGGTAATGGCTCAGAGCCTGCTACAAAGACTTTCTGCCGATTGTGCTGAAATCGACTTGACCCATATCGAGTTTGTTGAGGTTGGTAATGTCCACGGCCTCAGTTATTATTGTTATAATATGAGTAATTTGAGCTGTTTGAGCGCTCAGGTCTGTTAGCATGGAATTGGTTATTGTTGTTGTAAATACGGTGTGGCTCGTTATAGCTTTGATTTGCGCTTTAATTGCTTTGGGTGGAAAAATTCCTCCCGTTTCCTCTAGAGAAACGGTTATGGGTTTTGAAATTATTATGATTTTGTCTAGCTCGCGTAGTTAAGACTTGTGCGGTGGTTGTATTTTCGTCAAATTTTCTTGTGCCTTTTGGATAGCTTCCTTTATTGAATGGAAGTTTCCTGCTTTTAGTATTGTTTTTGTTTCAGGTTGGTTTATTCCTGATACAAGGGTGCTTAGGCCCGCTTTGGTGGCCATTGTTTTTGCTACCTCAGGGGGTATTCTCTGTTTAATGTAAACATGTTCGAGAGAAGTAGTTAGATATTCTACTTCCTCGCAAAATTTTGTTATCGGTCCACTCTGTCGGGTGGCTTTTAGTTTGGCAATGATGTTTTCTGGTGCTGAAATGTCCATGCACCTCGATTTGACGTTTTCTATTAACTCATTAATGTTACTTATACAGGGTGATTTTTTAAGAGCTTGAGAACTTTTTTAAACAATAAAACGCATAAAATTTGCAATATCTCATCGGTTCTTTATTTTAAACGTTAGATTGGTACATGACATTTACTTTTTGAAGATAATTTCATTTAAATGTTGACCGCGGCTGCGTCTTAGGTGGTCCATTCGGAAAGTCCAATTTTGGGCAACTTTTTCGAGCATTTCGGCCGGAATAGCCCGAATTTCTTCGGAAATGTTGTCTTCCAAAGCTGGAATAGTTACTGGCTTATTTCTGTAGACTTTAGACTTGACGTAGCCCCACAAAAAATAGTCTAAAGGCGTCAAATCGCATGATCTTGGTGGCCAACTTACCGGTCCATTTCTTGAGATGAATTGTTCTCCGAAGTTTTCCCTCAAAATGGCCATAGAATCGCGAGCTGTGTGGCATGTAGCGCCATCTTGTTGAAACCACATGTCAACCAAGTTCAGTTCTTCCATTTTTGGCAACAAAAAGTTTGTTAGCATCGAACGATAGCGATCGCCATTCACTGTAACGTTGCGTCCAACAGCATCTTTGAAAAAATACGGTCCAATGATTCCACCAGCGTACAAACCACACCAAACAGTGCATTTTTCGGGATGCATGGGCAGTTCTTGAACGGCTTCTGGTTGCTCTTCACTCCAAATGCGGCAATTTTGCTTATTTACGTAGCCATTCAACCAGAAATGAGCCTCATCGCTGAACAAAATTTGTCGATAAAAAAGCGGATTTTCTGCCAACTTTTCTAGGGCCCATTCACTTTCGGGCTTCATTCACATTCGTTAGTAAGTCTATTCATGATGAAATGTCAAAGCATACTGAGCAAATAATAATGCATGAAAATCATAACCTCAAAAAATCTGAGCAAATACTAATGCATGAAAATCCTAACCTCAAAAAAATCACCTTTTATTACCAGGTAGGCCCAATCTTGTTTTACCTGATAGTCGCGTTTTTATAAATTTTATTGCCATTGGCAATTGTTCCGCTGTAGTAATTTCTAATAATATTGAGTCTACGAAGGCATCCAATCCTAACGGCGTGCCGTCGTACATTTGTACTAACGTCGTTGCCTGGCGGATGTCAAAGACTGCTGGTGTTGTGTTTGTCATTTTGGAGTCCGTACCTCTCTTCTCGTCAACTAGGGGCTGGGGTCCACTAGGAGATCGATAGTACCTATTAGCTCTCTCCGGACTGTACCAGCCTAGATGCCGTGTGGAATCCGGCGGAAAAAATGAACCAAGAATAGATCCTTTGGGTTCCTGCTTCCATGTCGTAAAAGGCGACAATTGCAGGAGTTTCTTTTTCCTTTCAGTTATCAGATATTTTCAATGTTTTACTTCTGATTACTCAATTTTACTAAATTATTTCTTTATTCAACCTATCAATTTCCGTCTAGCTTCGGAGAAAAGTTTTATTAGGAATGATTTCTTTTTCCATGTTATTGATTGTCTTGCAGGTCTATAAAATGAATGATAAAAATCAACCATTGCGCGAATCCGTTTATATTACAAAGTTAATAGAAGAGATAACATATATCGGTATATTGAATACATAGTAAAAACACTTGATATTAATATTTCAAACAGTAAATTAATATTTTTCTCGGTAGTCGGCTGTCCAGATCAACCAATATAACAAATTAAAAATTTTAATAAATAATTAAAATAATAAAGCGGAAATAATAAAGAATCAAGACGCGTGTGAAATCTGTTGACCTTTGTTTGGTGATCTAAAATGATTTTATAATAACTGTTTAGAATATTTCAATGCAATAAATCAACTTTTTTGTCTAAATCCCATTCGCTCGTTTATTTTGTATCACGTAATTTCATTTATAAAAAATAGGGAAGTTTTTATTCTTTACGCGATAGTATTGCAAATTTTTCTTCAGTTTCCTCGAATAAGAGCTTAGAATCAAGACTTCCCGGGACTTCAATATAGGATATTGTTGAAACGTTCACTCGGGAAGTCAGTGTGTTTAGTGCTGCATCCGAGCATCTTGAAACCGGAACATACTGAGTCGCGCGCGAATAATACCAATACTGAAATTTTTACTAACAAATATCCTACTCCCGTGACACTTGTGGAATGCGCAGTAGTATATACGCCTCTAGTAACAACAAGTGTTGGACTAACATCCCTTCCGATTCCTTAGACGATCTACGTTCGGGCCTGGCCGGCACCGGTACTGATCAATGATTTCTTAGATTACACTGAAGGATGATTTACCAGTTCCAGGTCGGATCATCTAAAAACTCCCTGTTCAATTTCAGCTAATTCCGATCAGTAACGGAGTAGCAACCAGGGGTGGTCGCTCAAGCTTTAGCTCAAGCGTACCTCTCTTCTCGTCAACTAATTGTTCTTGTATCTTCGAGGTTATTGTAGTACGGATGTCTGTAATTGCATTTCTTGCTGCTTTAACGAGAAATGTTAATTCTGAGTGTGATAATGAGTCTTCGTTTTCTAAAAGATTGCTTTCTATTTGAGCATATAGCGCGTTGGCATAGTTTAATTTTGTCGTTAGGGTTTCTGTTTTAAATTTTTTGTTAATTGATTTTTTTAAGTTGTTATCTATAGTTACAGATATTTTTATTTCTTCGTGTAATTGCTCTATTGTCATAGGCATTTAGTCAGCTAGTAAAATGATAAAACTATGATATTAATATATATATATATATATATATATATATATATATATATATATATATATATATATATATATATATATATATATATATATATATATATATATATATATATATATCTATATATATCTATATATATATATATATATATATATATATATATATATATATATATATATATATATATATATATATATATATATATATATATATATATATATATATATATATATATATATATATATTTCTTTATTTTTTTTATATTTTATTTGTGGGATTTTTAAGCGATTGAATTTATGCTTTGTGCTGTTTTAAATTCTTTCTTGGTCCAGCGTTTTTTCATTATTTTAGTATTTTTAATAGAAGTAAGATCGTCAAAATTGCGATAATAATCCACTATTTGATCTCGTGGTCTTGGTGACTTGTCGTAGACTGTTCAATATGCTCATTAATTTGGATATTGGTGTCACCAGACTGGTTGGTTTCTTTTGATTGCCCTTTCT